>NC_073311.1:3404224-3749224 GCF_027595985.1 Sorex araneus | reverse complement strand
GGGTCAGGTCTCAGAAGTGGGGTGCACTTGTGAAAGCTCACCTAATATTTTTTGTGGAGATTATTTTCTCACCAGTACAACCAGGATGCCATATGAGTGAACATCTCAAAAATATCTGGGTCTCAAAGAAGTCAGGTGCTCAGAAGAAGCACCAGGATTTGGAGTCCTGAAGCCAAGACCAGTTAGTATCTCTTAGGAGTCTTCCTCTTGAAAAGCGTTTCTTTGTGCTTGCAAATATTACTGCCAGTGGTTCCTGGGTGAGGGAGAGTGAGAGTGAGCACTTGAGACAAGGGCATTTCTTGGGTAGACAGCCCCTGCGTTACCCAGAGTTTCAGCATCTCTCACCTGATGCTGGGGCCTCACGTACAGTATTCATCTCCAGCATTCATCTCCTCTTGTGTATATTGGCTTCCTTCCATTGCATTCTTTGCATGGTAGCCAGTGATCTTAAAAAGTAGTACATTTTGGTGGTTGGAGGTCATGTGGGGGAAAGATGATGCAGGCCGAATATAGACTAGAGACTGAACACAATGGCAACTCAACACCTTTATTGCAAACCACAACACCTAATCAGAGAGAGAGAACAAAAGTGAATACCCTGCCATAGTGGCAGTGTGGGGTGGGGGGAGACGAGACTGGAGAGGGTGGGAGGGATGTTGGGTTTACTGGTGGTGGAGAATGGGCACTGGTGAAGGGATGGGTTATCGAACTTTGTATGGGAGAAACATGAGCACAAAAATGTATAAATCTGTAACTGTACCCTCACGTTGACTCACTAATTAAAAATAAACTATTAATTTAAAAAAGAAAGAAAGAGTAAATTATAATTATTATTGGCACCATCAAGTATAATTGACAAAACAAAAACAAAAATGTTATTCCCATGACATGTCTTATACCTTTATAAGATTTACTTATGTGTCAGAACATGACATTGGTAATTTACTGAATAAAGAAGATTCTTATGTTATAAATAAAAAAAAAGTAGTACATTTTGGGCTGGAATGATAGTACAGAAAGAAGGGCATTTGCCTTGCACACGGCCAGCCATGTTCAATCCCTGGCATCCCATATGGTCCCCCAGAAACCACCAGGAGTATCTTCTGAGTGCAGAACCAGGAGTAATCTCTGAGCATCTCTGCATGTGATCCCAAGAGCAAAAATAAAAATAGATTAGAATAAATTGTACATTAAAGGAACAAAGAGATAGTAAGCGTAGAAGGCGCCTACCTGACATTCTAGCCAACCTGTGCTGGTTCCCCCTAGTCAACCAGGAATGATCCCTGAACACAGAGCTAGTGTGGCCTAAGGTTCTTCCCTACCTCCCAAAACACATCTAATTTGTTTGTATGTTTCTGGGGAATCATGTTGCTTCATCCCATCAATAGATATTTCCAGGTACCCTGTTTTAAAAAATGGGGGAAGAATTCATTTGGGAGGCTGAAGCGATAGTACAGTAGGTAGAGCAACTTGCCTTGCATGCAACTAACCTACAATTCAATCTCTGGCACCCTGGAGGGTCCCCTGAGCACCACCAGGTATGTTCCCAACCGCTCCCCTCCCCAAAAAAGAACTTATTTGGAAATACTTTTCTATAAATACTGGTCTCACTGAATATAACTTGAACTGGATTCATAATAATGGAGCCGGATAAATGGTACAGCAGGTAAGGCACTTGTCCTTCAGGTACAGCCAAGCCAGGTTTGATCCCTGGCACCCCATGTGGTCCCCCAGACACTGCCAGCAATGATCCCTGAGCAGAGAGCCTGGAGGAGTAAGCCCTATGCACCACTGGGTGTGGTCCCCAACAAAACAAAAGTAGATTCAGAATAATGAAAAGGGAATATCTAGAAATTTTCTATGGGGGTGAAGGGGTAGTCACTCCTGACAGTGAGTGTGCAGGTGATATTCCTGGCTCTGTGCTCAGGAGTGACTCTGCTGGTGCTCAAGGGACCATGTGTGGTTGTCAGGGATAAGAGTGAGGTTGACCCCAATGTAAGGCAAGTATCTTTCCCTATCTCTGTGGTCCCCTAGAGAATGTTTTTTGCATTTTTTGAATCACTGTGACTTTTAAAATCACAGTTATTCATGATTTTGAGTCTCAGATGTCCCAACACCAATCTCTTTACCAGTGTCCCCAGACTCCCTCTTCCCTGGCCTGCCTTTCTATGGCAGAAACTTTATACCTATGTTCAGTAGCTTTCTGTCTTCTCCAGAGGACCACTTCCCTCCACCAATGTCTAATTGTACCCTCTCTGACCCCCCCAAAAAAATATTTTCTGTTTTTAGTACCTTGGTAGAGAAATCAGCAAATAGGAATTATAAGGATTTAGGATTCATCAATGAACAAAACAAAACAAAAAGGTGATCATTCATTTGGATCCTATGACTAGTTTAGGAGTCAGCAAATTTTTTCTGCCTTTTTACTTTTAAGACTTTGCATGTGATGGTGGTCTAATACAACTTTTTTTTTCAAAAACAGAAAACCAGAGTATTCCACTCCCCAATCACTTACATCCCATCTTGGGGTGTATCATTTTTTAAATTTACTCCATGGGTTTCCCTCTTTTCTCATATTTCCTAAATCTATTTCATATGTTATGGGAGAGCCTGGAAAGCTCCTCGTGGCATATCCACATGCCAAAATCAGTAACAATGATGGGTCTCATTCTCCTGACCTTGAAAGAGCCTCCAATGCAGCATCGTTGGGAAGGACAAGTAAAGAGAGGCTTCTAAAATCTCAGGGATAGGACAAATGGAAATGTTACTGAGACCGCTAGAGAAAATCAACGATCAACAGGATGATGATGATGATGATGATGATGTATGTTTCTGTGTTATATCCAGATGTGCTCTGGGCTTATTCCCAGCCTGAGCTTTGGGATCACTCTAGGCAGGGATCTGAGGGTCATATGGGGTGTTGAGGATTGAATCTGGGTCAGCCAAGTACAAGGCAAGTGCCCTATACACAATAATATTGCTTTGGAAACTAGACTTCAAATTTTAAAATGCTATAAGTAACATGTCATTTCTTAATTACCAAGGGATCAATGTATCAAAAAAACTTGCACACCAAAAAGTATACTAACCAAGAGTATATGGTTGATAAATATTTTTGGAAGAATGGGGAAAAGTCTACTTCCTCTGGGCAGGAAATAAGATCAGACTAGAAAAGACATAGGAACACTAGCAGAAGGTCATGGACATATTTTGGTGTGGTGAGGTGCAGAAAAAAAATAATTTATTTTTTATTGAATCACTGTGAATTACAAATTTACAAAGATAATTGTGATTGAATTTTGGGCATGCAATGTTCCAACATCAACCCCTTCACCAGTATCCATTATCCTTCACCAATGTCCCCAGTTTCACTCCCAGTCCCCAGTCTGTCTCTGTGCCAGGCATATTTCCCCTTCTTAATTGTCCTAATATTCCCTTCCCTAACTTATTCCAAACAACACAGCTCCCTCCCAACCCCAGCCCAATGAAGACCATTCTCCTGCTCTTTATTTCTATTGCCTTCGATTTGATATTCCCCTAGTAAGTTTCTTTATATCCCACATATGAGAGAGATCATTTGAGAGATCACGAGTCTGTTCCTCTCCCTCTGACTGATTTCGCTCAACATGATACTCTCCAGATCTATTCAAAAAGCAGCAAATTGCAGAACTTCATCTTTTTAATGTATATGTCAATGCATGAACTTTAAGACTACTTAAGTGATAATAAGTAAAAAAATATTTAAAGAGTGAATGGATGAGTTTCTTAAAGATTTCATTGGGGTGTTTTCTTCTTCCCGTTTTTTTTATATCACTAAATAGAAGCAACAGAAGAAGAAAATTGGAAGTTTGGTCATTTTTGGATTTGAGGCAACTCCATGAAAAAAAGTGAACATTGTAGGTAAACTAAAGCAGAGTCCCAGAAAATACGAGTAACAACATCTTTCAATCAAAATTTGGTTGGAAATTAGTTTCCTGCTTGTAACTTTAGCAGATTTTGCATGGGAGTAATTTTCTTTCTTTTCTTTTTCAAAATTGTATTTTATTAAAGCACTGTAAATTAAAAACTTACTCATAGTTGGATTTTTGACATAAAACGTTCCGTCACCAATCCCGACACCAGTGCCAACTTCCCTCCACCAGTGTTCCCAGATTCCCTCTCCAGATTTCACCCCAACCCCAGCCTGCCATCTTGACAGGAACCTTTTAAATTGGATTATTAAGGTTTGGGTCTCATACTTTCAGTGTTGTTGACTCTGTGGTTTGGACATTTAGCTCTATCATTCCTTTATACCACTGATGAACCTGGGTTCCAGCATGGGAAGAATTTTCCTTTGGTCCATCTCCCTCTCAGTACAATTTTTCCAACCTTGAGACTGTCTCAGTTTTGAGGGACACGAAGCATGAATTCTAAAAGTGCATCGAAGTCATATCTGGTATTCTTAAAAGGAAAGAGACACACGGAGCATGCGGATGAAGAAGATGTTTTCAATTACAGATTAAAAATGTCTGTAAAACCACGGATCTGTCTTTGTAAAGAATTCTGCATATTATCTTAATTTTTAAAAAAATTATTTATTTTTAATTAGTGAATCACTGTGAGGGTACAGTTACAGATTTATACATTTTTGTGCTCGTGTTTCCCTCATACAATGTTCGAGAACCAATCCCTTCACCAGTGCCCATTCTTCACCACCAATAAACCCAGCATCCCTCCCAACCCCCAATCCCATCTTCCCCCCCAACCCACCCTGCCTCTGTGACAGGGTATTCCATTTTTTTCTCTCTTTCCAATTGGGTGTTGTGGTTTGCAATAGGGGTATTGAGTGGCCATCGTGTTAAGTCTCTAGTCTACTTTCAGCACGCATCACCCTTCCCCCGCGTGGCCTCCAACCACATTTTACTTGGTGTTCCCTTCTCTATCTGAGCTACCTTTTCCCCAGAATGTGAGGCCAGCTTCCAAGCCATGGAGTCAACAGTCTGGTACTTATTTCTACTATTCTTGGGTGTTAGTCTCCTGCTCTGTTATTTTATATTCCACAGATGAGTGCAATCGTTCTATGTCTGTCTCTCTCTTTCTGACTCATTTCACTTAGCATGATACTTTCCATGTTGATCCACTTATATGCAAAATTCATGACTTCATCTTTTCTAACAGCTGCATAATATTCCATTGTATAGATGTACCAAAGTGTCTTTAACCAGTCATCTGTTCTAGGGCACTCGGGTTTTTTCCAGATTCTGGCTATTGTAAACAGTGCTGGGATGAACATATAAGTGCAGATATTATTTCGACTGTACTTTTTTTGCCTCTCCAGGATATATTCCCAGCAATGGTATTGCTGGGTCAAATGGGAGCTCAATTTCTAATTTTTTGAGAAGCCTCCATATTGTTTTCCAAAAGGGCTGAACCAGTCGGCATTCCCACCAGCAGTGTAGAAGGGTCTCTTTCTCCCCACATCCTCTCCAACAGCGGTTGCTTTTGTTCTTTTGGATATATGCCAGTCTCTGTGGTGTGAGGTGGTATCTCATGGTTGTTTTGATCTGCATCTCCCTGATGATTAGTGATGTGGAGCACTTTTTCATGTGCCTTTTGGCCATTCATATCTCTTCCTTGGGAAAGTTTCTGTTCATTTCTTTGCCCCATTTTCTAATGGGGTTGGATGTTTTCTTCTTGTAGAGTTCAACCAGTGCTTTATATACCCTTGATATCAACCCCTTATCAGATGGGTATTGTGTAAATATCCTTTCCCATTCTGTAGATAGTCTTTGTATTCTGGTCACTGTATCTTTTGCGGTGCAGAAGCTTTTTAGTTTAATGTAGTCCCATCTGTTGATCTCTGTTTCTACTAGATTGCTTAGTTCCGTGTCATCTTTGAAGATACATTTATCTTCAATATCGTGGAGGGTTTTGCAGACCTTGTCCTCAATGTACCTTATGGTTTGTGGTCTGATGTTGAGGTCTTTAATCCATTTTGATCTGACTTTTGTGCATGGTGACAGGTTGAGGTCTAAGCCCATTCTTTTGCATGTGGTTGTCCAGTTGTGCCAGCACCATTTGTTAAAGAGACTTTTCTTGCTCCACTTCACATTTCTTGCTCCCTTATCAAATATTAGATAATCATACATTTGGGGTTGTGTGTAGGGAAATTCCCCCCTGTTTCATTGGTCTGCGGCTCTGTCTTTGTTCCAGTACCAAGCTGTTTTAATTGTTACCTCTTTGTAGTAAAGTTTAAGGTTGGGGAGGGTGATGCCTTCCATAGTCTTTTTCCCAAGAATTGTTTTAGCTATCTGTGGGCGTTTGTTGTTCCATATGAATTTTAGGATTGCTTGATCCATTTCTTTGAAGAATCTCATGGGTATCCTTGTAGGAATTGCGTCGAATCTGTATAATGCTTTGGGGAGTATTGCCATTTTGACAATGTTGATTCTTTTTATCTATGAGCAGGGGATATGTTTTTATTTCCTCATGTCCTCTTTTATTTCATGGAGTAGCATTTTATAGTTTTCTTTGTAGAGGTCTTTTACTTCCTTGGCTAAGCTGATTCCGAGGTACTTGATTTTCTGGGGCATGATTGTGGATGGGATTGCTTTTTTCATGTCCCTTTCCTTTGTCTCATTGTTTGCGTATAGGAAGGCCATGGATTTTTGGGTATTGATTTTATAGCCTGCAACTTTACTGTATAAGTCTATTGTTTCCAAGAGTTTCTTAGTAGAGGCTTTAGGCTTCTCTAGATATAGTATCATATCGTCTGCGAATAGTGAGAGTTTGATTTCTTCCTTTCCTATCTGGATGCCCTTAATCTCTTTTTCTTGTCTAACAGCTATTGCAAGCACTTCCAGTACTATATTGAAGAGAAGTGGTGAGAGTGGGCATCCTTGTCTCGTTACTGATCTTAGAGGTAAGTTTCTTAGTTTTTCCCCATTGAGGATAATGTTTGCTGTAGGTTTGTGGTAGAAGGCTGCATATTATCTTATTTAACTATGGGAATTTTAATTTGAGGATGTGCTACCTTTTGCTGCTTCGTTTTTATTTTAATCTGAGACCAGAACATTTTTATATTCAGGATGAAAATCCAATTTTAAGCTACCAAATGTATTTATGAATGTTAGATGACAAGATGGTACATAGGATTTGTAAGAACTTCCTGTGGGACCAAGAGTCTTCAGCTGGAGTTAATGATCCCTGCAATCCTGTTCAAAACTACTTTTTATTTTATTTCTTATTATTGCCTGATGGCTGCTTTGTGGACTAGCATTGTATGGACTTATAGTTGAGAATCTCCATTCATTCCATGTTTGAAAAATACCTATTTGGTTTATAAGTTTGATAGTTTTAGCTTATTAAAATCATCTCGAATCCATAAAGGGATTCCTGTCTTTCTAATAAATCAATATAAATTTTGAAATAAATATTTCATTGTATATGTGCAATGTTATAGCTTATTTTGAAGTACTTAGTATAAATTAACTAGAATGTGTATCATCGACACAACATATGTTTTTACAGCCAATAACTGGGGAAAAATATCCAAATGTGGGGAGAAGGAAGAAGAGAGGATCTAAGTATAAGTAGAATAAAAGAGATGAGGATTAGGTCAATTACACAAATTGGGGAAATAAAGTCTTAAATCTCAATGTCTGGATAAGAAATCACCTATTTATTCAATAGATGATTTGTGAATATAATAGATACTGGCACTATACTGGTAAATTTAGAAATAAAAACAAAGAAAATATTATTGTCCCTGTCATGAAATTTGAAGTTGAATCAGACAAATATACATGTAACAAATACTTGTGCAAATAGATATATACTTTAAAATTATAAATTAAGAAAGGTAATTGAATGTTGGTTATATTAGGGAGGCCTAGTTTAGAGATAGAGAGAAATCAGGGAATTTTTTTAACTGAAGGAACTTTAATAATACCTCTAAATACATCTCAAAGATTTCTCAGAACTGGACAACTACAGGGGAGGAGAAAGAACCTTTCAGGTGAAGGGAACCTGTAAAGAGGATGACACAGTTAAGCAATTGAAGAGTTGGTGAACACTTTTCCAAAGGGCAAAGCAGGAAGATGCCAAACACTATAAGTTGGAGATAACTTGTCAGACTAATGGTGGGTCACCTGCACAACCACCTTTAAAAAAACAGGATTTGTAAGAATTTAATTCTATTCTCAGTGGGAATTGAGTTTTTTTAAGATAATAAAATTTGTCTTGCTTTACATTGAGAGTTTAGGGAATATGGCTTCACATTTCAATATGTTTGTGTTATGACAATGATTTCTTTAATAAGATATGAGGCAAATATACCAAGATAATTAAATTTGTTTAATACACATTGTGGAAATATTTTATGTAAGTTGGAAGTATGGGAGAGAGCACAGAAATATTTTGTAATTTAAAACTAAAACCCATTAAAGACTTGTGATATTTCTCAATGGTAATGCATGCTTTGTATAGATGAGGCACTGGGATCAATCCTAGACAATATATACATACTTGAAAATTTTTAGAAGTTAGGAAGAAAATTTTAAAAAAAGAAAAAAAGAGACATTTTACCTAGAGTAACTCAACCATCAGAATATGTTTTGATTTTATCAAGCATTGGTTTTCTGAAGTGGGAATGTAACTTCATTTAATTTAATTTATTTATTTGCTTTCTGGGTCACACCTAGCAATGCTCAGGGGTTACTCCTAGCTCTGCACTCAGGAATTACTCCTGGTGGTGCTTGGGGGACCATATGGGATGCCGGGGATTGAACTCCAGTCGGCCTTGTGCAAGGCAAACGCCCTACCCACTATACTATTGCTCCGGCCCCTGTAACTTTATTTTAGGAAAGTTTAAACATTTCACATATTCAATTATTATGCATATCCTCAGGAATTGGAAATAAAGTGGTGATAGAAAATGAAAAAAATCTAATACTTTACCAGTTTTGAGAATGCTACCAGAGACCAATGCTAAGAGCCAGTATGACTTATGCAACATAGCTGTCTTATTCAATAGCTTTTGCAGGTTTGGGAGGCAATGAATTAGAGTGGGAAACTTGAAGAGGCCTCAGCTGTGTTTTATCTCCTTCAAAATCAATATTTTCTTTAAACACATACAGCAAATTATTAAACTGAAGCAAATGGATAGTAGTTATATTCATTGTTGTTAAATGATTTTTTATCTTTGTTTCCATAATTAAAAAGTCACTGAGATTTCTCACAAGGAACTTAATAAGGACTGTTCATTTTATGACTATAGCTATAAAAAATGAAATATGAAAATTTGCCACATAAAGCCATCAACTTAAAAACCTGATTCTTAGTATTGTTTCTGAGTTTGTTATTTTTTTTTTAACATGTGCTATAGTCAACTTGGGTTAAATGAAATGTAATGTGGGCAGAAATGTGAGCAAGTGAGACAGTACTCACTTACCGAGCTGCCTCTAAGAACTCAGCAAGTTGCTTACAGGTTACTCTTTCCCTAGACCTGAGAAAGGGTATGAAAGTACCTTTGTGTCTTGTTGTTAATATCTCTTATTTGGCAGAGAGTCTCTTGCCCATGCGCCTGGCTGTCTTCCCTGGGGCCTCCTCAGAGGGGATGGGCTCCAGCTTCCCTCCCCACCCCAAGCAGAGCTCCCAGCAGCCGAAGACCTTCGGAGCCTAGCCACAGCCATGCTCAAGACCCCTCTCCACATGTTCGGACGAGCCTCACGCATGAAGGAACCGGCAGAGGAACCCAGATGTGTGGGACCTGGGGCTGAGACCTCCAAGGCTGCTTGGATCGGGACTGGGCCTCCTCTGCCCAGATTTCCCATCTCCCAGTAGCTAGGCAGTCACACCCAGGGACTGCTCCCGGCACCGTGTAATCCTGTCAACAGCCAGCATCCAGCTCCCGGAAGACATCTTATAGCCTACTTCTCCCTCTGGGAGAACCTGGCAAACTACTGGGAGTTTCCTGCCCACATGGGAGAGCCTGACAAGGTCCCCAGGGTGATTATTATGCCAAAACCAGTAACAAGCTGGGTCTCATTACTCTGACCCTGAAAAAGCCTCCAATACGACATCATTGGAAGGATGAGTAAAGAGAGGCTTCTAAAATGTCAGGGCTTGGATGAATGGAGATGCTACTGAGACCGCTTGAGAAATTTGACGATCAACAGGATGATGATAATGATGACAATGATGATCTCTTATTTGCTTTAAGCTTGAGACGTCATTCTCATTTATTTCTGGTGACTACGACAAACACGATTAAAATAGAATGCACTGCAAAAAATAGTATTGTTTCAAGTCACCTTTGTTCGAGCAGGCACCAGTAACTTATTTGTGTATTATTGGATCTGAGACTAAATCCTAGATAGGAAAATTTTACAATTAGACTTTAGTTTTGAAGATAACCAGATGATTGATAGTTGGTTCAAACTGTCTAAACTTGGTGTTTATCTTGTTTTCCTAAAGGTCCTTGTAATTTATAAGGTCCTTATGAATTGCAATGTAAGGTGACCTTGAGTATACCTGCTATAGAATTTTGACTTTTTAATTGAAGTAACATTGGTTTACAACAATACATAGGTCTCAGGTATGCAAAATTATAATTCTACACCTGTATATGCTACATTATTATGATTCCTGTTGTCTTGCTTACCTTCATCATTACACAATTGAGCCCTCTACTGTTTTAGCCATACCTCATTTCCCTTTTCCTCTTGGTAAATGCCATTTTGTTGTCAGTAACTAAGAATCTGGTTCTCTTTTTTGGGGGGGAAGGGGTTGTTCATTTAATTTCCTTTTTTTCCACACATGAATTAAATCATATGTTATCTGTATTTTTCACATACAATTATTCCATAAACTTCTCAAGTTTAATCCATATTTTTACAAATGAGTTTTTATCTATTTGTCTAGCTGAGTAGTATTCCATTGTATATATATGTATATATATATATATACATATATACCACATCTTTGGCATCCATTTATTTGTTAATGGATGTTTAGCTTGTTTCCATGTTTTAATTGCTGTGAATAATTCTGCAGTTTAACAGAAGGTTGCATATTTTTTAAATTAATGCTTTCATAATTTTTGGATAAAGACCCAGAATTAAAGGAAGAAATTGACCGCAACTCAATAATAGGGGACTTTGATATTCCATTTACATCAGTGAATAGATCTTCCAGGCAGAAAATTAACCAAGAAACACTGACCTTAAAAGATACATTAGACCAGATGAACTTAATAAGTATTTGCAGAACATTTTATCCTGAAACAGTAGAATATACATTCTCAAGAGCTCACTGATCATCTTTAAGGAAAGGTCATATGTTGAAACACACACACAAAAATCTCAATATATTTTTGAATATTAATTATATCAAGAATCTTTTCTAGTCAAAATGGTCTACAGTTAGAAATAAACCATAGGGGGAGTTGGAAAGTAGTGGGAGGGAACCTGGGGACATTGGTACTGGGAAATTATACTGGTGGAGGGATGGGTGTTGGAACACTGTATGACTGAAACCAAATTATGAACAGCTTCGTAATGGGCTGTCTCATAGTGATTCAATAAAAAAATTTTAGGAAATGAACAATAAGAAGACAGTGGGGAAAAAATTTAAAATAATTGAGGTTCCAATAATACATTGTTGAATAACTATTGAGTTCAGCAAATAAATCAAAGTATAATATTTTTTAAAACTAAGGAGATAATGATGTTTACCTCAATATTAGTGGCACCTAAAATAGCAAAATTCCAAACACAGCATCTACCAGAAACAGCTCCCACAGATCTCCTGAGTGTGAAAGCAGCTATTACCTGATTCCTTTCACTTTCTGCAAATCTGTTCTAAAGGCCCACAGCATAGCAGAACCCATGTCTTTGCAATCAGGGGCGATTTTGATATCAAAGTAAATACCATTCATTTTCTTTCTTTCTTTTTCTTTCCTTTTTTGGAAACATGGGCACAACTGGTAGTGCCCAGAGCTTGCTGCTGGCTCTACACTCAGGGGTCACTCCTGGAGGTCACAGGGGACGTACGGAATGCCAGAGATGGAACCTGGGTCAGCCATGTGCAAGGCCAATGCTCTACCCACTGTACTACCTATCTGACCCCAAACACCATTTTCTAAGAAGCAAAATAAGTTATGCTTGTAAGGATTGTTAAGGGCTCATGTATGCTGAGATTCAGTCTGTCTGAAGTTGGGGTTATTTAAACAAAAATCAAATGTAGAAATTTTCCAGAGATGTCAACACAACAGAACATGAAAGACATAATGGGTGATGATGTAAGAAAATCCAAGTCTTGGTGGAAAAATACATGTGTCTGTTTAAACTGAAACCCTGAAACTACTGCTGCATAGTTGGGAAAAACACTCCACAAATGGCATCTTCCCACAGCGAATGTTCTAAGCAAAAGCCTAAGAAAACAACACAAACGGGGAGGTGGCATTCTTCTTTGCAACAGACCTGGAAGTCCTTGAAGAGTCATGTCCCTCCACCCAGCCAAAAGGAGCTTCCTCCAGGGAATTCAAGGGATAAGATGAGGGGATGCCTAGACTTCCCTGGACCCTAGATTATAGAAAGTGTACAGGAAAGAAATCAAGAGTGAGGGACTCAGAAGAGGCAGATGGGAGGTGACCAAATGGGGCAGGGGTCTAGGACACATCTGTGGGATCGAGATGAAGTATGTGCATGTATCTAAGCCACAAAAATCAACAATACTATAAATATGAGACCCAAATGACAATAGCACTGTATCACTGTATCACTGTATCACTGTCGTCCCATTGTTCATCGATTTACTAGAGCGGGCATCAATATTGTCTCTATTCCTCCCAGCCCTGAGATTTTAGCAGTCTCTCCTTATTCTTCTTTCCCAATGATTGGAGGATCTTTCAGGGTCAGGGGAATGAGACTTATCATTACCCCACAGGTAGCTTGCCAGGCTTTGCTCATGTGGGTGGGATACTCTCGGTAGTTCGCTGGACTCACCGAGAGGTATATATATATATATATATATATGCACATATATATGCATATATATATTACTTTTGTTGCATACTGTCAGTATGCATACTGCCAGTGCTTCCATGTGTATTGGGAAGTGGGGGTAGGTAATCTACCACAGCTTTATGAAAGCCTGGAGATTTCAGTCACAAAACCCTCATACCCGAATTGGGAAGTGGGGGCAGGTAGCCCACCTCAACTCTGTGAAAGCCTGGAGATTTCAGTCACAAAACCCGCATGCCTGAATTTTCAGCAGATTATATCTTGGTGAAGTTCATCCTGCCGGGGGTATGGTGGTGATTTTGGATTATGGAAGCAAGTGGCTGCTGGGGGCTCTGCTTGGGCAAGCACAGGCCAACCTGGCCCCCTCTGATTTACCTGGGTCTGATCAGCCATGTGCTGGTCCAAGAGATTTATTTATGGGTCTCTGAAATAAGGCCAATAAATGAACTTATATAGCTGAGCCGAGGGTAGTTTGTGGGCATGGCTTTCACATACCTAACTTTTGGCCATTTAATTTCTTGGTAAATTTGGTCCCAAGTTGTTGGGATCTGGTCAAAGGCATAGTGGCAATTTTGGGATGTCAGGAAGCCTGAATGCACCATCAGAGTTTTTTAAAACTTAATGGCTTTGTTCCCTAAGAACAAGAGATGCTGAGAACAAGTGAAAAAGCAGATTGTGTGAAGTTTCTTCTGCTTGACAATTTCCACGAGTCCTCTGACCTGGCATATTCCTACATGATTTCCCATTCTTCAGTACACCCAGCATAAAAATACTCTGATCTAATAGTTACCTCTGATCTTCACCTCCATATGAAATTGATTACACTTAATAAATTAATATGCTTTTATTCTGCCATCAGTCTTTGTTAGTTAAATTTTCAGACTTATCCAGGAACCCAGAAAGATGGAAAAAACTTTTATATACATTTCCCTTTTATTCTTTCATTCTAATATCCCTTTTATTCTGAGAAACTTGAAATTAAAAAAATTATTTTGAGTTATGATAAAGCAAATGCTTATAAAAAGTAGCTTACTCCCCTTTACCTTTTCTCATCAACATTTAAATGAGAAAGAAAAATAAATAAACATAATTTTTCTTAATGTTTTACTTGACAGGTGATGAAGTCCTTATTTATTTTATAATTAAAAATTTTGTTTTAAAGAAGGATCATAATGTACTATTGTTGTACAAAAAATCTTTTGGTGTTCTGTTAGAATTTTTATTAATGAATTAAGGGTTTATTGCTAATTGCATACTTTTCTGATGTTATTTCAAACAAGACAATATGTCAAGCTATGTTTTTACCTGAATAGAATTTTGTTAGATAATTTTTTTACAGGAATGTTGTAACTCATTTTAGAAGAAAGATGTAGACCTGTGTAACAAGTTTTTAGAAGCAGGCAAGACCGTGTTTTGATGCCATTAATTACTTTTGATTATCAAACTACTATATTCAAGCTAATTGCTAAGTCTCAGGGGATCTCACTAAGATGAGCTACAGCCAAGAAGAGACAATAAAACCCCACATCAGCAACCGCATGACTTTAGCATCTTGAAGACCGTATTTGAGGTGTGTTATAGTCATGATGCTAAGTGAGTTGAGGTAGAAACTATTCATTAGTGAATAACTGATGGGAATGAGAAACAGTCCTGTCGGGATGAAGAAAATGAACTTGTTTGTTTCCCCTAGAGATCCCTTCTTATCTCAGAACATAACTGATTCTACTTCCAGATCGCCGTGGGAAATAACTAAGCTGAACACGCAGTAATTAAGATATTAAAATATACTTCCTCTCAATTCACCTACACAATGGAGACAAAAACATTTACGTACGCGTGCGTTCCTGTGCGTGCATGCGTGTGTGTGTGTGTGTTTGCGCACTTCCACCTTTCTCAAATTGGATATATGAGGAAAGACTTCATGAGACAACGTGACAAGAGAGAAATGGTGAGAAAGAAAGTGCATAGAACCTTAGGGGTAGCTTAGAAGGAAAAATGAGCGAGAGATTAAATAGTGGCAGTGATGAGCATTTAAGTAAAAACACACTGTGTTTGAAAATTATCCATATTGAACCTATCACATAAATGCCAAATAGACAAAATTTTTTTTTCTTTTGCTGTGAAAGCTGACATCAGAAAGTGCTGGGCATTTGCACATCAAGCCCATTTTCATCACTGGACTTGAAACTCAGCTCAAGTTTGTGATCAGTAGATGATTTGAATAAATTCTTTAAAATCACCTGCAAAGGCATCACAACAAAATCATGCTGTTGCTTCCTCTAGGATATATCCATCACAAGAACTTTTTCAACACTACATCATTGTAGAAGACACATTAACAAAATCAGCTTTGATTAAATGACTGTGTTTCTTGTTTGGTTTCATGAAAATGAGTCTATTTCTTGAAATGGATCCATTTTCCATTTCTCATCCTCTTATCAGAGGATGCCATCGCAGTGGGAACCAAGTGCTCCCTTTCCAATTTAATGGGAAATCAAAAGTGTAGAGCCACCTGCACAGGCAAAAACCAACAACTGTGAAGGATGACCCTTCAGTGGTAATGCATTATGGGGCCAGCATATTCCTGTGTTTCCTTGCAATTCACACTTTAACCCCATTGTGGTTTCCTTTGCTTTATCTTGGTAAGATCCCAGCTTATGTTGTAGCCTACATGGTGTCAGTGGTGGGAAAACAGTAATTGTCAGAGCTCAGGTTTCTCTAAGACCTTATATTCTCAAAGTGAATATTATAGGTTTAAAGACCAGTGAAGTTGATAATGAAATAGCAAGTATTCCTTTAGGATTTTGATGACAGAGAAAGGAACGCATTGTCTTTGTTGCCAAGAAACTGTCAAATATGCCTTAATTATGATTAATATCATACACATACCTGAGAAGATTTTTTCCTCTCTCTCATGCTGACTTTTCTTAAAATGCCTTTTTGCTAAATATTTTCTCAGGGGCCAATGCAGCTATAGCTTTAGAGAAAGATTAGGATGGTGTGTCTCTGTGTGCTGTGGTGTTTATGAAACATTTGTGCCTGGCTGAGCAAGTCTGATTCCAGCATCGCTCTCTATGCCTTTCATTGCAGTGGCTAGCTTTACTGTGGGGAAAAAAGTATTTTGGTGTACAATTTGAGTCTTTTCATACGTGAACTGTCTGATTTCAAAAAATAAGTTTTCTATCATTTGCTCTCAAGGAGAATGGTATTGTGCATTGGATGTTAGCAGTTTTATTGTTCTTAGAGGAGGAAAAAATGGGGAGTATGATGCTGGTGTAGGAGTTGAGAAGGAAGCTCATACCAATTGTGAGTTCTGGTTAAACAAGGATAATAGAGCTCTCTTGATCATTGTAATGTAGTAAACAACATTGTTCAATGACAATTACAAAATGCAGAAATTAAAATGGAAATCATTTATGGTGAAATACATAAATGTATTTATGAAAAATACATGACATCATGTATTTTTCAGCTTTGCATTACTTTAACATAAAGCAAATCCAAAGGATATATATTTGAAAAAAAGAATATTAGGAAGAGCATGTATCCATTTTGTAGGGGTTCTGACTTTTTTTTCTCTTGCTCATCCTTGTTAACATGCCCAGAGTGTTTTATATTTGCAAAATGCTCTCCTTTGGTTTTAGCAGATATTCCCATTGTGAATACACACCTGACATCATTCTATTGTTTGAGTAAAGTTAACTGGCTTCAGAAACAGCCAGTTGATGGCTCCATCTCCAACTTAATTAGACAGTTTAAGCTCTAATTGGCTGGTGTTAAGTCAATCAATCAGTGAGAGAGTTGCATGTTCACTCACTGGGAATTGTGGGAGCAATTGATCTCGCTGGGAGCCGACACTTGAGGAGAAATTGCTTATTCAGAGCAGAACTGCACTTTGCAAAGGGCTGTGACTGAGGATGTTGGTAAGCACCTGTCATGTGCTACTGGCATCTTAACCTCTTCCACGCAGTTTGGGAAAGCTATTTTCCTATTCCTTATGTTTGAGAAAGAAAACATGGTAGAATTAGATGAGTCTGCACACAAACATAGAGACAGAAGAAACTGTCTCCTATAATACAGCTGCTTTGGAAAGAAATGCCTGGGCACTTTGGATTTCCAGACATGAAGATAGAAATCAGTGTGATCACAGTCTGTAATAAACACAAAAATACTAATCCCCATGATGGACAAACCACAGATTAAAGCACATGTGTATTTGCAAAGACTGTCTTATCCAGTCATAAAAAATAGAAAAGATTTTCTTGAACCAGAAATAGGGGTTAAGTTACTTTCCAGTTGGACCCCAAGCACCACATATGTCCCCCAGGTACCACCAGGGGTCACTCAAAGAGCCAGGAATAGTTCCTTATACACTGCTAGATGTGACCCCATAAACTAATTTATTTCTGAACTTTTTTTTTAGTTTGAAAACTAGTATATATCATTTCAACTTTAATATTTATCACCTGAATGGTCACTTACTGTGTCCTCCTTTATTCTCTAGGATTCTGAGCCACATTCCCAGTTGAGATTGCTCCCATTTGGGAATATCCACAAGAAAGTGGTGCTTCACTGTGTTTGTGGGGCTGGGTGAGTAAGAAGATTCAGATGTCCACCTTGAAGTGCTTGTGATAATATGTGGGGTGGGGGGGAAGAGTCTTTGCCATTCCACTTGTAATTTTTTTTTTGGCTTTTTGGGTCTCACCGGCTATGGTTATGGGTTACTTCTGGCTCTGCACTCAGGAATTACTCCTGGTGGTGCTCAGGGAACTATATGGGATGCCGGGGACTGAACCTAGTTCAGCTATGTACAAAGCAAGTGTTCAAGCTGCCGTACGCTCAGGTCCCTCCAGTCGTAAATTTTGAGGACTGTCAATGGTTTTATGTATTCATTGTGCATTCTTGCCACTTTGGGGAGTACTTGAAATGCTTCCTTTAAGAGGGCCCAGGAGATGACCCAAAGGGCTAGGTTGCAAGCTTTGCATGTGGGAGTCCAGAGTTCAATTCCCATGACTATGTGGTTCCCCAAGCACCTCTGAGAGTGAACTCCACCCAAGCTGCAAACTAGAAGTAGCCCCTGAGCACTGCTGGGTGTGGCACCAAAACAAAGCATTTCCATTAGAAAATGAAATAGAGGACTCAGGGCAGGACCAGTGGCTAAAAGTACCTGTCACACATACACATGCATAAGGCCCTGAGTTCCAGCCCCAATGCTCTCTCAGTTCCTGATCCATCCCTGCCTGGGAACCCTGGCACTGCAATCTCTGCCACTCAGCCTGGTGTGTGTCAGCACTAGAACTCACGTGTGTAACTCCTGATTGCATCAGGTCTGTGTAAGCTCCACAAAAATTGCCACACCCACCCACTGCACACCACAACCAGTGTCCAAACCCCACATTTAGTGTACACGGATGCAAGTGTCCAAACCCCACATTTAGTGTACACGGATGCAAGTCATCACATCAGCAACAAACAGAAGTGAGGAACAGTTACTACATAACCTGGATGGGTCATTTGCAAGGTAGGCACCTACCCAGTCTGATATCTCACTGGTCCCAGACCCTTGTCATTTTTTATCTTTTATCCTCTTTTTTTTGGGGGGGGGGTCACACTCGGCAATGCAAAGGGTTTATTCCTGGCTCATACACTCAGGAAATACTCCTGGCAGTACTCAGGGGACCATATGGGATGCTGGGAATCGAACCCGGGTCGGCTGCATGCAAGGCAAATATCCTACCTGCTGTGCTATCACTCCAGCCCCTATCCTCTTATTTTTAACAATTCCTTCCTTCCTTCCTTCCTTCCTTCCTTCCTTCCTTCCTTCCTTCCTTCCTTCCTTCCTTCCTTCCTTCCTTCCTTCCTTCCTTCCTTCCTTCCTTCCTCCCTCCTTCCCTCCCTCCCTCCTTCCCTCCCTCCCTCCCTCCCTCCCTTCTTTCTTTCTTTCTTTCTTTCTTTCTTTCTTTCTTTCTTTCTTTCTTTCTTTCTTTCTTTCTTTCTTTCTTTCTTTCTTTCTTTCTTTCTTTCTTTCTTTCTTTCTTTCTTTCTTTCTCTCTCTCTTTCTCTCTCTTTCTCTTTCTTTCTTTCTTTCTTTCTTTCTTTCTTTCTTTCTTTCTTTCTTTCTTTCTTTCTTTCTTTCTTTCTTTCTTTCTTTCTTTCTTTCTTTCTCTCTCTCTTTCTTTCTTTCTTTCTTTCTCTCTCTCTTTCTCTCTCTCTTTTTCTTTCTCTCTCTCTCTTTCTTTCTTTCTTTCTTTCTTTCTTTCTTTCTTTCTTTCTTTCTTTCTTTCTTTCTTTCTTTCTTTCTTTCTTTCTTTCTTTCTTTCTTTCTTTCTTTCTTTCCTTCCTTCTTTTTCTTTTTATCTTTCTTTGTGTGTGTGATGCAGGAAATAAACCAGGAACTCACACTTGCATGGTAAGTGCACTACAGCTGAGCTACATCCCTGGCCCTCCTACTTTCTTTCCAACATTTACCTGAAATTATCATGTCCAATGGCTCTGCATTTACCTATGTGCTTTTTACAGTGCTTTCTTCAAATAATATAACCTAATAGAATTTGAAGCACATATGAACCTACATGCCAGTATGTGTGTGATCACACCAGTCTCATCTTGTTATCTTAGTCTATTCTGAGACCTCACCAAGGGGAATACATTGTCATTGCTCTGTCTCCTTTCTCTTATAGTACGTGGCCTAAGGTGACCCTTAGACAGTGACCCCCAACTGTCTGTGAAATGTGTAGATATGCTGAACTTCTTGTGTCAGGAAGTGCACTGATGATGCAAACATTAGTCACGCAGCCTGTTGCTAAAGGAGTTTATAGTTTAGATGGAGGACAGCTACATTTATAATTGATAAGTGCCATGATCAACCATGCCCTGAGAATCAAATGAAGTCCATCTGACTCAGATTGAGGGAATAAAAGAAGCATTCCTAGGGAAAATAACATGCAGATCAAGACTTGAAGACTATGGGGGAAGTACCCCAGGGATAGAAGCTGTTATTGCCCTCCCAGGTTAAGTCGGCACTCATCATTAATTAGAATGTTCCCTGATCACATCAATCTAACTTGGTTAAGAGCAAACTCAACCAGCTTGGCATGTAGCTGGAGGTAGCAAGGAGTTAAGTGCCTCTCCCAGAGCAACAATCATCAATGATTAATGAGAGAAAATGATAAAACACCCCCAAGTTCCTTGACTTTGGGGGAGTTGGACTGCTCAAGGTCTTACATTTGCAAAGATGCCCGGGCATTGAGTTTCAGCCCTCCATTTGTACAGCTGGCTAGGGCTCCCCTCTCCCCTGTCTGACCACCCCATGTCCTGCCTGTGCTTCCTGTCACCCTCAACAAATTTCTTTCCCTTAATTCTTATTTCAGGTTCTGCTTATAGGAACATCAAAGTAGGATATCTGGGGAAGATAAGAGAAAACAAGGGTATTCTGAATAAAGATAATGAATAATGTTTTTTTTTGACTTTTGAACCATACCTGGTGGTATTTAGGGGTTATTCCTGTGGTTGGGGGTATTTGGGACTGGAGCAATAGCACAGTGGGTAAGGCGTTTGCCTTGCACTCAGCCGACCTGGGTTCGATTCCTCCGCCCCTCTCGGAGAGCCTAGCAAGCTACCAAGAGTATTTCGCCCGCACCACAGAGCCTGGCAAGCTACCCGTGGCATATCTGATATGCCAAAAACAGTAACAAGTCTCACAATGGAGACGTTACTGGTGCCCGCTCTAGCAAATCTAGCAAATGATGAGCAAGGGTATGACAGTGACAGTGACTGGGGCACGTGCAGTGCTGAGGCTTGAACCAGGACCTCCTACATACAGAGCATGTTCTCCAGCACACTGAGCCATCTCTCCAACCCAATGGCTTTTTATAAAAGTATTGACTTGGAAAAGGTCTGACTTAGTTAGGAACTAGTGAAAAACTAACTATTGAATAATTTGAGGTGAGTAGCAGAATGGAGACTGGAAAAATTATTGCACTAGGACACTTGCCTCTTGTGTGGATTTTTCCAAGAATAGTAGTGGAAGATTTATACTGACCTAACCATAATTCTCCTTGTGAACAATGAAAACATGTAACTATGTATCCACAAACAAACATTCAATATGTTTCTAATATCACATGCTAAAATCTACCATTTTGAAATAATGCAACAGTACCTGGTTGATGTTGTACCCTTAATCTTTTTCTCCTTCAGATTCACTAATCCAGTGCACTAATTAGACATAGTTGTTATAGAGGTGAATTATACAGTTTTGTATGTATAGTCAAAATAAGAATAAAAATCAGTCAATATAAAATATTTTGAATTTTATCCGAAGATTTCAAATAAAGATCTGAAACCTGCCAGGAACGAAATGGCTTGTGTATAGGCTATCCCTGCTGCCCCACAGATCTGATGGGAAGGAACTATCAGTGGTTTCCAAAGTGTTTTTGGTCCCCACGTCCCTGACCTCATGCATTTTCTGAAGGGGAATCTTCAGAGAAACCCAGGCTACATTTAACTTTGGGATCTCTCTTGTGGGCTTGTGTCTAACCAGACACAGCCGATCTGAATATTTCCTGCATGCTAAGCAGACCATTGTCAGCCGCTTCCTCTAGGCTAGATTGTTATAAATGCTGTTTATGATCCTGCTATGACAACTGTGAAGGACATGGCAAAGAATTTATCACAGGATTATTCATCCACCAGCAGAATACCTAATAAGATTCTAAATGACCCAAGATGATAATAAGATCTAGCTTGTAGCAATAAGGTATTAATAAACTGCTTTTTTCAATAAGGGAGAGTCCTGGCATCATTACCCTGACATATTTGTTTTGCTTATATCTGGTGAACAAAGTAGGGCTGCTGGATTGAATAGTAAATTTATAAAAAACCTCTGATGTATGAAAAATACAACCCTCATGAAGTGGAACCCATAGGTTAAAGTCAAGAGCATGTTTGCCTATGACATCCGAGAGCCTGACTCCAAGCCATCGATTCTAATTGTTCCATGCCATTTGCCTTTGTATTTAAAAATTATATAAGAATAATAGATCGCCCACTGTTGAACACAAGGCCATAATTCAAATGAAGAAATTTAGTAAAATCATAAACCAAGGAAGTGCAGTGGTGATGAATAATGGATGAAACGGGTACACTGGATTCAAGATGAAGCCTAGATTTCTGCCGCATATTTCTGATTTGAAAACAAAACTACTTTGGATTAAGCTAATTAAAAATGAAACCCTTTCCCAATGATTGTCACTCAGGTATTCCTAGGGAAGAAGGGGGTAGTAATTCAAAAATCTATCCTTGGTGAATTTTTGAGTAGCAGGAGCTGGAAAAGTGAGATAGAATGTGGCATTCTTCTGTTATTTTCTGCCTTCCAGCTTCTTTTTCTGAAAACATTTTGCAAGGACAAAACCCCCGATACTGAAGTGACTTTTACTTCACTTCCAGGAAAGTAATCTGGTACCTTGAAAGGAAGTCCAGTAAATTTATCAGGGCAAATGTCAGTGTTGAAATCAGCAAAGTTCTTTTTCTATGGAGATTATTATACATACAACAAATGTACACTTCCCAGGTCTAGTCATTTGAAGAGTTTTGGCAAGCGAGTTCCTGAAGAACAGTCCCTCAATACTAGTCCTCAGATGTTTTTACCTCTTCCCCTCTTGCTCCATTCCAGCCAACACTCCCCCGTTCTTCAGTTCTGTGCTTGGTATGACCATGCATTAGAGAAGGTAGTTGCTGAAGTTCAAATAATGGAAGCATAAAGTAAATTCTGTGAGTCTCCTTTCTTCATTGGACATATTTCTGAGACTCATGCGTGTTGTTGTGTATCAATTGTCCCTTCCCTTTTTGTTTATAGGGTTAGAGTATACTATGTTTATCCATTCTCTTGTTACTGGATTCTTGTACTCCCATCTTGAATACAATTCAGTATTCCCAGCGTGAATACAACTGCTGCAAATATGTATCCATCTTTTAATAATGCAACATAGACTGCAACTTATATAAAACCCAGTATTCTAAAATTTGGGGGAGAAAAAGAGGTAAAAGTTTCACTACTTTAGAGATAAGCAAGAAATTTCTAAATAGGTCACCAAAAGCATGAATTGTGAAATAACCAATAACTTGAACTTCACCAAAATGAAGAATTTTTGCTCTTCTTGTACAGTCTTTTTGGTGAAGTTATGATTTTGTTTCTTTTAAGTGCCTGGCAGTGGACTTAACGCGGTCAAAGAGCAGATGTAGATGTATTGTATCCGGAACTGTTAAATGGTTCCAGTTATTACATTTTCTATCCCCACCATTCCATGTCCTTGCCAATATTCAGTATCATACATTCATTTCATTTTAGGCTTTCTGGTAGGACTAAGATGGTGGTTATAATGATGAATACTATCTTTAAACCTAAAGTGAACAAATATATTAGTAGCTGCATATTAGTAACTCATTAGGTCTGGTTTAGCTTGAAACCACAGTTTGTCATATTCCCTTTTGTGTGAGGTCCCCACATGAGCATTGAAAGCAGCAGTTTCTGGCTTTTGCTTTTAAACTCCTAGATCATTTTCAGATTGCCTTCAAACACATTCCTTCCATGTTTGTCTGTACCTCCAGCTTCTTTGCTTTCTGATCAGTTACAACTCAGGAAAAAGAAGATTTGGTGTTGTTCCTTAAGCATCTGCCTGACTGACCCAAAGAGAAAACAGAAGTTACTTAGAGTCTAGAGGCAATTGATCAAATTACTAAAAGTTATTTCATGTATTGGACAAGATTTGCAGAGGTGCTAAAGTTGTTTGTAATTAAAAAAATAGGTTGCCTGAAGCCTGCACTGTGTTGACCTGAAAGCCAAATAGCCAATTTTGGACACCAATAAAATAAGAAATGGCAAACATTGTATCTTCCTACCTAGAGATGAGAATGTTTGCTGTAAGGGAGTATCTTGGCAAAAAAATAGAAACTCTAAATCCTTTTTAACATGAGTGGGTGTACTTCCAATCCATCAGGTGAGTATTCCTTACACATGGGATGCAATCCATCGGCTCCTAACGGGACCGCTTATCTTCCTTCGTTAGGGGCTATTTGCCCTCAGTTTTCCTTTTAGTTCAGAACTTCACATTACTGATCTTTAAGGAGCTGCTTTTTATAATGTACTGCACAGCTAGTCATTGAGCCTTCCAGTGCCTGCCGGTTACACTGCCCCCACCTAAGAGCAGGGGCCAAGGGCTATTCCCTGGATATAAATTGCCCTCCCTATGTGGTGTGACCTTGCAGCCTTGGTCTCAGCTGATGGCCTGAAAATTGCTACATGCCACAAAGGCACTTAGTTACAGACCAAGCATGATGAAAATGATGATGATAATGATGACAATAACAACACATTAATCAAGCCTTTATCACCATCAACTCTATGGTCTGTAGCATAATCTTTTTCTAAGAATGACCCATAAGACAGAAAACTTTTTGGATTGCTGTGTTTGGCCACTAGGGGGTAGCATCATTGCTATTGTCTGGATTCATTAAATGTGAATTTTGTTTATCATTCTTTTAGAAACGTATTTTCCCCTTCATTTAGGGTGACTATAAGATATCTGCCAGTTATCATGTAATTTTATAATTTAAGATACAGACCTATGTCTCATAAAATATGTACTGTGAGATAATTATAATTGCTTTTCAACCCCTCATTTAGTCTTCATTAATTATTCTACCTATAGTAGTTTTGCCTACTAGAAAAACTAAATATAATCATCATGATATACTCTTTCTGAGCTTTGTACTTGTCCATAACTCTTAGAATTCCACCCATTGTATGAGAAGGGATTATGTTAGGTTACTCTAGGCAAATGTGTTTCCTAACCTGGAGAGCATGGCCAGAGACAGCCACCCTCAGCTCAAGGACCTTAGAGTTTAGTTACAGGGATGAAATGTCTGTATACCAACTAGGCGAATCAGATCTATTTTAGATCTAAAACAGAACTGTTAAAAATAACTCTCCCAGCAGTGAAGAATTTATCATGGTGCAGAGTTGCTTTTTGTCATGTGTTTCCATTTTTCTTCATCTAGTCTGGAGCAATGGTATTTGATTTATTCAGCCTAGTGATTCTTGCATTTTTGGGCAGAATTGGTTCTTTTATTTCTTAGAAACTAATGGCCTTTCTTAAAACCCTTTTCGTTCAATTCCATTTTTCTTTGCTTAATATTTTAAAATTTTATCTTTAGGTTAGTATTTGGTTGGCATATCTTAGCCCATACATTATCTTTCATCTCTTGTGTGTCATTGGATTTCATGCATTTCTCTTGAAATAGCATGTTTCTAAATCATTAAAGATGTGAGGGTGCCAGAGTTCTAGTACAAATTTTAAAGTGCATACCTGGTAAGTGACAGGTATGTGGCTTTGGTTTGATCCCCAACACCACGGAGTCCCCCGTAAGCATTGAAGTACAGCCCTGAGGGTTGTACTTCGAAAAGTACAAGAAAACTACCTGGGTGGCCCAGGTAACGCCTGGTACCACCGGGTCACAGTAGCCCAGCTTCCTTAGATCTTTGCAGTTAGGTTGGCAGGGAGGACCCCCTGGATCTTCTGAGAATGGGTTTGGGAGACCCCCTCCAAAAGATAACAGAAAGAAAGATGTAAGTGGAGAGAAAGAGAAGGAAATAACATGAGCCTGAAAAACAAATAAGGCACATTTTTATGATTAGAATTATGACTTCTTTTTGCTTTCTTCGGCATTCTTTTACTGTTTAATATACTCTGATATTTTATTTTCTTGGTGTGTATATTTTATTCTCTTTACGGGCTTGATTTTGATAGACTGAATTAAATTTATTCCTTTTCTTCTTCTCTCTACTTATTTTACAATACACATTTCATTTCTTATCTTCTCATGGTTATCATTAAATTCTTAACACAGATACTCAAAGTCAAAATGCAGTATTTCTCCTCCTCTCTCATATGATACAAGAATATCTGTATCCAAAGATTCTTTTCATCCACCATATTTTCCTTCAGAATTTTAATACCTCCTTGTTTAAAAACCAATCATCAACTCTGGGCACATTTAAGCACATTAACAGCCATGACTCAGAGACTCAAAAGTGAATCTCAGAAGAGAGCAGTACGCCACAGAGATACCTCCCCACCCCATGCCAGGCTGCTCTCATTGGCACCTGGAAGGGGGGGCAGATGTATCCTTCCACCTGCCCCAAATGAACCACAGCTGCTGCAAACCTCCAGAATCCAGCTGAAAAACTGAGTGCTGAAAGTAGGTAAAGTGTTAAACATGATAACCTTTCAGTACCTATACTGCAAACCATAATGCCCCCAAAGGAAAGAGGGGGAGAGAGAGAGAGAGAGAGAGAGAGAGAGAGAGAGAGAGAGAGAGAGAGAGAGAGAGAGAGAGAGAGAGAGAGAAGTGCTGCCACAGAGGCAGGCTGAGAGGGTGGGGGGTGAGGTGGGGGGAATATGGGGAATATTGGGGACATTGGTGGTGGGAAATGTACACTGGTGAAGGGGAGGATGCTGGAACATTGTTTGATTGAAACCCAATCATGAACAACTTTGTAACTGTGTATGTCAAGGTAATTCAATAAAAAATAAAATGAAATTTAAAAACAATCATTTCTTCCACTGGTTTTTCAGCTAGTGTTTATTTAGACATTCCAATTGCTCATCAATTTTTTTGGCTCAATATTGCTTCTTTCAGTGCTGTTCATTCATTCTGGGTTCATTCTATTTCAGCTACAATATTTCTCTAATTATTTTCTTTTGGGAGCCAGAGTGATAGTACAGTGGCTAGGGCATCTACCTTGCATGTGATCGACCCAGGTTCAATCCTCGACACTAGAGGGTCCCTGGAACCTTCCAGGAGGGAATCCCTGAGTGTAGAGCCAGAAATATGCCCTGAGCATTGCTGGGTGTGGCCCTAAAACAAACAAATAAGTATTTTCTTTTTCACAGCAAAATCGGTGAATAATATCACCTCACAAGCTTCATTTTATTGAAAATTGGTCTTATCCTCTGAGTTGGGAGATCATTTTGCTGACTTTTCTTGGAAGAAATTATTTCATTATCTTCTAGTCACTCTTGAAAAATTTGTATTGACTGTACTGTATATGTAGAAAAATACTTGCATCATATATGTACAAATCACTGAACCTATGTAGTCAAAAGCTAGATTGAAAACAGAACATGGCCCACATACTAAAGTCCCCTTGCCCAGAAACACTGCCAGTCATTCACCCCAGGAGTTAGAATCCACTTTGGATTATGCAGCAGAGATTAGTTTTATTTCAGGTTTGTTTTTTCGCTGATATGAAATCTGACATAAACCTAATCTTTATTATTTATAGTCAAACTTTTCCCCTCATTTAATTTAATATTTTATTTTTGATGATAATGCAGATATATGTCAGTGGATTTATTTCTATTTGCCCTGTTTGCTTTTGATATATTTCCTAAACCTCAGCATATGGTTTTCAAAAATTCTAGGAAAATCCCATTCATTATCTCATAGACCACCTCTTCTTCATCCATTTTGCTCTATCTTTCTGACTTGCCTAAGAGATACGTACTGAATCTTTCTATTTTGTTTGATAACATTGAACTACCTCCCCCCACCCTTGTATTTTTCTATCTTTTAACTTCTATGTGAAATTCTGCATGGTTTTCTCCTTTATCTTCTTAAAGATTGACTCTTTTCCGCTATGTCAGATTTAACGTCAGCCCATTTGTTTTGCGTACCATTTGTTAGAAGTTACCCATTGTGGACTCAAAAAAAGATACAGAGACGTCCAGGTCCGTGACCTTATGTGGAAATAGGATTTTGACAGAGGTAACTGAGTAAAGATAAGTTCTGTAGGGTGGGCTCTGACTAGGGTTATGTCTGACTAATGTCTGATAAAAGGAGAAATGGGAATTTGGTCACTGAGAGGTACACATGGAGCTCTGTGTGAAAAGACGTGAGGGTACGCATCCCACATCAAGACTGAAGTTATTCAGATTCAACACTTTGGGGCTACCAAAAAAATGCACAAGGGAATAAGGAATCTTTGTTTATAGGTTAAGATGGACCAGCTAAAATTTTATTTTTTAATTAATGTTTTTAATTTGGAGAGGAGTTGGGCAAAATCTTATACTTCTTTTTTTATTATACTTCTTTTTTAAAAAATGTTTTAAATTTTATTGAATCACCATGAGATAGTTACAAGCTCTCATGTTTGAGTAACAATCTCACAATGATGGGGAATATTGTCGCCATAGAGGCAGGAGGAGGGTGGGAAAGGGCGGGGGGGAAATCTTATACTTCTTGAGTCTATTCCTGGCTCTGTGCTTAGGTGTAGCCTCTGACAGTGTTCAGGGAAGCATGTGGTACCAAGAATCAAACTGCATGCAAAAATCTGTGCTCAGTCTGTGGAGCTATGTCTGACCCCCTCAAGATTGTTTATGTTTTAATTTTTTGTGTGTGTGTCAAAAACTTACTTGCTGGCTGTGCCCAGGACTTCGTCCTGACTCTGAGCTCAGGGATCACTCCTGATGGTGCTGAGATTGTGCCAGGGCTGATCATGTGCAAGACAAGTGCCTTAAGTCTATACAATCTCTCTGGCCCAGCCATACCTTTAATTTACATCTATATTCTAGGACTATGAAAATACATTTCTATTGTTCTAAACCATTCACAGAGTTGTAATAATTTGCTATGGCAGTCTTAGGAAATGAAATGCATTTTGTTTAGTATTAAATTTCAGTGATTCTGTTTTCCTCTCTTCTTTCATTTTTGTTTCTTTTGTTTTGTTTTGTATTAAGATCACACCCAGTGGTGGTCAGGGTTATTACCAACATAGTGGTCAGAGTTGTTTAGAATTGCTCCTGGCACTGTTCTGGAAACTGTGTGGTCACAGGGAGCAGTTCTTGGACCACCTGAATTCCAAAGCATGAACTCCAGCCCTTTGAGCCATCTCTTTAACTTAAAGCTTGCTTTTGGATTTACAGAAATATAACATGATTCTTTTTTCATATTTCATCCTTTTCCTTACATCTGGTCTTAGTTTTTCTTACACCGTGTCTTAGTTTTGTGGCAGGTTTCTAACGTTACATTTCTTTAGTCATTCTAAATACACCTATTTTTGTTGCTTGTTTCAGATTGTCCAATAAAGTTCTCGAAGCAGTCATCTTCCTGCTTATTCTATTTGCCTACTTTCACTTTTGGAGAAATATTCTCTCTTGTGGGTTGTAATTTTTCCCTTTTAATTGGGAGTTGACTTTCAACAAGGGGTTTTCCCCATCTTCAGGATTTTACATGTCACTAGAGTTGTAAAAATATTTATACATCATAGTCTGGTGTTTTCTTACGATGGGCATCTTGGGGGTTTTATTAGCTTAAAGTCAGTATTTATTTTCATTTATTCACCGAGGGTTCCTTAGAACCTGAATTCACACCCTACAGTCTGCATGCCCCAACAGATTGGGCTTTTTACTTTTAACAGTTGACTTTCTTTATTACCAGAAGCTGGGAAAAGACAATGTCCTTGACTCCTCTCTGCAATGAGCTTTCTAGGATCTTGGCTTTCTTGAGCCTTTTCAATTCTAGTTCCCTCCTTGGAAGGGCCCTGTTCTACTTATCACAGGACTAAGTGATCATCTAAACCCAGCCCATCACTGCTAGGAGCTCCTCCCAAATCAAGACCTGCTGATCTCCCAAATCCATTCACTAACAACACAACAGTTTCAGTCCCTATTAACCCCTAGAACCTGAGAATTTCTTTCTGCTCAAGCCTATTTCTTATTCTTCCCAGTTTGATTTTTTCCTAGGAGTTTTCTCTGCGTTTCTCCCAGCATTCCCATGCAGGTGAGAGGAAGGAGATTTGGGTTATGTTAATGCAGGGAGTCATTTCATTGAACAAAAATCTTGGACCAATGTCTAACTGCATGACTGTGAAGAATGGACAGTTCAAGTTGAAGGGAGGAAACACCTGAGGGCTGAAGAATTCTGTGTGGAGTTCAGATCAGATAAAATAACGTCTCACTCCATGTCCATCTGTTAAATCAAGAGGTACAGGGAAGGGGACAGACGCATCTAGTCTCCAGTATGATCAAAGCATACAGGGGTTTTATTCCCTACAGACTGACCACCTTCCTCTTGTTCCTGCTTTTCCAGTGCTTTCTCTTTGTTGAGAAAAAAGTCCTCTGGGAACCACAGAAAATCAGCTTGGCTTCCAAATCACTCCTTGCTGACTTTGTCCTCAAGGTGGTGACTGGTTTTTAAAGTTCCTAAGGCATTTTAAACTGAGTGGAGAAAGGCAGTTCAAGCAAGAATCTTTGTTTTTAACTTCTGATTTTGTCAACTGTGACTTCTATATGTAAAGATAGGCAAAGCAAGGCTAGGAGCCACTCTTGTCAGAATTCAAAGACTACAACACTAAACACTTTCACACATTCCACACCGGCTCTAGGGCCCTTAGCTCAACTGGCATTGCTGGGGAGTCAGGCACTACATCTGTGGGAGCCACTCACCCCTGAAGAAGAACATCCTTGCCCAAATGACTCTTCCTTGGAAGGACTGACTCCCACGGAGCTCTCATGATTTCTGCAGAAGACCATCTACCTCAGGACCTCTTTTGTGGGCCATTTGGGTGCCAGACAAGTCAAACTTATTACTTAGAGATATATGAAAAGATTGGAGATTCACTTAGAGCTTTTATTTGAGAACAATGTAGAATTTCAAGCCTTTCCACAAAATGTCGGGAGAGCCTCCCGATCCTTTCCAGTGGAAACTGGAGTTCACAATGTTGAGAGACATTGGGTGAATATTCCGAAGCTTCATTAATTCAGATTCCCCAAACTGGATGAATGCTCAGAACCATTAAACTGTTTTCTTCCATTCTGTGAATTCTCTCTTGCTTTGAATTAGCTGGGGCATTTAAACAGATTTGGCAAGACTTGCCAAGGTGTAAATGTCAAACTTTATTCCTTTTTAATGATGTGTATCATCTAAATCACAAGGCCCTGTTGTTTCTGTTATTTTTTTCTCTCCTGCTCTCAGGTGCCTTTTAAGAGATGTAAAAATATTTATATAGTGTTTCAAGTCTAGCATCAGCACACACATGCTTTTTAGAGTTTTTCCTTTTGGAAATATATTTAACTCAAAGGAAGTCATAGGCATATCGGGGGCAGATAGGAGGTACAAATCTGACAAAAAGCTAATGAGCTCTCCTGTGATTATCAGGGAGGATGGTGACTCATTAAATCTCATTTCCTAGGCAAGTCCACATAGGGAGAAGAAACAATTTGAAATAAAGGCCCTAGAACTGAAAGCAGCCAGGTTTACAGGCTTCCCTATAAGCAGCCACTTGATAATCAGAGCAAAGAGTGAAAGATTTTAATGAGGTTCTTAGAAATATTTAGTTTGTTACTTTATTATCTTTAAAAAAAATGCTTCCTTGTTTTCTCTTAGGGAATTTGCCCCCAGAAGGGAGGACCCTAAACCAAGTGGTGTTGTCTTGGTTGGATTCCATCCAAGTTCTTGTTTCCCTCTTTAAGTATATTAACATTGTCATTGCTACTCTGGGCTGTGCTGAAGAGGGCCAGGGAGCTGGGATTGGTAGAGACTGCTCCTTGGGTTCCAGAGTAGATGGTTATCTGCTTAGGATTAAGTCTCTTCATGGTTTCTTTTTCATTCTAAAAGTTCTTCATTTATAGAAACAAAATTTTCCCCAAATGGGCAGATCATAATCAAAATGAAGAGTCTGTTATTTGTTTTGAGACTATAAATTCCCTCTAAATGTGTTTTTTCAACTTTGTTGGTGTTTCTTTAATGTCTTGTTTGTTACCCTGAGACCTAGCAGCATTCTGACTGTAAACTGGTTAATGTCAACCATGTAAGATGATGCACTTCTCTGGAGCTCATAGTAACACAGAAATACAAATAAATAAATTTGGACTGGTACAGTTTTAGGGGTCATGGTAGGTTGAGGGAGTTGTGATATTCCGGATGTCTGAAATCACATCCATACGTCATGATAAACAGTGATGATGGACACTGTCATATGCCTGTTGACTGTCTTTCTGTCTTCAAGGAAGTGTCTGTTCAGCTCCTTTACCCATTTGTGGTGAAGGTGGAGGAGATTGTACTTTTTTTGGTTTATTATTATTATTATCATCATCATCATCATCATCATTATTATCATTATTGAGCTTTGTGAAAGCTTTAAATGTCTTGGAAGTTATTCCTTTTCTGATGGATGATATGTAACTATTTTCTCCTATTCAGTAGGATATCTTTAAAATTTGGGCATCGGGGCTGGAGCAATAGCACAGTGGATAGGGCATTTGCCTTGCATGCGGCTGACCCAGGTTCGATTCTCAGCATCCCATATGTTCCCCTGAGCACTGCCATGAGTAATTCCTGAGTATAAAGCCAGGAGTAACCCCTGTGCATCGCCGGGTGTGACCCAAAAACCAAAAAACAAAAGAAAGAAAGAAAATTTGGGTATCATTTCTTTCTCTATGAAAAAGCTTTTAAATAGATGAATGTGTTTATTTTTCTTTTGCCTCCTTTGCCAGTTAAATGATACTGTTGAATATTCCTCTGAGGTCAATGCCATGAAGTATTCTATGTTTTCCTCAATGTATTTCTTGCTCCCCACTCCTGCTGCCCATGGAGTTAGCCAGTTTTCCCAGGACAATTTGTTGAAGAGATTTTTCTTGCTCCACTTCATGCACTTTGCCCTTTTTTCACATATCAGCTTTACATATATCTTAGGGTTTACCTATGAGGTCTCAATTCTATTTACAATAGTCTGTGAGTTTCTTTATTTCAGAATCATGTAGTTGGATTTCCAAACCTTTACCGTATAGTTTAAAGCTGGTGAAGCAATGTCTCCCATCATTTTATTCTCAGCATTGCTTTTGGTTTCATAGAAATTTTAGAGGTGTTTGTTCTAAGTCATTGAAGAATTTCATGGTAATTATGATGGAGATTGCATCTAATCCATACAATATTTTGGAGAGGGTGGTCACATTTTGGAATTTGTTTTGGAGCCACACTCAGCAAGGATCAGGGTTACTCCTGGCTCTGCACTCATGAATCACTCCTGGCCATGCTCAGGGAACCATATGGGATGCCTGGGATTGAACTCAGGTACTATTGCTCCAGCCCCAAGGATGATCATTTAATTATATTGATTCTTTCAATATGTAAACAAGGAGTACATTTCCATTTTCCTGTGTTTTATTTCTTTCATTAGTGAGTCAAAATTTTTACAAAATAAGCATTTCACTTTTGTTAAGATGATTCTTAAATATTTGAATTTGGGGGGCATGATCATGAGAGAATTTTTTAAAATACTTTTTCATTTATGTGGTTGTTTATATAATAAAATGCAACAGATTTTTCTGCATTTGTTTTGTAACCTGCTACTTTATTGTAAAAAATTATGGTTTCTAGGAGGTTTTTGTGGAGTCATTTTAGGATTTTCTCTGTACAATACCATGTCACTTACAAAGAGTGATAGTTTTATTTTATTATTAATTTGAATCCTTTTAATTTATGTTTATTGATTAATCTGTTGTGGTTAAGACTTGAAATAATATATTAAATGACAGTGGTGACAGTAGACATCTTTGACTTGTGCCTGATTTTACAGAAGAGACTTTATTATTTTTTTCTTAATTTTTTTTATTGAATCACCATGAGAGAGTTACAGTCATACAATGATAGAACACCCATCCCTCCATCAGTTTACATTCTCCACCACCCTTGTCCCAGTATACCTCCCCCTTTCCAAACCTCCCCCTGCCTCTGTGGCAGACAATTTTCCCCATACTCTCTACTTTTGGGCATTATGGTTTGCAATACAGATACTGAAAGGATATCATGTTTGGTCCTTTATCTACTTTCAGCACACATCTCCCATCCCAAAGGATTCCTCCAGCCATCATTAACTTAGTGATTCTTTCTCTATTCCAGCCGCCTTCTCTCCCAGCTCATAAGACAGGCTTCCAACTATGGAGCAATATTTCTGGCCCTTGTGTCTACTGTCCTTGGGTGTCAGTCTCATGTTATTTTATATTCCACAAATAAGTGCAGTCATTCTATGTCTGTCCCTTTCTTTCTGACTCATTTCACTTAGCAGTACAGTCTCCATGACCATCCACTTGTAAATTTCATATTCATAAATTTCATCTTTCACAAATTTCCTAACTTCATCTTTCCTACAGCTGCATAGTATTCCATCGCATAGATGTATCAAAGTTTCTTTAACCAGTCATCTGTTCTCGACACTCAAATTCTGTTTCCAGATTCTGGCTTTTGTGAAGAGTGCTGCAATGAACATGCAGATGCAGATGTCATTTTTACTGTGCTTTTTTTGCATCCTCTGGATATATACCCAGAATAAGTATTGCTAGATTTCTAGCAATCTAGCAAAAACCTCAATTTCTAGTTTTTGAAGAAACACCAACATTGTATTCCAAAAAGCCTGACCAGTATAGGCATTCCCACCAACAGTGGAGGAGCATCCCATTCTCCCCACATCCATGCCAACACTGGTTGCTTTTATTCTTTTGAATGTGCCAGTCTCTGTGGTGTAAGATGATATCTCATTGTTGTTTTGATTAGCATCTCCCTGATGATTAGCGATGTAGAGCATTTAAAAAAATATTGGAGTACTGCTATTTATTCAGCCATTGATTAAGCTGATTGAATTGGGCATGAATTCCACACTTTTAAAAAATTGAGTCACTGTGAGATACAGTTACAAAGCTTTCATGTTTGAGATTTAGCCATACAATGATTGAAAATCCTTCCTTCCACCTATGCACACTTTCCACCACCAGTGTCCCTAATACATCAACCCGCCCCCCCCATCCCAGTCCTCACCATGCCTCCATGGAAGGCAGGTTCCCCAATATTCTTTCTCACTTTTGTGCATTTTTAAAAATTTTCCCACTACAATTCAAGCCTGCCTGCAAGGGGCAGATGCTAGATCATTTATTATCCATTGCTCATTTTGAATATTATGGGTGCCATGGCTGCATGCTTCTGGAATTCTAGATTGTTAATGGTTGAGTTCCAGAGACATTTCTGTAGGACAGTAATCCATTTGGGGATTCAATTGGGCATCTCTGGACCAGGGTTGTTGGTGCACTAAGATGGCGCCCAGAGGCACATTGTGAGGGTGACAGCCAGGTCAACGAGCAGGCGAGGAGCTGAGGAGGAACAGCCCTGGGTCCTCTGCCACCATGCAGCATGGAGATTTAGTCCTGGAACCCGCATACCTGGACCTTGCTTGTGGAAGCTCTTGGTTGCCAGGATTCCATCTAGAGTAGGTTGGGAGACTACACCTGCTCCATCTGGGATGCCCCAGTGAAGTTGGCTAGGTATGGGGCCCAGAGAGGTCTCTGGTCCTGTGGTGTCTTCCAGGATTCACTACTTTTTTATATTTTTTAAAAATAAATACACTTTACATTAAAGAAAAAGGCCTTTGATTTGTAATTTCCACATTGGGAGAAAGGGAAGAAAAAAGGATTTTTGAAAATAAGACTTACAAAGAAAAAGAGGGAGTGAATTTATATCCTAAGTCCCCTCAACTCCACAAAACCAGTTGCTGCCCCCAAACCACGAAGGTGGGTGAAGCTGGGCATTGACTCCATGAACAAGCAGTGCTTTCCCCCCACCTCTAGCATGAAGGAAAACATATTAACCTGTGACAGCATATGAGGCAACAAAACAGGTTAAAAATCATATGTTATATTTATAATAAAATATTCTCAATCCTCATCAATTTAAGAAACCACGATTTTCCTTTTCATTTAAATATGTATGTAAAAATGACTCTATATTGTTCTTTAGACATCATTTTCTTCCATAGAAAGTGAGGTGCAGGGACAAGAGATTTGGTGGATATAAGTTCATACCCTCAGTTATAAATGCCTGGGTTTTTTTAATATCTTTTGAGATTTATTTGTGGGTCTCTGAAGCAAGGCCAGTAATAGAGTTTACAGGGTGGCACTGGAGTTGGTTCGTGAGGGTATCTGCCAGTGCTTCCATGTGTATTGGGAAGTGGGGGGAGATAGCCCACCCCAGCTCTGTGAAAGCTTGGAGGTTTCAGTCACAAAACCCCATACCCGAATTTTCAGCAGATTATATCTTGGTGAGGTTCATTCTGAGACGGTGGAGTCAGGCTGGGGTATTGCAGCAACTTTGGATTGTGGAAGCAAGTGGCTGCTGGGGGCTCTGCTTCGGGCCAACCGGACCCCTCTGATTTATCCCAGTCTCTTCAGCCATGTGTGGGTCTTAGATTAACTGTGGCTTTTGGTCTCTTTCAAGATTTATCTATGGTCTATAAGATAAGGCAATAAATGAGCTTGTATAGTGGTTTGTGGCTGTGGCTCCCAAATACCTAACTTTTGGTGGTTTAATTTCTTGGCAAACTTGGTCCCAAGTTGTTGGGGTCTCTCCAAAGGCACAGCAGCAATTTTGGGGTATCAGGAATCCTGAAGCCACCATCAGGCTGCTGATGCACTCGCCCCGCAGGTACAGGTTGACCTGTTGGCGGCACTGCACCACCAAGGGAAGAGGCTTTAAATTTTTCTCCATTCTTTCCAGCAACTCAGCAGTCACATCCATAAGCCACCTCTGACTGGTGCCAGATAATCAACTCATCAGCCATCATCCAGATCACATGTTCTTCTCTCCCGGAAGGGAGCATAATATGACACTCGCCATAACCATGCAGCCACACCCCATTACAGGCTGTTTCATAAGGGTGCCTCAGAGGGGGGTGGGTGAGACCTCCTCTCGGCTCCAAGGGACCAAGCCCCAGCAGCCTAAAACCTCCAGAACCCAACCGCCGCCATGCTTAAGGCTGCTCTCCACATGCTTGGTCCAAGTCTCATCCATGAGTGAACCTTTTACTGGACACTTCATACCATATACCACCCATGCTCCAAGAGTACCACAACACATTTTATGCATCCAAAGTGGGAGGCAATCAATCTTAGAGGGAAATATTTTTATTATAGAGATATATATATGCATATATACATATATATATACATACATGATGCTGGGGGCAGTCTCTGGGTGTGACTGCCAAGCTACTGGAAAATGGGGGATCTGGGTGGAGAAGGCCCAGTCTCAATCTGAGCTGGCTTGGAGATTTCATCCCTGGGTCCCACACACCTGGGTTCCTCTGCTGGTCCTTTCATGTGTGAGGCTCGTTCAAACATGTGGAGAGTGGCCTTGAGCATGGCTGTGGCTGGGTTCCAGAGGTCTTCAACTGTCAAGGCTCTACTTGGGGCGGGGTGGGAAAGGCAACCCAGCCCCTCTGAGGGCCCCGGTGAAGACAGCCAGGCCTGGGGTGCAAGAGACTCTGAGTAGCTCTCTTCCGGGAGTTTGGTCTTATAGTCTCTGGATGTTGGCCTTTGGTGGAATTATACTGTGCCAGGAGAAGTCTCTGGGTGTGGCTGCCAAGCTACTGGAAAATGGGGGGTCTGGGTGAAGAAGGCCCAGTTCCAATCCAAGCAAGCTTGGAGATCTCAGCCCGCACACCTGGGTTCCTCTGCCGGTTCCTTTATGTGTGAGGCTCATCTGAACGAACCATGTAACGAGTAAGGAGAGGCTGCTAAAATCTCAGGGCTGAATGTAATAGAGACATTACTGGTGCCCGCTCGAGTAAATCGACAAACAACGAGATAGCAGTGATACAGTGATATATACATACATGTATATACATATATGTATATATATAAGCACACATGTTAGCCTGTGCTTTTATATATATACATATATATAAAACAATCTTTAACAACATGTTAGTGATCTCATAGGAGGGCTTAATGGCCCCTGGGTGAAATAGAACAATCGTTCCTCTTTCCAATCACACTCTTTCCTCTAAGAAAACTTTTTTTGTAACATTTTCATCAGTTTTTCATAACAAACAATACAAAATATATTATTTTGGTCTTCTTAGGGACAGGGATTAGGGTTTGGGATGGATATGGTGGTGGGAAGGTATAATGGTGGTGAGATTGTGTTTGAATATTAAATGTAATCAAATATTGTGAACCACTTTATAAAATTAAAAATTGAAAAGAGATGGAGGCATTTGCATATATAAAGTGGAGAAATGAAACAAAGTATTAAATATGGAGTATAGAGTCAGGGAAAGTACTTGGTAATGTGAAAACTCATTTAAAAAAATTTTTTTTGAGTCACTGTGAGATAGTCACAAGCTTTCATGTTTGGGTTACAATCACACAATAATCAAACACCCATCCCTCCACCAGTGCACATTCCCCACCACCAATATCCCCGTATACCCCCCTTTCCCACCCTCCCCCTGCCTCAATGTCAGACAATATTCCCCATACTCTCTCTCTACTTTTGGGCATTATGGCTTGCAACACAGACACTGAGAGGTCATCACATCTGGTCCATTATCTACTTTCGGCACGCATCTCCCATCCCGACTGATTCCTCCAGCCATCATTTTCTTAGTGATCCCTTCTCTATTCCATCTGCCTTCTCCCATCCGCTCATGAAGCAGGCTTCCAGCTATGGGGCAATCCTCCTGGCCGTTGTATCTACTGTTCTTGGGTGTCAGCCTCGTGTGATGTTATTCTATACTCCACAAATGAGTGCAGTCTTTCTATGTCTGTCTGTCCCCCTTTTTCTGACTCATTTCACTTAGCATGATACTCTCCATGTCTATCCATTTATAGGCAAATTTCATGACTTCATCTCTCTTAACAGTTGCATAGCATTCCATTGTGTAGATGTACCAAAGTTGCTATAACTAAGCATCTGTTCTAGGGCACTTGGGTTGTTTTCAGATTCTGGCTACTGTGAACAGTGCTGCAATGAACATAAAGTTACAGATGTCCTATCTACTGTGCTTTTTTTGCATCCTCAGATATATTCCCAGAAGTGGTATTGTGGGGTCATATGGAAGCTTCATTTCTAGTTTTTGAAGGACTGTTCATATTGTTTTCCAGAAAGGCTGGACCAGTCGGCATTCCCACCAACACTGGAAGAGTGTTCCTTTTCCCCCACATCCACGCCAGCACTGGTTGCTATTGTTCTTTTGAATGTGTGCCAGTCTCTGTGGTGTGAGATGATACCTCATTGTTGTTTTGATTTGCATCTCACTGATGACTAGCAATGTGGAGCACTTTTTCATGTGCCTTTTGGCCATTTGTATTTCTTTTTTGAGGAAACTTCTGTTCATTTCTTCTTCCTATTTTTTGATGGGATTAGAGGCTTTTTTCTTGTACAATTCAACTAGTGTCTTGTGTATCCTGGACATTAATCCCTTATCAGATGGGTATTCGGTAGATATTCTTTCCCATTCTGTGAGCTCTTTCTGTATTTTGGTCACTGTTTCTTTTGAAGTGCAGAAGCTTCTTAGTTTGATGTAGTCCCATTTGTTTATGTTTGCTTCCACTTGCATGCTCAATGCTGTTTCATCCTTAAAGATGCTTTTAGCTTCAATGTCATGGAGAGTTCTGCCTACATTTTCCTCTATGTACCTTATATATTCATGTCTGATATGAGGTCTTTAATCCACTTTGATCTGAGTTTTGTGCCTGGAATTAGACAGAGGTCAGTCCATTTTTTTGCAGGTAGCTACCCAGTTTTCCCAGCACCACTTGTTGAAGAGGCTTTCCTTGTTTCACTTCACATTTCTTGTTCCTTTGTCAAAGATTAAGTGGCCATATATTTGGAGGTCTGTGACAGGATATTCAACTCTGTTCCATTGGTCTGCAGGTCTGTTTCTAGCCCTGTTTTAATTGTGAATACTCATTTTTGAGCAATCAATGTTGTACTGAACTTTAATAAATGAGAAAGATGGAAGGGGAATGAAATTCATAAAGACCAGCCCATCTTTACATAATGTGTATTTACATTTACAAATGGTGTTTTTATACTTATATTCATTTTCACTAATTGGAATATATCAAGTTCAAAGAAGATGTATAAAAATAAGCTATTTTCCTCATCCAGAAGTTTTAAGTTATCTTAGTGTATTTATTATGATTTAACATAATCTTTAAGAATACTTAGGTTGAATTTTTATTTGTCAAAAATTAATAAATAGGGGCTGGAGGATAGCACAGCGGGTAGGGCATTTGTCTTGCACGCGGCCGACCCGGGTTCTAATCCCAGCATCCCAGATGGTCCCCTGAGCACCGCCAGGGGTGATTCCTGAGTGAAGATCCAGGAGTAACCCCTGTGCATTGCCGGGTGTGACCCAAAAACAAAAAAACAAAAAACAAAAACAAAAACAAACAAAAAATTAATAAATAAAACAATGAAAATATAAAGAAATTAATTTTTCTCCATTAAGCTGTGAGTTTGTTTTTTATGTATATACTATATTAAGTCAAGTTCCTTCAATCCCCAATTTGTTGAAATAAGTTTTCTTAACTTTTTATAATTGGAAATTTTCTCTTCATCAACTAACAAAATTCTAAATGTTTTCTACTAAAGCTAGAAAAAAATTACCTATAGTTATGATTTACTTTTAAAGGGCCTTGGGTTGAATTCCTAATGCAGGAATCATTCCAGGCAGTCTTTTCATAGTAAAAATAGACTAGCCATTGCAAAACGTCAAGATGATTTACATTAATTCAGGTCCTAACTCATACTCACATTAACATCTAGGATTTGAGACTATCTTTTAATGTCATAGATACCTAAGATAACATACTGGGGTAGACCATGACAAAAGAAGGGAAAGAGGTTTGTGAAATCTTAGTTGCATCATTAAAGGTGAGTGAAGACATTGTATTTTCTTGATCCCCTCAGAAATATACCTTGAGAGGGCTAGAGCAATAGCACAGCAGGTAGGGTATTTGTCTTGGACGCGGCAGACCCGGGTTCTATTTCCAGTATTCCATATGGTCCCCTGAGCACTGCCAGCAGTAACTTCTGAGTGCAAAACCAGGAGGTAACCCCTGTGCATTGCCGGGTGTGACCCCCCCAAAAAAAAAGAAATACACCTTGAGAAATACATATTAATTGTTTATAATTCAAAACATTATTTTATAGTTCATTAATACATTTAATGGGGCTGGAGCGATAGCCCAGTGGGTAGGGCATTTGCCTTGCACGCGGCCAACCCGGATTTGATTCCTCTGTCCCTCTTGGAGAGGAACACTAAGAGTATCCCACCCAAACGGCAGAGTCTGGCAAGCTACCCGTGGCATATTCGATGTGCCAAAAACAGTAACTAGTCTCACAATGGAGCTGTTACTGGTGCCGGCTCGAGCAAATTGATGAACAATGGGATGACAGTGCTACTTATACATTTAATAGAAAATTTTGGTTTTTTGCCCCAAAATATGACACTAAGTTTGTAAGCAACATTCTATTTATTTATTTATTTATTTATTTATTTATTTATTTTTGCTTTTGGGGTCACACCTGGCAGTTCACAGGAGTTACTCCTGGCTCTGCACTCAGGAATTACTCCTGGTGGTGCTCGGGGAACCATACGGGATGCTGGGAATCGAACCCAGGTTGGCCTCATGCAAGGCAAATGCCCTACCCACCCATTGCTCCAGTCGAAGCAACATTATTTTTAGAGTTAATGAATTACTATTTAGTCCTCTAAGCTAGAAAATAGTATTTATACTTTATAGAGTGCATTCTGACTGCCGCACTGTCGTCCCATTGTTCATTGTTTTGCTCGAGCGAGCACCAGTAATGTCTCCATTGTGAGACTTGTTACTGTTTTTGGCATATTGAATACACCATGGGTAGCTTGCCAGACTCTGCTATGCAGGCGGGATACTCTTGGTAGCTTGCTGGGCTCTCTGAGAGGGACGGAGGAATCGAACCCAGGTCAGCTACGTGCAAGGCAAACGCCCTACCCACTGTGCTATCGCTTCAGTCGCACCTAAAATATAACTAAGAAAAAATTCTAGTAACAAGGCAAATCTCTTCTATTACTGATTAGAGGAAAGCAAGCACCTCTTCAAAAACAAAATGTTTTGGCAGTAGAAAACACTACTTGTGCACAATTAATGACTGAACTGACTCAAGCTGCCCAGACTGAGCTTTGCAGATGAAAATTTGCAAACTTGAGATCTTGTTGTAGAAATATGTGAGGGTGTGTGCAATGTTGAAGAACAGGGCATGTAAGGAGAATAGGCAAGTTCAGGAGGATAGTTTCCAAGGCAGAATTTGCAGCATAAATTGATACATGTACTTAGGAGAATATGCTCCAAAGCATCCAAAAGTGTTTTGGACTGCGACAGTGGGAGAGAGAGAAGCATCTTACTTTTAATCTGTATACACTTCTATATTTAAAATATTTTATAATCAACATGTAATTTTGTATCTTAAATAATTATAAAGTAATTAGGGAAAAAGATATGTCCTACCTAGAAGTGAAAAATTGGCAGCTGCTAATGTACAGATCTGAAAAATTCAGAATGTTTTATGTCAACAACTATTGACACACCTGTTCCACTTCCCTTTGTCTTTCAGCCCTGTTCCCTGCCAACCTGGGGTCTAGTCTCCCACCCTGACAGCTGATTCCTCTAGCAGGGATTGATTTCCCAGCAGCATCCAAAGCTGTAGTCCCGTGATGGACTCAAGAGCCATGCAATAGAATCTAGTGTTGAACTTCTTCATCTTTAAGCAGGAAGGAAATAACATGCTCCAAGCAGATGGAGAGGAGAGGAGAGGATGCCCTGTTTTATAAAAGCAATAAATAGAGTGACACATGCAAGAAAAAGGCTTTCAAAGGTGTGCATTACTTAGAGGTGAGTTCTTATAATAAACACAATGCCAATGCATTTTCACTTCTTTATGATTGTTTTTATTGCATTTTCTTTTCTATAGCTTACTTTATTGTAAAAATTAATGTGATATATGTATATACATGCAGATAACATCAAAATATATGTTAACCATTTGTTGGTAAAGCTTCTGGTCAACTGTGGGCTACTTGTAGTTGTCTTTGAAGTATGAGGAGTTATTGGCAGATTTTTCTAGTGCAAAGGAATTGGTGCCCCTAACCCTGACATTTTTCAAGGAACATCTATTTTTAAACTGCTGAAGCAGTAATACAGTGGGTAGGGTATTTGCCTTGCAAATGGCTCACCCAGGTTTGATCCCCGGCATCCCATATGGTCCCCCAGTAACCACCAGGAGTAATTCCTCAGTGTAGAGCCAAAAGTAAGCCTTAAGCATCAGTGGGTAAGACCCAAAAAGAAAAAAAAAAGGTTTCCCTGGGTCTGGAGAGATAGTACAGTACATAGGGTGCTTGCTTGCCTTGTGAGCATCTACCATGAGGTTAGTGGTTAAGGTACTTGCTTACACTCAACCAACCCTGGTTTGATCTCTGCACTACAGAAATCAGAGGGCCATCTGCACTGCATATGGTCTTCTGAGCATCAGTAAGCCCTGAACACATTAGTGTGTGCTCCCCAAACAAACAAATTTCCCAGGCATTGGGACTTTTGGTCAGTATTTACCTGGAACAGTTCTTTGTTTTTTCTCAAAGGCCAGATTTGGGAAAGCTGCTTAATCCCAATATTCCTGCTTTCTGGTATAATTTCAAGGTAGTGAAGGTAGGGGGCAGGGGGGAGTAGAGGGAATTTACTATCTTGTTCTTGAGCATGGAACAACAAAATGCAAGTAAGTGGTGCTCCCTTACATGGGAGTGGAAAATAAATCAATCTTTCTAAAAGTCTTCATTCATTTAAGTAAATGTAGGAGAGGAGGTCATTAAAACTACCACCACCACATTTTTCTCAGAAGAACATTCACTAGAATTTTTTTTTTTTTGTGTTGCTCCAACCTTGTTGATTCTACCCTCTGTTGTCTGCTATTGCCTGTTCCTAAGCATCTTATATACAGGGAATACTTCTACGACTTAGGAAACAAAATGCGGGAAGCTAGTTATAACTACTAGATTTGTGCCCTTTTGTAAATTCAGTGCTATTTCCACCCCTCTGAACCACCATAGTAAAAATTTTTTAAAAAATTCTTGTAGGAGGGCATGATAGAAGTATTTTTTCCTTTCACCTCCCTGCCTTATTAGGCAGCTGGACCTAACAAAACATTACAAGTTGCAACAAACAAAATCACAAACTTGCTTTGCCATCAGATTTTGCTCCCCTAATGTGCCTACTTTTAAACTTTTCTTTCAAGCTTCAATGGTTTTTTCCAATGTCCCCTTTGAAAAAAATATTGATGTATCTGGCAATATTGAGGCGATTGACATGAGTAACGGATTGTTCTTTCATGTTTGAAGCTTTTGGTCTGATATAGTCATCCTTTAGAGCGTCAGCAACTTTACTGAGCTGTTGTTATTCTCAAGAAGTTTTGGTAAATAATGCTAGGATTGGGCTACTTGGTTTCAGCTCAGACTGTCCCTCCCCTGACTTCCTGGCTGACAATGATGGAAGCTACTACAATTTTGAAGTTGTTTACTTACCAGTGTTCCCCAAGGCCAGCTTATGGTTGTTCAGGCTCAAGAACATCTCTACTTCCCCGGTTCAGAATTAACTAATGACTTAAGCCAGTTCAGCAAAATGTGTCATGATGAGGGAGAAGTTTGGACTTGGAATGTCTGGGATTTGAGAAGATGAATTTATTTTTTATTTTTTTATTTTGATAATTTTTATTTTATTATTTTATTTTGATAGTTTTTATATTATTTATTTTTTTGAATTTTTTTATTGAGTCACCATGTGGAAAGTTAAAAAGTTTTCAGGTTTAAGTCTCAGTTATACAATGCTCGAACACCCATTCCTTCACCAGTGCACATATTCCACCACCAAGAATCACAGTATAGCTCCACCCCGCACCCCCACATCCCTAGCCCCCCCCCCACGCCCCTAGCCCCCCCAGCCTTCCCCCGCCTGTGTAACTAATAAATTTCACTTTACTTTCACTTTGATTGCATTCAATATTTCAACAAAACTCACTATTATTGTTTGGAGAGTCTCTCCCCTAAAGTCAGACCTGCTGAAAAGGAAGCATTAGATAATTTGTTTTCCATTGCTGAGAATGAAGAGGTATGAGGTCAAGTGACCGCACTTAGCAGCCTCACGGTTTTGGGTTTCTGTATTTTAGTATTTTAGTAACTAAGTCCAGAGAAATATCTGCCAGAAGTTGCATCATTGCCAACTTGTACTTCTCAGTTACATTATATTCCACATATGAGTGCAATCTTTCTATGTCTGTCTCTTTCTTTCTGACTCATTTCAATCAACATGATACTCTCCATGTTGATCCATTTATATGCAAATTTCATGACTTCATGTTTTCTGACAGCTACATAGTATTCCATTGTGTAGATGTACCAGAGTTTCTTTGACCAGTCATCTGTTTTGAGGCACTCTAGTTTTTTCCAGATTCTGGCTATTGTAAAACAGTGCTGCAATGAACATAGAAATGCAGATGCCATCTCTACTATACCTTTTTGCCTCTCCGGGATATATTCCCAGGAGTGGTATTGCTGGGTCAAATGGAAGCTCAATGTCTAATTTTTTGAGAATCGTCCATATTGTTTTCCAAAAGGGCTGAACCAGTCGGCATTCCCACCAGCAGTGAAGAGGAGTCCCTTTTTCCCCACATCCACGCCAACACCGGTTGTTTTTGTTTTTTGGGATGTGGGCCAGTCTCTGTGGTGTGAGATAATATCTCATAGTTGTTTTGATCTGCATCTCCCTGATGATTAGTGATATTGAACATTTTCTCATGTGCCTCTGAACCATTCGGATTTCTTCTTTGGGAAAGTTTCTGTTCATTTCATCACCCCAGTTTTTGATCGGGTTGGCAGTTTTCTTCTTGTGGAGTTCAACCAGGGCATTGTATATCCTTGTTATCAACTCTTTATCAGATGGGTACTGCGTAAATATCCTTTCCCATTCTGTAGATTGTCTTTGTACTTTGATCACTGTTTCTCTTGAGGTGCAGAAGCTTCTTAGTTTGAGATAGTCCCATTTATTTATCTCTGTTTTCACTTGCTTGGCCAGTGGCGTGTCATCTTTGAAGATACCATTGGCTTCAATGTTGTGGAGGGTTTTGTCGACCTTATCTTCAATGTACCTTATGGATTGTGGTCTGATGTTGAGGTCTTTAATCCATTTTGATCTGACTTTTGTACATGGTTATAGGTGGAGGTCTAAGCCCATTTTTTTGCATGTAGCTGTCCAGTTTTGCCAGCACAATTTGTTAAACATGCTTTCCTTGCTCCACTTCACATTTCTTGCTCCCTTATCAAAGATTAGATGGTCATATACTGGAGGGATGTGGAGAAGACTAATTTAGAAGATGGGAGAAGTTTAAAGATAGTCTTTTTATCTGTATATACAGTAGCCATGCTCAGTGGGCCTTGGCCTGGTAGTGTGGTATTAACAGTTTAGGAATCAAGCCCCACATGTTGGGGGTCTCCATGATCACACACTAGAATTATTCGGATTGGATTATGAGCGCACACATGTTAGGCATGCCCTCTATCACTTGAGCTATAGCTTCAACCCAGAGACACACTTTTATTCAGTCTTCCTGCTATCTTCTAAGTACTGAATGAACTTCTAAACCCAAAATGGAGGTGATCTAAGCATCAACAAACAAGAGATTTACAAGGCAGCTTACTAAGCAATGGAAACTCTCACTGATTAACATTAAGGGATGCTCCATTCATAATCACACAGAGAACAGACCCCTAAAAGCTGATCTGCTGCCTCATTAGAAGCCAATCAAATGCTTTCCTTGGTGAGTAATAGGTTTCACTGAGCCGTCTCCAGTTATGAAACAGCAATAAGGTTTTCTGTTAATTGCAGATGTTGCAGGAAGGAGAATGCTGAGGAGCCCTGGTTCTTTGTGTGAACCAGGGGCTAAAAATCTCTCCAACAGTATGGCCCAATCTGATGACATTTTCTGATACTTTGCCTTCCCCCACAGTGCAGAGGCTCGGCATTATCTCATAGCATTGCCTAATCTCACCGGCTGCTATTATAAAAATGCGTCAACATCAGGGACATGATGATTTCTCATGTCCCTTAAATCATGATGATTTAATATGATGAGGGAGCACCCAGGAATCTTGTTTAACTCAGATGCTGGATCAATTCTCAGAGGTTCTGAATTATTGGGTCTAGAACTGGGAACTTCCATGTGTAATGAGATGGTCCAGTAAATATGCTACATATGGGCTAAAGGACAGTTTCAGAATATAGATGTTATGGTATAGATAAGCTTTGAACAAGTGAGAGTCTTCTATATTCTGGCCCTCGGGGTCTTTGCCATAGTGTTTGGTTCTTTATTTCGTGAGTTCCTGGAACAGAGCTTAATCCACATTCATGGGAAGAAGTCAAACATATCCCCTCTGAGTCCTAAAGCATCTCCTTTCCAGCTACCAAGACTCCTGATAGATTCTTTGCTCTTCAGGTTCTATGGGCTGGCACATGAACATCTGCAAGATGGAGTTGTGCCTCTTTTCTCCAATTCAGAACTAAACCTTCTGCTATGAGACCAGCGTGCAGGAATGCTGCTCTAGGCTTCCATTTACTATGAAGGGCTCTAATGAGGAGGGACAGGCAATTATTATTATTTATTTCACTAATTAGCCAGATAATCATTCATTTTGAAACTATTCGGGGTTGGAAATTGGTTCCTTTCATGCCCTTTGTATAATGTGGATTCATTTTCTTTTCCCTCTTTTCCTTTACAAAACCGGGCAGTTTTATAAAATATGGGGCAAAGGAAAGGAGTGAGAGGAATGAATTCAGAGAAAGTGAGAGAGGATTTTTGAGAGGTAAAGATAATGCAACAAGGAGCCAGAGTTCATAAACACATCACCTTTCCATCTCTGAAGACATAATGCTTGATGATAACCATAAAACACGTTAGTGCAAAATAAATTGCTGTCGTAGTCAAATCCTTAAACGTTCTACTGAGGATATCACTGGAGATATGCAACTCTTTTCTCTAATCCTGAGGTATATTTTATCATAATTTGTGGGCTGGTTGACAGCCTGGTACACATGATCGCCTTTTCCTGCTCGGTTAGCTTGCCAAGGTCAGAGTCCTTTGGCCTCTTATGAATGTAGGACTATTAGGAAATGAGCAGGGTATCTGAACAAACAGGAGAGAAAGTGCTCATTCTCTTTACTAATCAATATGGACTGATCTCGTGGTGGGTGCACATAAGAAATTACCGTCCAGTCTCCAGGCTATTGAGAAGGACAGTTTGGGAGGGGATATTTTTCTATTGTTGTTTTGATACTCGGCATTTCTTTGTCAGGAGGTGGAAAGACATTTCTGGGAGATCAGGTTTAAACTGCAATGTCACAAAATAAAGTGGTCAGGTGAACTACAACAGGGTAGGATTTTTTTTTATGGCATTTAATTTATTATTTACTTTTCTGTGAGCAATGCCTTCAAGATGGGTAGTTCCGGGATAATGAGAGGCCGTGCATTAGGGCCTTATTTTTGTAAGCCATGCTGGTAGGCACAGTAAAGACAGGTAGAGTCTTTGAAACAAGACTTTCGTTTTGAGAGTTAAAAGCAGATATGAAAATAATAGATGCTGCTGCCCAGACTATTAGAGATGTGAGAGGGTCATCATTTTTTGTAGATGAGACCATCTAGTAATTACTGCAGTGGGGAAGGGATCCTAGCAAAAGAGAAGTAAGTTTCACCTCCTGAAGACAAGACATAGCCAGATCTCACAGCTTAACCACCTAGTTTTCATCTCTACAGACTCTTCGATAGGATAAAGAGGAAATAGAGAATATCTAGCCTGAGTCACTTTTCCCCTTAGTGGGATCCTGGGTTATTAATAAGGACCAAAAATTACTCAGAAGTCTTGACAAATGCAAACATAAAGGTCTAAACAAATCCTTGCACACAAAGTTGAAGGAACTGTTGTTCTTAGGTCTTCATTTGCTCTAAATAGTGAAGTTTTCAGAAGCTCTGAGAGAATGTTTTATGCTTTGGTATCCCGGAGGCATTAGGGTTAATGCTGGTAAAAAATCCTTGTGGGGCTAGAGAGAAAATAGGCAGATAAGACACTTGTCTCTCATATGGTTGACCTGGGTTTGATCCCTGGCACTCCACATGGTTCCCTGAACTATCTAGGTGTGATCCCTGAGTGCAGATTCAGGAGCAAGCCCTGAGCACTGCCAGGTATGGCCCCCAAACAAACAAACAAACAAACAAACAAACAATCTCATGTCTGTGTCTGTTTTACCTGCTGCAACAGTGGAAGTATGTTTATTGAAAAAAAATTTAAAGCTGAAGCCAAACTGATAGTACAGTGGGGAGGGTTCTTGCCGTGCATGCAGCTGGCCTGGATTTGCTCTCAGACACTCCGTACCTGAGTACCCCCAGCAGTGGTCTCTGCGTGCCGAGAGCAAGTCCTGAGTGCTGCTGGTTGAGACCCCCAACCTCCCCAATGAATAAATATAATTTTAAGAACAACTAGTTCTTTATGATATTGGATTCATAGATCCTAATAGTAATTTTTTTTTTTTTTTTGCTTTTTGGGTCACACCTGGCGATGCACAGGGGTTACTCCTGGCTATGCACTCAGGAATCACCCCTGGCCGTGCTCAGGGGACCATATGGGATGCTGGGATTTGAACCCGGGTCGGCCGCGTGCAAGGCAAACGCCCTACCCGCTGTGCTATCTCTCCAGCCCCATCCTAATAGTAATTTATTGGAGTCAATTGTCATATTTTATATAGAATAAAAGCAGAAGAAAGCAATGTAAATGAAAGAAATGTTTATACTTTCTTAAGATGAGACACAATTATTGAAAGCAAGAACCAATTTAATACAGTGCTGGCATATTAAAAATGAATTTGATTATTTTGAATAATTCTCCCATATTCCTAAAAGCACTTTCATGAGCTCTAGAGGAAGAAAAATGGGAAGGGACTGAAAAACTAGTCAAGTTGCATTTTTAAAGGGTTTTTAAATAACCTAGACTTTTTCTGAAGGTCGTTTCACCTGGTTATGTGTGCTGCATGATGACAAGGAAATAAAACTTATGGAAAAATACCAGAGGTCAAGCTGTATACTAGTGACTTGAACAAAAATTTAAAATAGTTATTTAACATAGTAATGAATGAAAACAATAAGATAAGAATGAAAATGACTGAAACCAAGCTATATTACGGTGGGTAGAGCTCTTGCCTTGCACACAGCTAATCAGTTGGGTCCCTAGCACCACATATGGTCTCCTTTGCCTCTCCAGGAGTGATCCCAGTGTCGGGAGTAAACCCCTATCACTACTGGATGTGCTGCCCCAAAAACAAACAAAAAGAAACCAAGAATGGAATTGGAAAAGGCATGTTGAATGCTGTTTTCCTGTTATAGGGTTTGTCACAGGACATACCCACTTAGCTGGCTATGGAAGTATCACCAATTTATGACAACAAGGCTGGATAAAGGAGTGGCAGCTTTGTTTGCTACCCTTTAAAAGGCTTTCTGGGCAGGAGAGATACTACAGTCAGTAGACTGCTTGCCTTGCATGCAGTTGACCCACGTTCAATCCTTGAATTCACATATAATCCCAAGAGCCTCACCAGGAGTCATCGCTGAGCATAGAGCTAGTGTGAGCAGCTGAGCCAGCAGTGAGCACCACCAGGTATAGCCCTAAATAAAAAAAATTCAGAAAAGACTTCCAAAGTGGGTCTTTCTTAAACATTCTAGAGATACAGCTGAAGGATCATCAATGGAAACTTGTTGTCAGGGGTTGTAATGAAACTGCAGATGGGAGCTGAGGTCTATTCATCTTCCCAGGTAGAATCGTAGACTAGTTTGTAGCAATTGAAATGCATTTTTCTCATCAGTCTTATCAAGACTAGTTTTTTTCTCTTGAGTCAAGACCTCCACCTATGTCAGGGCACTGACACTCTTTCTCCATTCCAAAATGTTCTTACCCAAAATATTTGTGTGGTTTGCCCACTAACGTTGATAAGGAGTTATGTCTCTGCTCATGTCTCTCATCAGCACTGCCTTCCTTCTCCAGGCATTCTGTGAAGAGTAGCAGCTTCCTGTCACTCTCTATTCCACCTCTATCTTTACAGTCCTTTGTGTTGATCATCTGATTTACAATAACTTTATCTGTCTCCACCCATTGGAAGTCAGGGTCTTTGAGAGTAAAGTCTGTGCCACAATGCAGCAACCCAACAAGCTAACAGTCCCTGGTCACTGTGTTCCCAGTGTTGAGTACGGCACCTGCCCCTCTGCAAGAACCCAGTGATTGCTTACTGGATGGAGGAATGAGTAATGACCATGCTAGCTTCCCCTTTTGTGCATTTTCCCTGTAAATTACAAAATACTGTCTGCAATTCTCCACAAGCCAGGACTTTGTTACTTCACACCTCTCTTGTGGATGAAGGTACCTACCTAGGACCCCCGAAAGCATGGATTCTATACAGAGAGCAGCGCTTTAGTTCTTTTGCCTAAAAAAGTAGTTTACACAGAGTAAAGAAGAATTTGACATTAAGGGAACCTCAGGAGAAATATGTTGGAGAGTTGAACTTGAATAGAAGGATCCAATGAGAGATTCCTGAAAGGGACCATTCAACTTTCATTTCGCGTTTCTGTGTTGGGCAAAAAGAGGCAAGGTGCCACTTAGATTTAAATTTCAGATTCCCAGTGAGCAATCCTTTAGTCTGACCATACAGCATATGTTGTGTGGGACATGCCTAACCAAAAAAGTGTAAATGTTAATCTGAAATTCAGGTTTAAGTGAGCATTTTGTACTTTATTTGGCAAGCCTTCACTTGCTGATTACCATTTCTAACAAGTGAAGAAAATTAATTTTTTGTTTAGGGAACCACACCCAGCAGAGCTCAGAGCTTACTCCTGGTTCTGTGTTCAGGGATCATTCCTGGTGGTGCTCAGAGAACCATATTGGATGCTGGGGATCAAATCCAGCTATGTGCAAGGTAAGCACCTTACCCACCATATTATCCATCTAGCCCCGGGGAAATAATTTTTCAAAAGTTTCAAAAGAGTATATGTAAAAGATACAAATGCGTGCTCATGCGGAAGGGGGTGATGTGATGTGTGTTGTTCGTGGGTTCTCAGGGCGGCGCTCTCTCCCTCTCTCTCGCTGCTCAAGTTAGGTGCTGGACCAGATTGGGATGGCTCCTCTCTGTGCTCTGCTTCTGTGTGTGCCATTGTGTTCTCTTCTGTCTGTCTCTCTAGCTCTGTCTCTGTTGTCTCTACTCTGGTCTCTTCTGATCTCTCTTCTTCCTATCTCTCTTTCCGAAGCCTTCTGCTTCCGTCTTTGGAGCCCCAGTTACTTTCACTTCTGACTCTGACTCTGATTCTCATTCGCTTTGTGCTCTTTCTTTCCCCTGCTTCTGGCTCCGATGATTCTCTTTCGCTCTGTGCTCTGCTTCTGTGTCTTCTCCCTCGCTTCTGTGTCTTCTCCCTTGCTTGTGTCTTCTCCCTTGCTTGTGTCTTCTCCCTTCTGTGTCTTCTCTCTTGCTTCTATGTCTTCTCTCTTCTTCTCCTACAGTCTTAGTTTATATAGCAATCACATAAGGTGGTGACACAAAGGTGGATTGAACATTAACAAATCAACAAAGAAGGGTAAGACCACTCCTCCAGGAGATTAACAAAATCTCATCTAAGGAGATTACTCCAGATTACTAGGAGATCCACTCAAGGGCAGGATCCCACCCAGGGTGTATCACTTTCTTCTTTCCTCAGCTAGTAATCCACTTAAATAGTTATAGTAAATTTACTTCTAATATTTATAGCAATGTATGAACACAGTAAGAGATATATCAAACTTAAAGTTTGGTTCTTCCTGAGGACATCTCACTATATATTCCAGACCACAGTCCTCAGGCCAGGTTAGTCTTCCCAACCGCAGCAGGGTCCTAGTCTCGTCATTACTTTTGGATCATGACGGCATTTGTCTATGACCATGCTCTCAACTTATAGTTGAGTATTTTGGCGCTTTGGCCTGGCCCATATCGATGCCAGGGTAGCTCACAGCTTTCCCTGGGTCTATTCCGTCCCTTGTTGGGACCCTGCTTTTGGGGTGCTAGGAACTAAGGGCAACTGAGTTGAGAAAGCAGATGCCCAGGAGTAAATATTATTGGAGTCAATCAGCTCCCAAGTTACAAAATATAATATTAACTGTCTTCCTGTGTCCATACAGAAAGGACATTGCTTTAAGGTAAACTAAGTTCCCTGTGGCAAGGCTAAAAGAACAAACCCAATGTTATCCTACAAGTATACGTACTGAAATGCGTTTCCACCGCCACCACCACTGCAAAGGGTGTTCCAGAGTGAAGCCTGCGGTGATCTCCTGGCTGGAAGGAGGAGCCCTGAGGCCAAGGAGGAGAGGCGTGTGTGCAGAAACTGCCCATGGCACCATGCAATCCCATCAACAGCCAACATCCAGAGACTAAAACCAAGCTCTCGGAAGTGAACTACGCAGAATCTCTTGCCCTTGTGCCTGGCTGTCTTCACCAGTGCACCTCGGAGGGAGTAAATTGAGTTTCCCTCTCTGCCCCGAGCAGAGCCCCTGTAGCCAAAGACCTCCAGAACCCAGCCACAGCCATGCTCAAGGCCCCTCTCCACATGTTCGGATGAGCCTCATGCATGAAGAAACCAGCAGAGGAACCCAGGTGTGTGGGACCTGGGACTGAGATCTCCAAGCCTGCTCGGATCGGGACTGGGCCTCTTCCGCCCAGATCCCCCATTTTCCAGTAGCTAGGTGGTCACACCCAGAAACTGCCCCTGGGGCCATGTAATCCCATCAACGGCCAACACACAGAGACTATATAACCAGCTTCGCCATTTGTGATTCTTGGTGCCACTGGCATTTTCTGGCGGTGTTACAACCAGGTATGTGAAAGAACCACGAGTGCAAACCCAGGAAGCACTATAACCATAGAAAAGAAAAAAGGTCATCTCACTACAGAGCCAGAGATTCTCAACTCTGGAAAGCAGTGTGTGAGCAGCACAGTTGCCCTGTGAGCTCTATAGCCAGAGCCCACAGGCTCAGCTAAAGAGGGCAAGGCAAGCCACAGGGGGGTTGTGTGTGATCCCCGCAGCAAACAGAAGGCAAACTTCACGGAGCACCTCAGCTGGGTGTGCAACACCGCACCCCGGTGGTGCAGCGATCCCTAGAGAGTACCACAGCTAAACTCACACTGCACTGCAGCTGGAGAGATACTAGAGCAGACAGGGAATCAGGCAGCCCAATCTGGGTTTCATCTCTGGCATCCTATAGGGTCCCCTGAACACCCCCAGGAATAATTTTTAAGTGTAGGGCTAGGAGTAAGTCCTGAGCATCTCTGATTGCCACCCCTCAAACAACAGCAGCAGCAACAATCAGCCAACCATAGGCAGGCAATCACATCGACTGCCCCACCACTTAGAGAAGAGCTAAGGGAAGGGGATTTTATATTATTTGTTGTTCTTTGGAAAATTTTTAAGGTGTACATTGTTATTAATAATGGTTTCTAGGGGCTGGAGCAATAGCATGGCAGGTAGGGCATTTGCCTTGCACGTGGCTGACCCAGTTCAATTCCCAGCATCCCATATGATCCCCTGAGCACCACCAGGAGTAATTCCTGAGTGCAGAGCCAGGAGTAACCCCTGTGCCTTGCTGGGTGTGACTCAAAAAGCAAAATAAATTAATAATAATAATAATAATAATAATAACAATAATGGTTTCTCATGCACGTACGTCCAACACCACAACCATCACCAGTGTCCCCTTCTGTGGGGAGGGGATTTAAAAAAATAAACTATTACAGGGCTACTCTCTAGGCTGTGTGCTATTGTCACTCTAGTGCTCCCAAGACCCCTCTGCAGTTGCTCTCCCAGTCATCAGCTAAGGAAATGGAAGCACAGAAAGAAGTCACACAGCCTAAAGGCCCTTTGTTTCTTCCACATTTATCCACATAGTCTGTCCATCTCTCCAAGGATGGACTCTGTCCTTCTGAACCCAAAAAGGAGCTGCCTGCCAGGGTCTGAGGGCTCATGGCTGCCTTCTTGTTCCTCACTCAGAGCAACTTTTGCCAAGTCTGGCTAATCCCCTGTGGGATCACTGAGACAAGGAACTTCTTTGTTATTACTTTATTTTTCGGTTCACTTGGAAATAACTCAGGATAAACAGAAAACAGCAACTGCTTGTGCTATTTCAGTTCAGCATCACATGTGTTCTCTTCTAAATGACAATATTTAACAACAAAATTGCTTCATTTCAACCTCATTGCATTTCTTCAAGTGGTAGTGTGATAATTTAAAAATAATAAATGCAACAGAGTGAGTATATTGCATTCATTAATCACCAATACTGCTTATTTTCAGCACTTTTAAATTATTGGGGTGTGCTCAATAGATTTAGTTGAAGTGGAAAAAGAATCATTCAAATTTCAGACCATTTGCAATGATCAATTTATTTGCTGTTTTCCATCCAAGTAACTGAACTTCAAAGTAGCATTTAGTTTGAATGATTTCTTCACCACCCCCTGACTGGTAGGAAACAGTGAATTAGTCAAGTAAAAATGTCTGTGGAATTGAAGGTGCTATAAACAAGGGCATCACAGGCTCTGGATGATGAGCCAGCACAGGGGATGTTGATGGCATGTCATATTGTCCCAAGGACATCCAGAGCGGCAGTGGAACTTTCTGTCTCAATACCCAAAGTGAAGTGAAGAATTAAAGCAATAATCTAAACATTTTGCTTCTAACCTACCCTTGGCTCACTCCCCCGGGATTTAAAGGAAATATAAAGTCGTTATGGTCCGTAAGTACCATAAGTTAGTATTAAACTACAGGTAACATGCAGGATGCCCCATCAAATTTGAATTCCGCGTAAATGATTAATAATTATGAAGTACCACTATGCTCCAGATATTGCTGTCTGTTTAGATTTGCTATGTCAGGCAACTCTTTTGAGAACTGAAACCCTGCATCTACTTGCTTGGTGTTTTTTATTTAAACTTTGTTGTTTGTATTTTGGGGACTAGACCTGGTAGTGCTCAGAAATCACTTCTCACTGGTACTCAAGAGACCAGATGTGGTGACAAGGACTGTATCCCAGACATGCAAAGCTTGTGCTCAGTCCTGCTTAATTTTTGTTTAATTGTTTGTTTAGAGGGACTTGGGGACCACACCCAACAGCTCTCTGAGCTTGCTCTTGGCTCTAAGCTCAGTGATCACTACTGGAGGTCTGTCTGCTGTTTTTGAAACAAGACACAATGGTGATTAACCACTAATTATGGCAACTGGAACTTATCAAATAATTGCTGTGTGCTGAGTATGATCCTACAAGTTTTACATTTATCATGCCAGCCTCAAAACAACTCATGTAGGTGAATTACTATCCTATTGAACAGGAAAATAATAGGGGGAGAGATTAGGGCATGTGCCTAAGATCTCAGAAAATGTGGTAGTTACAGGGACCTTTCTGATTTCATTACACTATATACTTGCTAATTAAATGACCAGTTAATATAAGATTATGTGCTTCTTTAAGGATACCAATGCAATCTTCACACACACACAACCCCCCCACACAAACACACAAACACACACAAAACACACACACATACTTTATTTAAACACCATCCTTAACAAAGTTATTCATGATGATTTGTTACAGGCATTCAATATTCTGACACCAAATCCCACCACCACTGTCACCTTCCCTCCACCATTGTCTCCATTTTCCCAACCACCCTTCAAGCCTGCCTCCATAGCAGGCCCACAATAAGTTATTGTATATTTCTTGTTACCATCAAATGGCAAATCAAATAATCAAAAAATACTTCAGTAAAACAAAATTTGTGAAAATTGTTATAACTCACCATGGGGACATTAAGTTCTTGTCTGGGGATTTACTAAGCTATTGTTGCAAGTTAAGCTTCTGGTTAACATCTTTGTTGAGATTAGTTGGCTTCTACATTACATTCCCATTTAATCCAGTGTGCTCCTACAAGGATGTTAGTATTGTAGAGTTTGGAGACGTAACTCCAGAAAATCCAGAGTATTTAACTGGGCAGTACAGCTGGAGGCATGGTGGCACTGTTGGGGCATGAGTGTGTGGCTGTCAGGGTTTTGGTGGGGCAGAACTCGGCCTGCCCCCTCCCAAGATAATCCCAGAGGTCTCAGTTAGAACTGGGTCACACTGTCACACACTGTCATCCCCTTGCTCATCAAATTGCTCAAGCGGGCACCAGTAACGTCTCCATTGTGAGACTTGTTACTGTTTTTGGCATATCAAATATGCCACAGGTAGCTTGCCAGGCCCTGCCCTGCGGGTGAGATACTCTCGGTAGCTTGCTGGGCTCCTAGAGAGGGGCAAAGGAATCGAACCCAGGTCGGCTGTGTGCAAGACAAATGTCCTATCTGCTGTGCTATCCCTCCAGTATCCAAGAAATTTTTGTGGCTAGCAAATCTCCTTCGAGATTTATTTATGGGTCTCTGGAAAAAGGCAGGTAAATGAGCTTACCTACCAACGCAGTCTTAAATCCATACAGACATATTTAAGGTTGAACTTCATAGTGTAAGTTAAGATAAACATGCAGAACTTTCAGGCACGTAGATAGGCCCAAGCCTTAATTATCAATGGGAGCCGCCTAACTAGGGCCAACATTGAATTCAAGGGTTGGAATGTAATGGCAATAACTGCACAAAATTTCAAGTGAGTAGGAGCATCTCCCAAACAATTAGCTGTTTTAAACTCAGTAAATCTGCTGTTATTTCATTTAACTTTAAACTCATTATGGCTTAGCCTGAGGTGTTTAAATTTATTTGGGGGTTTTTGAATTGTGGATTTGCTTAAACATAAGCTCCATCTCTTAACTGGATGCTGTGCAACTTCAGTTTCGAATGGGCCAATTTCTGTGCTGTGGGTCTTATCATCACATTTCATTGAGTATCTACTGCTGTGATTAGCAGAAAGATGATGAAGAAATCTCAAAAATTTGAAAGAGGAAAAAGAGCACCCATGACATAGTACAATTGTTTTCATTTTTGCACATTCCTTTCCTTTTACTAATTTCTGAAGTGGCCAGAACTAACGGATTCCATGGTGCTTGTTAGAAATGAATTCATGGTTTCTGTCCAGAAGAAACTGCTTACATAGGATAAAAGGCAGATAAAGAAAGAAAACCCATCTTGTGGTTCGAAACAATTCTGCTTTTTATTTCTTTTTTAAAAAATTGAATGGGCAGGACATGTAACAAAGTGTTAAGTAGTTTATTTTTTCCTCTTCTACAATCATTACTCACTTCCTCTGGAAGACACTGAGGGTACAGGATTGATTTCTGGACTGTGTGATCAACAGGTCTGGGTCTGTTGGAGTGAAAAAAAAATGCCATCCATGTTACTATGCATTTTATCTTATAAAACTGTTTTCATCCAGACTAGTACTTCATAAATCCATACCATTCAGGGGTAATAGCTCAAGATCTTCCAAGTACACATATTTTATAGGCATTTGGCACCCAGCTAAGTACTGGAGATAAGTAAACACACACTGATCTTGAACTTATCAGGCTATGCCAGAAGTCTGAATGACTATGTACATAGCAGCATTGTACTGATGGACCCATGTGGTGGACATGTCAAGAAGAAGAAATATGATTCCTCAGAGAGGGGAGAGGCAGTGGCCTAATCCAGGACAGTTTTCACATGAACTAGGGGGAACTATGGGTCACATGGTCCCAACTTTGACCCTCAAGTTGTCAACAATTCTCCTGGAGACAAGAAGACTGGTAAAACATTGAAAAGAAGCAATTATTTGCCAGAAAATGAAGGAAATTAAAATGCAGTCCTAGTAGGTGCCTTGTTATGTAATGCAAGTTACTTACCCATAGGATCAATGCCAGGCCCTTGAAGGAGCTCACTGTAACAGAAAAAAGTGAAATGATTTACATTTGGAAGCCACAGCTGGTATAAAAATAAACATTGAATCAGTTCCTTCCTCTAAGTCTATGTTCCATTAGAATAACTACGGTAGGTGACATTTTTCACATTTTAATTGGTGTTTTGCTGATTTTATCAGAATTTCTGCTGATCAAAGCAAATTGGCTATTTATTTATTTTGCAATGAAGCTAACTGTTCACTGCAAGTTTAATGTACTGTAATGAATTTTAAATATCCTCCTAGTCAGATTACAAAGTGTTGGAATCAAGATGTCCTTGTTGCACTTAAATTATTAATTACTCAAATGGACAAAAGGCAAGTTTTAGATTTAATGTCACATCTCAAATGGCTCTGAATTTGATGAAAACATGGAGCCTGCATTAAAGGACATCAGAAAAATTTAAATGTTTCCCTCTGCATAAGTCTGCTTAACCCCCTCGCACCTGCTAGGTTTTTAGACATATGATAAATACTTTCATTATTGGTTTATTTTCAGTAGCTTACAAAACAATAAGTTTTTATGTTATTTACACCCCAGCAACTTTCATTTAATTGGCTTCTTTTATGTTATTTATATAAATATAAATCATACTGAGTTTTAAAATATTAATGATGCATTTTATCTTATAATACTGTTTTCATCCAGACTAGTACTTCATAAATCCATACCATTCATGGGTAATAGCTCAAGATCTTTGTTAAATCTACTTCTAAAGTTGAGCACATGAACTCTGAACCTCAGTAAAACTCATGCTTGGGATGAGAAGATCCATGAAATTACACTTCATTTGCATTTGACTTAGCAAATTAATTTATTCAAATAATTTTTGGAGGGCCATTTTCAGGTCTGTATGCTTGGGAAATGACATCATTTCCCCCACTCTCCACCCATGGCACTCCAATAAAGCGAAGCAAAAAACCCTGAGTTTTAAGTCTCAACTCCACAAGTTGACAAAATGTGTGAGTTCATCCCCTTCTAAGATGGCACCTATCAAGAGGTTGTATAAAAGGCATTTGAAGGTATATTTCTGAAGTTGTAGGTTTTTCTTAATGTCTATCACGTGATATTCAAATATTTTTCTTAAGCTTAGTCAATAATTATGTAAAGCAACTGGAGTTGTAATTTGATTTGGGCTATTAAGAGAATGATAGTTGCCCCTCCGAAGCACATCCTTAATCTTTGTGGTGGTGACAAAGGTGGTTAGAAGAAGAAAGAAAGACTCTTAAGCTTTTATTTCTGAAAGGTCACACAGACCCTACCCCAAACAGGGCTTCCTATTGGTAGGCAAGTAATATGAGTTGACTCATTTGTCTTTACCCCTGCCTTAGGATCAGTTTTCAAACTGCCAAAAGAGTTCCAAGACAAAATGATCTAATTCTACAGGGCAGGTCTATTGCAAGAACTCCTGGAATCAATTCTGTAAAATTGATTTACAGAATAGCTCTCCGTTCTCATTTCCTTATATGTAAATAGGAATAGTTGCAGTTCAGTAAGTCATTGTTATAGATAGTTTCATAGAAACTGTGGCTAAGTAAAACAACATAAAATGAAAGCAATTTTACCCTAGGCTAGTTGCTATAAATAGTTAAGTTACTAAGACAAACCCTCTTGACAAAAAAAAATTCCCCAAACTTTTATTTATTTTATTTTTTATTTATTTTTTTATTGAATCACCATGAGGTACAGTTACAAAGCTTTCATGTTTGAGATTCAGCCGTACAATAATCCAACACCCATCCCTCTACCAGTGCACACTTTCCACCATCTGTGTCCCCAGTATATCATCCCCACCCCATCCTGGTCCTCACCCTGCCTCTATGGCAGGCAATTTTCTCAATACTCTCTCTCTATTTATGGGCATTATGTTTTGCTCAAATTTTCCCACCACTATTCAAGCCTGCCTTCCAGAGGAAGATGCTAGACAATTTATTATCCATTGCTCATTTTGAATATCTTGGGTGTCACAGCCACACTCTTCAGGAATCCTAGATTGTAAATGGTTGTGTTCCAGAGACATTTCTGTAGGGCACTAATCCATTTGGAGATTCAATTGGGCATCTCTTGGACCAGGGTTGTTAGTGCACCAGGACCAACGTGGAGGCACGTTGTGGGTGTGACAGCCAGGCCGATGAGCAGGCGGAGAGCCGAGGAGGGACAGCCCGGAGCTTCTGCTGCCATTCAGCATGGAGATTTAGTCTTGGAACCCGCATATCTGGGCCTTGCTTGTGGAAGCTCTTGGTCACCGGGATTCCATCTGAAGTAGGCGGGAAGATTGCATCTGCTCCATCTGAGGTGCCTCAGTGAAATTGGCTTGGTATGGGGCCCGGAGAGATCTCTGGTTCTGTGGTGTCTTCTGGGACTCGCTGCTGTCTTTCTGCCTTTTGATCTCTTTTGAGATTTATTTATAGTCCCTGAAGCAAGGCCAGTAGTAGAACTCACAGGGTGGCTCTGGAGTTGGTTCATGGGGGTGACTGCCAGTGCTTCCATGTGTACTAGAAAGTGGGGGGAGGTAGCCTACCCCAATTCCATGAAATCCTGGAGATTTCAGTCTCAAAACTTTCATACCCGAATTTTCAGCAGATTATATCTTGGTGAGGTCCGTCCTGAGATGGTGGAGTCAGGCTGGGGGTATGGTGGCAATTTTGGATTATGGAAGCAAGCTGGGAGCTCTGCTTGGGCAGGCACAGGTCAACCTACCCTCTCCAATTTGCCCCAGTCTGTTCAGCCATGTGTGGGTCCAAGATTATTCGTGACTTTTGGTCTCTTTCGAGATTTATCTGTGGGTCTCTGAGATAAGGCCAATAAATGAGCTTGTGTAGCTGAGCCAAAGGTGGTTTGTGGCTATTTCTCCCACATACCTAACTTTTAGCTGTTTAATTTGTTGGTAAACTTGGTCCCAAGTTGTTGGGGTCTGGCCAAAGCACAGCGGCAATTTTGGGGTGTCAGGAAGTCAAAAGGCACCATCAGGTGCTGATGCACTCGCCCTGCAGGTACAGGTTAACCTGTTGGCAGCATCATACCTCCTCCCAAAACTTTTAAATAAATATCTAGAGCACTTCTTCTATCAAACAATAGTTTGTTTTCTAACTATAGCTTGCAGATCATGGTAGCTGTTTTCATTCATTCATATACTCCTTTTCAAACATTAATTCCAGCTCAATATCTTGGGTGCCTGAAGACTATCTGAGCAGCTCAGGACAGAAGACAAGAGCTAATCCTGAACTTTCAGGTCACATTCATACCCACACTTGTGCACATTCCTATGAGACGATCCAGCATACCAGTGATTCCAATGTGCACAACTGTGGGACTTGGGAGGTGAGCAGAGTACCTGCAGAAAACCTGCACAAATGTCACAAGCATTTTAGCCAGGAATCATTTTATTTTCTCACAAACAATATGATGAAATGAAATTTAGTGAATGATATTTGAGGCTCTGTTACACTTGCTTTATGAGGTTCTATAGAGGAATGAAGACAGTGAGGATGTGAAGACTAAACTCAATACCTTATCTCTAAAAGTTGTTATGGAACCTAATGTGTCTTTGGTATGGTTACTCTATACAACTTGGAAAAATACCAATGAGTAGGTCATCCTGAAAACTATTGTACATTTTCAACTCAGATGGAAACAAGTGGTGGCTAACACATATTTAGTCATCAATAATGATGCCATTAGAGAGGAGAGATAATGTCTGGTTTCCAAAAAAGAACTTTTCAAGACACTAGAAACATAGCTTACAGACCATGGCAGCTGTTTTCAATATGAGTCGAGAGCTCCCTTGAAGAGAGATTAGGATCATCAGCTGTGGAAAGATACTGAAAACGACAGTTCACTGGGCTTGAACTGCATCTGGTAAGTGGAAAATCATAGTCAAGTTGATGAAGGTAGCTTGTCACATAGCCTTAAATAACTTTCTGGGTTTACTAAGAGTCTATGCTTCTTCTTACTGTTGTCTTCACAACAGCCACAAATACAAGTGGTTTACATGGAAATATCCCATGTATTGATGAAGTCATTGTGTCCTAGAGAATTAAAGGAGTTCCCCAAGGCCAATCTTGGGCCGGACACTCTTAGGGGGTTGCCTCAGAAAGTAGTTTAACGTCATTAAAAATAGCTATCAATTTTTGAAAATAATTTAATTTACCCTTTTAAACTTCCTAAGGTTATGAGTACACTGGTACCCCTTCTTATAGATAAGACAACGGAGGACAGAGGCACAAACAGAGGCACAAATAGATGAAGTAGTTCAAGCAATTCATTGAGTTAATGGGAGACCTGGAATATGAAGTCAGAACAACTGAATGAATCATTTACACTTGTCACACCACACTCTATTCCCTCCAATGAACAAAAAGCTGTAATTATGTATGGTTCTCAAACTTTGACAGGATAAATTTCACTTTGATTATTTAAAACAGTATATTGCAGGGGCTGGAGAGACAGTACAGTAAGGTAAGGGGCTTCCCTTGAATGGAGCCAATTTGATCCCTGGCATTGCATATGGTCTTTCAACCCCACCAGGAGTTATCCCTGAGCACAGAGCCATGAGTATGTCCAAAGCACTGCCAGATGTAAACTTCAAAAAATCAAACAAATAGGATGGGGGGAGGAAAAGAAGGCAGAGGAGGGAGGAAGTGAAGTACAAAAAGAAGAGGAAGTGGAGGTGGAGTCAGAAATGAAGAAGGGGGAAGGGCAAGGGAAAGAGGAAAGAAGAGGAGGAACAGGAGGAGGAGGAAGAAGAGGAAGAAGAAGAAGAAGAAGAAGAAGAAGAAGAAGAAGAAGAAGAAGAAGAAGAAGAAGAAGAAGAAGAAGAAGAAGAAGAAAGAAGAAGAAGAAGAAGAAGAAGAAGAAGAAGAAGAAGAAGAAGAAGAAGAAGAAGAAGAAGAAGAAGAAGAGGAAGGGGGGCTGGAGCGATAGCACAGCGGGTAGAGCGTTTGCCTTGCATGCGGCCGACCCGGGTTCGGTTCCCAGCATCCCATATGGTCCCCTGAGCACTGCCAGGGATAATTCCTGAGTGCAGAGGCAGGAGTAACCCCTGTTAAGAGCCAGGTGTGACCCAAAAAAGCAAAAAAAAAGAAGAAGAGGAAGAAGAAGAGGAGGAGGAGGAAGAGGAAGAAGAGGAAGAGGAAAAGAAAAGGAAGAGGAAGAAGAAAGAGGAGAAGGAAGAGGAAGAGGAAGAAGAAGAAGAAGAAGAAGAAGAAGAAGGAGAAGAAGAAGAGGAAGAAGAAGAGGAAGAAGAAGAAGAAGAGGAAGAGGAAGAAGAGGAAGAAGAAGAGGAAGAAGAGGAAGAGGAAGAAGAAGAACAACAAGAACAAGAACAAGAAGAACAAGAAGAATAACAAAAAAGAAGGAACTTGAATTAAGCACATAATCTACATATTTAACAAGTTCCAAGTAATACTGATGAGGCCATACTGTTTGTATCAATGCCCAGTCAGAGATTCTAGGCCAAGGATCTTATAGTCCCTTGTGTTCCCCCAGGTTAGTCCAAAGAGAGCACAGGTAAAATCTTGTAAATCAGGTGCCACAACACAAGACTAGGGGACAAGCCAGTGGGATAGGTGAGGCACTGGAAAGAAACCTGGTCATAAGGTGGCATAGTTGGGAAAAGGTCAAAAAACATGAGTGTAATCGTCTTTCGTTTTTCAGTCCTAAACTTCCCATCCAAAAAGTTGATCCTTGTCTCCTGCCATGCCTCCTACCCCAGTTATGCAATTTTTTTTTAAAAATTTTTTATTGAGTCACCATGTGGAAAGTTACAAAGTTTTCAGGTTTAAATCTCAGTTATACAATGCTCGAATACCCATCCCTTCACCAGTGCTCATATTCCACCACCAAGAATCCCAGTATAGCTCCACCCCGCCCCCTCACACCCCATAATTGCAGTTATGCAATTTTCACCCATGTCTCTATAGAAATATACTGGGTGCTCACTGAGAGCCACATGGTTAAGAAATGCTGGTCTAGACACAATACAGACAAAATTCTCACAATCCAGACATGTATATCTTCGGGTTCTGTGGTATAGGGACGAGTGCTGGGGAATGGATAATTCAAATGGGGCTATACCAGGAAGTTCCATACCTCAGGGCTTCATTAGCAACAGTGCAAAATTCAACGTGAAGTCATTTTTTTTATGCTTATCAAGAACCCCCTTAGAAAACTAATGTATATCATTACGGTAATTCCCAGGGATACTAAGTGATTGAGGAACACAGTAATTCATACGATCCCCATCTGTTCTTGCTTTAAGTGTGCAATTAGTTAAAATGGTTATCAGGAAATCAGATAATGAACAGATGGAAAGGTCTGGGCAAAGCAGGTGAAAAGGAGAGGAAGAACATAACTCCAAGAATTGTAGGAAGAAAGGGTACGTATGCATTTAGATCTCCAGAACATAAATGCTTTTCTGAACGTTTTAGTAATATTACTATTTTAATGACGTATGTGTCAGTTTTGTTACATCTACTTTAAGACATGTGGTGAACTCTTTTAATGATTTGTAGATAGTTTCAATAAAGAACACAGTAGAAATCTTCCAGTTTTATTTTCTGGTACTTAATATTTAGTGTAAGCCACCCAAACTTCTCCCATGTTTCATACATTTATTAAACTTCATACAAAATACTAAAATCTGAAATTATGACTGATGAAATTGTGTATTAAAACAAGCTAATTCTCCCCATCAGAAAATGGGGCGAAGAAATGAACAGAAACTTTTCTAAGGAAGAGATACGAATGGCCAAAAGGCACATGAAAAAATGCTCTGCATAACTAATCATCAGGGAGATGCAGATCAAAACAACTATGAGATACCACTTCACACCACAGAGAATGGCACACATCCAAATGAACAAGAGCAACCGCTGTTGCAGAGGATGTGGGGAGAAAGGGACCCTTCTACACTGTTGGTAGGAATGACAACTGGTTCATCCCCTTTGGAAAACAATATGGATGCTTCTCAAAAAATTAGAAATTGAGCTTCCATTTGATCCTGCAATACCACTGCTAGGAATATATCCCAGAAAAACAAAAAGGTATAGTCGAAATGACATTTGCACTTATATGTTCATCACGGCACTGTTTACAATAGCCAGAATCTGGAAAAAACCCGAGTGCCCAAGAACAGATGACTGGTTAAAGAAAATTTTGGTACATCTATACAATGGAATACTATGCATCTGTTAGAAAAGATGAAGTCATGAACTTTGCATATAAGTGGATCAACATGGAAAGTATAATGCTAAGTGAAATGAGTCAGAAAGAGAGGGACAGACATAGAAAGATTGCACTCATCTGTGGAATATAAAATAACAGAGTAGGAGACTAACACCCAAGAATAGCAGTATATAATACCAGGAGGTTGGCTCCATGGCTTGGAAGCTGGCCTCACATGCTGGGGAAAGGCAGCCCGGATAGAGAAGGGAACACCAAGTAAAATGTGGTTGGGGACCCCGCGCGAGAAGAGAAAAGTGTGCTGAAAGTAGACTAGAGACTGAACATGATGGCCACTCAATACCCCTATCGCAAACCACAACACCCAAAAGGAGAGAGAACAAAATGGAATACCCTGCCACAGAGGCGGGGTGGGGTGGGGGGATGGGATTGGAGGGTGGGAGGGATACTGATTTCATTGGTGGTGGAGAATGGACACTGGTGGAGGGAAGGGTTCTCAAACATTGTATGAGGGAAACACAAGCACAAAGTTGGGTAAATTTGTAACTGTACCCTCAGGGTGACTCACTTATTAAAAAATAAAGAAAAAAACATAGAATATTAAATATCCACAAAAAAGCTAATTCTTTTTTAATATATTATTTATTTTTAATTAGTGAATCAACATGAGGGTACAGTTACAGATTTATACATTTTTGTGCTCATGTTTCCCCCATACAAAGTTCAAGAACCCATCCCTTCACCAGTGCCCATTCTCTACCACCAGTAAACCCAGCTTCCCTCCCACCCTCCCCAGTCTCGTCTCCCCCCACCCCACACTGCCACTATGGCAGGGTATTCCCTTTTCATCTCTCTCTCTGATTAGGTGTTGTGGTTTGCAATAAAGGTGTTGAGTGGCCATTGTGTTCAGTCTCTAGTCTATATTCGGCACGCATAACCCTTCCCCCGCATGACCTCCGACCACATTTTACTTGGTGTTCCCTTCTCTGAGTTGCCCAGAATGAGAGACCAGCCTCCAAGCCATGGAGACAACCTCGTGGTACTTATTTCTACTAATCTTGGGTGTTAGTCTTATAGTCTATTATTCTATGCTCCACAGATGAGTGCAATCTTTCTATGTCTGTCTCTCTCTTTCTGACTCATTTCACTTAGCATGATATTTTCCATGCTGATCCACTTATATGCAAACGTCATGACCTCATTTTTTCTAACAGCTGCGTAGTATTCCATTGTATAGATGTACCAGAGTTTCTTCAACCAGTCATCTGTTCTAGGGCACTCGGGTTTTTTCCAGATTCTGGCTATTGTAAACAGTGCTGCGGTGAACATATAAGTGCAGATGTCATTTCGACTATACTTTTTTGCTTCTCTGGGATATATTCCTAGCAGTGGTATTGCTGGGTCAAATGGGAGCTCAACCTCTACTTTTTTGAGAATCGTCCATATTGTTTTCCAAAAGGGCTGAACTAGTCGGCATTCCCACCAGCAGTGTAGAAGGATCCCTTTCTCCCCACATCCTCTCCAACAGCGGTTGCTTTTGTTCTTTTGGCTGTGTGCTAGCCTCTGTGGTGTGAGGTGGTATCTTGTGGTTGTTTTGATCTGCATCTCTCTGATGATTAGTGATGAAGAGCATTTTTTTCATGTCCTTTTGGCCATTCGTATCTCTTCCTTGGAAAAGTTTCTGTTCATTTCTTCGCCCCATTTTTTGATGGGGTTGGATGTTTTCTTCTTGTAGAGTTCAACCAGTGCTTTATATACCATTGATATCAACCCGTTATCTGATGGGTATTGTGTAAATATCCTTTCCCATTCTGTGGATAGTCTTTGTAATCTGGTCACTGTATCTTTTGTGGTGCAGAAGCTAAAAAAGCTAATTCTAAAATGGTGGCAATCTGGTGCAGCAACCACTTCCCAAGGGAGTGTCAGCACTGCTTGCCTGGAACTGGGATTAGTGGGATCTTAAAAGCACTTGTCACCTTCCGCGATCCCAAGATGAATAAATCTGTTCTGTGCCAGTTGGACTGAATACTCAAGACACAGAAAAGGAAATAAATTCTTGGAATAAGGCAAAACTTTGCATTTCGAGCTGTTTGTCAAACTTTCATTTGAAAAATTACACAGTTACGGATGGTTTTTTGAAGGAGCATGCGTCCCTTCCCTCACCTCCATCCATTGCTGGGGCTGACCATCCACCAGAGACTTAGCTTTTCACTTGCTATTATTTCGACTGACTCCCCTCTTCACTGAGTTTCTGACATGCTTTCAGCCATTTACCCTTGGCCGCTGTTAATCAATCTTAATTTTAAAAAGTCTATATAATATTTGAGTTTATTATATTTGCTTCAAGGTTATTAAAATATACTGTTGATTACATTATACATTTAAAGTGAACATTCAAATCTTTTTCTTTAGAGTTATGTTGTATTTTAATCATAAGTAAAATGAGTTTCCAACGTTATCGTGAAAAACTTCTGTTGGGGTAGAGAGCAATAACTCTTATTTTATTTTATTTTGGGGACTATTATAAGAATGAGAATTGAAAAACATCACTTGGGATAAGAACTATTGAATGCTGAAAGAAGGGAAAGGGATATACATGATAACCTTTCAGTACCTGTACTGAAAACCATAATGCCCAAAAGAAGGCGAGAGAGAGAGAGAGAGAGAGAGAGAGAGAGAGAGAGAGAGAGAGAGAGAGAGAGAGACGTCCCTGCCATAAAGGCAGGCCGGTGGGGGTTTGGGGAGGTGAAGATGGTGGCAGGAGAGGAATTGGGGATATGAGATTAGTGTTGGAAAATGTACACTGATGAAAGGATGGGTGTTGGAATATTGTATGATTGAAACTATCATGAACAACTTTGTAACTGTATCTAATGGTGATTCAATTAACTGTCTTAAAATTCTTACTTTAAACAAGGAATAGAATACTAAATAATTTAACACTTATCTCAACTACTTTCCCCTACCCCATTCCCTAAATGTAAGCTACTATTCCAAAATTAGTAGTAACCTATTAACATAGTACCTTTCTTGTTCACATTTTGCTTTCTTTTATGTCTAGTGTATGTCCAAGAAACTATAAACAATATTACTTTCATCAAAAGTTTCCACAGAGATAATACCAAGAGCTTTGTCAGTAGACTTAGGAAACTTTTATTGAATCATCCATGAGAAGTAGATACCAAAATGGTATCTACTCCTTTCCATGCAGTGTTTGTTATTTATTTGAATTGTAATGGGTTGCCCACTTTCACCTGATCTACTTACTTCTAGCAGCTTGCCATATTCTCGCTCTTCATTCAATTTATTGAAGTCTGGTGAATTTATATAACTTTTAAAAATTATATTCTTGTAACAAGATTTTTTATGTTGTTATGTGTTCCATCTCTTCCTTTTCTGTTCAATGTCTTCTGCAGCACATCGGGAGCTACCTACTACTCACCCTTCTCAAGTATTGAATCAATTCCTTTTGACAGGATTTACTATATGCTAAGTAGATGGTGGTTAGCCAAACATATTTCATAAGAGTAAAATTAAGATGCATTTTCTGTGACTATCCAAGAAAACAGGTGCAAAGTGTGTAATAGACTTACATATTCAAGCTCTTCCTGCCCAGGAGTGGTCCCTTTTGTTTATTCCCTAGGCCAAAAGTTGTTTTCAGTAGCAGAATGAAGCTTTAGGATTGTAGAAAAGTGATGAACACATCACACTATTTTCATAATTTGGATTCAAGATAATTGCACAGCAATGGAGCAGAAGCCTGGGGAAGTTATTAACAATTTAAGAATTTAGCATTTCCAGTGAGTATGAGAATGTTAATTCCATTTCCAAAGACAAGCACAAAAACTGTGTGTGTTATGACACTTAAAGAAATATTTTCTGTAGTAGAATATTAAAATACTTTGTACCCTAATAGGATACAAATTTTCAGACTTTGCCAAGTTTCCCTTAGAATTAATAACAATTATAGTAAGTTGCAGAATAGAAGCCATTAATATAGAAACACTAATCATTTTTTTCTATAATAGCAATGAATAAGTGATATTTGAAGTAAAAATAAATACAAAGTCACTCATATTACTATCCCTCAAAATTACATACTTAACTACTAAGCCTTACAAGATCTATGAAAAAAACCTACATTTTTATGAATAAAAGGAATAAGTAGATGGAGTGATGTTCAATATTCATGTATAAAAGTCAATATTTTTCCACACAGAAACTCTAAACACTATTTAGACTTCAATGATGTGATGTCTGAGGTTTACTTTAAAATAACTAACAAAGAAATGAGAAGTGAGGTAAAGGAAAAGAAATGGTAGTCAATACAGATATAAAATGTGAATATACATGTGTATATGTATAAATAGAAAAGGAAGATAATAATAACATAATAAATAGAGAAACAGGAGATTAAAAAATTAATCATGGCTATAATAAATAAAATTTCCCTAAATTGTGGATCCCTCAGGAATCTACAATCACATAGAACCCCTCAAAATGTGTACTTGTTAGTGTAAAATGAGCAAACCTTAGTGCGGAAATATGTATAATTTTTAGCCAACAAATAGAGAACAAACTTCCTTTCAAATAATTCCTAAATGATAACTATAATTGACAATCATTTGCAAAGAATATGTTGGCTTTAGTGGTCTATTTTTTAATGGCAATGTCCTGAAAGTTTGATTACAAACATATTCAATTGCATTTTGGTGTCTCTCTCTCTCTCTCTCCAATTTTTTCCCCACATACCTCACAATCCCTCACACATGCCATCAGTCTAAAACCTTGGATTACTCTGCTACCCCTGGGCTGAGCTGTCATGTTGTTTTGACATTAGAAATAAAAACAAATTTACTCACCAAAATTGAGACATATTAGCTATGTCTTGATTCTCTTCCCTAATTTTACTTGACTATTTCTCACACTACTCTAGAATAACTTTACACAAGTTTTGTCGATTGTGTAAACTAACCCGTGCCCATTTGTTTGGGATTACATTGATTATTATAAAGAAATTTGAAATTATTATATATTTAAGATAGTGAATCTTTTGGGGGGAACAAGGTATATGTCTCTACAAATCTCATCTTTTATATCTATCAATATATTTTACAAATTGTTTTTCATAATGTTCTTGCAAATTTCTTTGATATTACTGTTAATAGGCTTGTTAAAAATTCATTTTAAAATTGGTTTTTGATGGTATCTGAGAAACTCTTGATGTTCATATGTTGCTCTTTTATCTAGTCATCTGGGAAACTTGATATAATTTTTTAAACTGATTGGAAATAATCTAAATATTAATCAGGCAATGATTAAATTAGTCACATAAATCTAGTCAAAGGAACACTAACAAGCTCTGATATATATGATGTATGTGTATGTATATATACACAAAAACACACACACATACACATATGTATATGTGAGAGGGGAGAGAGAGAGAGAGAGGGAGAGAGGGAAAGAGACAGGGAAAGAGAGAGAGAGAGAGAAGACTAGAGAATCAGTTTCAAGATTAACCAGGTGAAAAAAATCAAGTAAGATAAAAAAAAATTGGGATGGAGCAATAATATAGTGTGTTGGGCACTTTCCTTGTACATGGTTGACCAGGTTCAATCATCACACCTCTTATGGCCCCTCAAGCTCCACTAGAAGTGATCCCTGGGTATAGAGCCAGGAGTGAGCCCTGAGCACCACCAGTTGTAGTACAAAACAAAAAAAAAGGGGGGGGGGGAAGAGAGAAAATAAACCAAATTTTTCAGAATAATAATCTTATCTTGATCCAAGTATTTAATGCCTGTGATTTGATATGTATAATGCAGGATCTGGAAATCTAAATTCCTATAGTAACAGTGATTTACTCTTGGATAGAGAAGAATTTTTTCAGTATAGCTTTATAGGTGCTGTTTGAAATTTTCTAAAATGTGGATTCACATAATGTATAATAAATTAAAATAAAACTATAGGAACAAGAGGCTAGGAAATAGAGCAGCTGATGGATTGACATGGAGGGATCTCTGAGAAGAGTAGAGAAGGAAAATCCTCATTGGTCATTCATTGGTAAAATATCTTTACTTTTTATTTTTGGTTTACACCCAGAGATGCTCAGAGGTTACTCCTGGCTCTATAGTCAGGAATTACTCCTGGTAGTGCTTGGGGAACTATATGGGATGTTGGTATCAAATCTGGGTTTGGTCACGTGCAAGGAAGAAGCCCTACTGGCTGTACTATTGCTCTGGCTCTTGTAAAATATCTTTAAAATTACTTCCATTTGTCTTTGAAAATCTCTAGCTCTGTCCAAACTGTTGTGATGAAATGCCGGCATCTGTTAGAGCAGAAAAAGAAGATACACCTATCCAGTGAAGTCAGAGGAAGTGAGACTCCTGTGATTTCTCCTAAGCAAGGGCTATGGAGACTTGCAAAAGACTCAAAGAAATAAGCTGGGATTGTGGACTGGATAATGTTCTTCTAGTCCTTTCTTATTGCCACTTGGAGACCAGGTGAGACCACATTACATATCAGGTCTTTCTGATAACCAGAGTTTCAACATAGAAAACTTCCAAGAATTTAGGAACGAAGTCCCTAATTTTATTTTTATTACAGATATGTTGCCCTGGGTGGGTGGAGTTAGGCCCTGCCTTGATTTAGCACATAAGGTCTTTAGAAAAGCCTTGTATCACTGTGAATGCCTACATAGTGTTCTTTGAAATTAATTAGAGTTATTGCTTAAATTGTCACATAACAAAATTTGGGCAAATGTGTGGCATGGAGTTTCACAGTAAGTTTTACAGACAACAATGGTGAATCCTAATAAAATGGCAGTGCTTCTTGAACCGAGACTTTATTTCTTGTTTTGTTTTTTTTGGGGGGGTACACCTGTAGTGTTTAAGGCTTATTCCTGATGCTATGATCATGGCTCGCTTATGTTTGTGCTTCAAGGACTATGTGTGATTCCGAGGATCAAACAGTCAACAGTATACAAGACAAGTGTCTTAACCCCTGTTCCTCAAAAAGATAATTTTGCCTGAGGACTCCCTACTGTCTCAAGGTGTGGCATCTGTAGTTCTGGGCTAGGCCCATGAACTTGAATTTCTTAGAACCCCCCCCCCCCACACACACAGGGTGTGTGGCTGGTCTGGGGATCACACACGAGCAGCTGCCTGATTTTCATGGAACAGTTGTTAAATGCACTCTCTGATGCTCTGACTTCCAGAGCTCTGACGTTTTTGCAGAAACATCCTGCCTCTTTGTTTTCTACTTTCAGAAAAGCTAACACTATCAAGCTATTGTGTTATGTTTCCTTGCTTCAACCCTGTCTGGATACTCCTCTCTGTAGAAGGAAGACCTCCATAACTATTTTCCATGTAGTCCACATTGCTGTCTATATCCCAGAAAGTTGCCATATTGGGAAGACCTGTGCAGACTCACTTTCCCTCATAGTCTGCAGCCCTTTCCCTGCTCAGGCTTACTGACTTGCTCAACCACCAAATTAATTTACAAAGCTTACCAAACTGAAAAAAATAAAAATCAAACTGCCGTCCAACACAGAGGTGTCCTGAAAAGAGCAAAGATTAGAAGTGAACTCAACTAGTGTCTTGAAAAATGTATTGCCGAATTAGTTTCACAATTCACCAGAAGGAAAAACAAAAACACAGCATTTGCCTATGAAGGTGCAGCAGAAATGCCTCCAGAATGAACATCTAATACTTTTTTTCTTTGGCGGATGGGTGACTATTTTCTTTAAGGTCAGAACAAAAGTCAAGTCAGGAGACTATGGAGTTCCATACATTGACAGGTTCTCAGAGAATGAAGGAGGTGTGTTTGGGGCAGATGAAGTTATGGCTTTATTTACGAAGCCAGGTTTTGAAATTTAAGGATTGCCATGTGAACAATAAACCCTCACAAATAGCTAAAGCAATCCTTGGAAATAAGAAGATTGGTGGTGTCACCTTCCCCAACTTCAAACTACTACAAAGCAGTAGTAATTAAAACAGCATGGTATTGGGATAAAAACAGATCTGCAGACCAATGGAACAGAGTTAAATATCCTGTCACAGACCCCCAAATATATGGCTACTTAATCTTTGACAATGGAGCAAGAAGTGCAAAGTGGAACAAGGAAAGCCTCTTCAACAAGTGGTGCTGGGAAAACTGGATAGCTACCTGCAAAAGAAAAATGAACTCTGACCTCTGTCTAATGCCAGGCACAAAACTCAGATCAAAGTGGATTAAAGAGCTCAATATCAGACACAAGTCTATAAAGTTCATAGAAGAAAATGTAGCAGAACTCTCCATGACATTGAAGCTAAAAGCATCTTTAAGGATGGAACAGCACTGACCATGCAAGTGGAAGCAAACATAAACAAATGGGACTACATCAAACTAAGAAGCTTCTGCACTTCAAAAGAAACAGTGACCAAAATACAGAAAGAGCCCACAGAATGGGAAAGAATATTTATCCAATACCCATCTGATAAGGGATTAATATCCAGGATATACAAGACACTAGTAGAATTGTATAAGAAAAAAACCTCCAACCCCATCAAAAAATGGGGAGAAGTCCTTCCTCCTGAGCACAGCGCAGGGGCCGCAGTTTTCCTGAGCGCAAAATGGAGACGCCGATCCAGCCGAAACAGGACGTGCGCGCGCTTGCGGGAGACCCCAGGGGGCGGGGGCGGCGACCCCCGCCCACCGCAGATAGATACTTAAACCCACCTCCCCCACGTATGCTTCCCTTTGGACCCGGCTGTGGAGCGAGCATGATGGAAGAGCCCAAGGAAGCGCCCTGGGACTCCAAGCAGCCCACTGAACTAATTCCGGCATGGGACCAGAGACCCCATGGCGCGCTGAAACAGTGGGAACCGGGCACCCCCCAATTCTTTTAACCTCTCTCTCTCAACTCCTTCCTCCTGAGCACAGCGCAGGGGCCGCGGTTTTCCTGAGCGCAAAATGGAGACGCCGAGCCTCTCTCTAGGTTTCTCCATCTTATGAGCACCATAAAAGGGTAAAAGTTTGTAGTGATGTTATTTCTGGTTGTACTTTCCCTGGACTTTATACAGAAACCCAAAACTGCGCGGGCCGTGCAACCTAATGTCATCTTAGCATCAGCAATATGTAATGGTTCCTTTTTAATGGGTCGGACTTTTGTGGGAGATCCTAACAAGAATAGTAAGTCTGTTGCTGAAATATTGAAGGCAATCAAAGTGGTAGCCATCTCTCTAGACTGAACTAAGCTATATCCCATGCCGGCTGAGAAGAAATTTTCTTCTTTCTTGGGAAGAAACGCGGCGTGTCGTCAACTACAGTGTGATGTCCATTAAGCAAACAGACCTGGTGGCGTGGGAATGGGATATAAGGGGAAAAATTATGTACATGGAACAGCGGGACGCTGGTGGAATCTCGAGCCGGAGCCAATACCAGCGCAAGACCTTCAGTTCCAGAGACTGCTTGCAGACACTCTACTAGTCTATCAACTAAGCCAGAGCCCCACGCCTGCCGATGATGGGAAATAACCATCCTTTTCTGTTTTTTTTTCCCTTGTCAGGCAGTGTGGCAATTACTAAACAGGCGTGAACTCGGTGGCGTGGGGCAAGGGGGAAAAAGAAAAGTTATGTAACAAACAGCGGGACTTAATATCTCTATATTCTTAGCAGTGGAGAACTATCAAATGCCTCCTTGGCAATAGGACTGCTTTTCTTTTTTGGGGGAAACCCCAACAACGGTAGTGAGTTGTGTGTTGAAACATGGAATGTAATCGAGATAAGGTGTAAACGAAGTGAAACTTATCATGTACAAGGGTGGGGACTGGGGAGGTGGGAGGGGGCGGCAGGTATACTGGGGGTGTTGGTGATGGAAGATGGGCACTGGTGAAGGGAAGGGTGTTTGAGAATTGTATAACCGACATAATCCTGAGAACTATGTAACCCTCCACATGGTGATTCAATAAAATTAAAAAAAAATGGGGAGAAGAAATGAACAGAACTTTCCTCAAAAAAAAATACAAATGGCCAAAATGCACGTAAAAAAATGCTCCACATTGCTAGTTATCAGTGAGATGCAAATCAAAACAATGAGGTATCATCTCACACCACAGAGACTGGCACACATTCAAAAGAACAATAGCAACCAGTGCTGGCATGGGTGTGGGGAAAATGGGATGCTCCTTCACTGTTGGTGGGAATGCTGACTGGTCCAGCCTTTCTGGAAAACAACATGGACAGTCCTTCAAAAACTAGAAATTGAGCTTCCATATGACCTTGCAATACCACTTCTGGGAATATATCCTGAGGATGCAAAAAAGCACAGTAGAAATGACATCTGTACCTATATATTATTAATTGCAGCACTGTTCACAATAGCCAGAATCTGGAAAGAGCCCGAGTGCCCTAAAAGAGATTATTGGTTAAAGAAACTTTGGTACATCTACACAGTGGAATACTATGCAGCTGTTAAGAGAGATGAAGTCATGAAATTTGCTTATAAATGGATAAACATGGAGAGTATCATGCTAAATGAAATGAGTCAGAAAGAGAGGGACAGACATAGTAGGACTGCACTCATTTGTGGAGTATAGAATATCATCACATGAGGCTGACACCCAAGGACAGTAGATACAAGGGCCAGGGAAATTGCACCATAGCTGGAAGCCTGCTTCATGAGCAGAGGGGAGAAAGCAGATGGAATAGAGAAGGGATCACTAAGAAAATGATGGCTGGAGGAATCAGTCGGGATGGGAGATTCGTGCTGAGTGTAGATAATGGACCAAACATGATAACCTCTCAGTTTCTGTGTTGAAAGCTATAATGCCCAAAAGTAGAGAGAAAGTATGGGGAATATTGTCTGCCATAGAGGCAGGGGGAGGGTGGAAAAGGGGGGGTATACCCGGGATATTGATGGTGGGGAATGTGCACTGGTGGGTGTTTGATCATTGTGAGATCGTAACCCAAACATGAAAGCTTGTAACTATCTCATGGTGATTCAATAAAATTTAAAAAATTTAATAAAAAGTATTGGCATGTTTTGCTGGAATAAAGACAGACCCTCTGACCAATGGGTCAGAATTGAATGCCCTATGATAAAACCCCATGTATATGAGCAGTTAATTTTCAGTAAAGGAGCTGAGAACATGAAATAGAGTAAGCCTCTTCAACAAATGGCACTAGGAAAACTATAACTGTGTGTGAGAAATTAAAGCTGGATTCATATATTACACCTCACACGCAAGTCATTTCAAAGTGGATCAAAGACCTTGAGATCTCACCAGAAACTATAAAGTACATTCAGGGGGGCTGGAGCGATAGCACAGCGGGTAGGGCGTTTGCTTTGCACGCAGCCGACCCAGGTTCGATTCCCAGCATCCCATATGGTCCCCTGAGCACTGCCAGGAGTAATTCCTGAGTGCATGAGCCAGGAGTAACCCCTGAGCATCGCCGGGTGTGACCCAAAAAGCAAAAAAAAAAATGGAGAAGAAATGAATAGACACATCTCAGAGGAAGATAGGTAGAAGGCCAGTAGGCACATAATAAAGTACTCAGCATCACTTATCATCAGAGAAAACCAAATCAAGACAACAATGAGATACCATCTCATACCAGTGAGAATAGCACATGTCAAAAACAGTATGAACAATCTATGTTGGTGGGGATGTGGTGAAAAAGGAACTCTTACCCACTGCTGATGGGAATGTTATCTGGTACACCCACTGTAGAAAAGAGCATAGAGAGTTCTCAGGAAACTTAGAATTGAACTTCCGTCTGACCCAGCAATTCTACTTTGGGGAATCTAACCTCAGGACATAAAAACACTCTCTCCAAAAGACACATGCACACCATTATTCATTGCTGCATGCAGTACAATAGCAAAGATATGGAACCAACTTATGTATCAAACAACAGATCAGTGAATTATGAAAATATGCACAATGGCATACTATGTAGCTACAAGGAATAATGAAATCATGCAATTTGCTGCAACATGGTTAAAACTGGAAGATACCATGTAGAATGAAGCCAGAAGAAGGAAGAAAGACAAACACAGGATGATCTCACTTATCTTTGGTATACAGACTACTGGATGAGGAAATGCAGTGTAGTAAAAGGAGGATGCCTAGGTCACCTTTGACCCCCGTGTTTAGAGAGAAAGAGGAGGATAGTGAAGGAAAGAAATCAAGTGGGATTGGAGTGGTGTGGGGAGAGAACAGGAAATAATGGGAGAACAGGCACCAGGGCTTCAGTTGTACCAGTGACATGGGTGAGTGATACAGCCATATATCCAAAACACAGATTCAAAAAATTGAAAATGTAAGATCTAAGCTGCAACCACTGAATTTTGTAATGTGCCTGTCAAGTTAATAGGTGGGGATAGGTGGGTGTTAGGGTGGGGGAGGAATCAGGGAACACTGGTGGAGGGAAGTTTGACACTGGTGGTGGGACTGGTGCTGAAATATTACTTGCTTAAAACTCAACTATCCACAGCTTTATGAATCACAGATCTTTAATAAAAAAATTTTTAAAAGTATTGCCATGTTCAAGATCAGCAGATTGTGAAGACAGTACAATTCCGTACTCTTCTATTAAAAACAGTTATCTTGCTTATTGGCTTCTCCACTGGGGACTCTGAAGGTACAGTGTTAGTGGAATTCACTTGGGAATTCTCACACCAGCAGAGATGGGCTATGATTTGTAGCAAGAACCTGGTTTTACAGGGAGGTTTTCTCGACCCTCCCCCCTACTGCCAGCTTCCTGATGGTGTTGGAATCTGTCTAGTTGGTGGAGGATAAGTAGCTTAAGGAGCTAATGAATATTCATTTCTTTTCCCTGGGTACAGAGTAAAATAACCAGTAATTAGTATAATATTTAATACTTCTATTCAAAATAAATAAATCTTTTGTAAAAAAACCACCCTAATTATTATAATGTAGCAAATTCCACATATGTAACTGGAATTGGATGTGGTGTTTTTAAAATGCTTCCAAGCCCTAATTTGCATGTTTTGAGAATAATTATTCCCCTTGTATGCATAAAACAGAACACTAAATTTTTACCTGCATTTATTATTCATTCTCCTCTCTCCCAACTTTAGTTGATACTAATATTTAAATTTTACTTTAGCTTTTATACGAAGATATGTGCGTTTTGAAGTACTATTTTGAATTTGAATTTGTTCTCAGCTACCCTTTCTAGGACGCATATGCCTTGGAGAAGTTGCAAGGTACTATTTCTTCTCAATTCACATGGCAGGGTTTAGTTGTTTCAATTAAAATGCATGTATTTTATTTACTTGTTTGGTTTGGGGCCACACCAGCTGTTCTCAGAGCTTACATCAACTCTGCCCTCAAGGATCATTCCTAGCAATGTTCAAGGGATTTTATCTGGTGCTGGGGATCAAACCCCAAATGGCTGCATGCAAGACCTTACCCACAAAACTATCTCTTAGGCACCCCAATTTTTTAAAAATATGCATTTTGAAGACTAAGAATGTGGCTCAGTTGTAGAAAGAATGCCTTAATTATGTCAAACCCCCCCACCCCATAAATCTATTTTTCTAAACACCCAACTAGAAAACACCCCCACCCCAAGTTGTACTGTGGTGACAGATGCCCCACCCATCATCCTGGCATCCCCAAAGTGGGCAGTATCACCCACTTTAGGAAACATTGGGCACACAGGCACCACTCAGATTCTTCATGGATATTGTTAGGTTTTTGTTCTACAATAATCCTATCGAAATTGTTTTTCTCATAATACCACAGATTCGAGCTGTTACCGACTAGATTCCACGGGACGTCAAAAGACTACGTGGCCGCCCACCAACGAAATGGTCATACTTCTTCATCAAAACCCTGAATGAACAGTTTGAGGCTCTTCCTGTTCCTGGAGCGAGCAGATAACATTGGGCTACACTAGCATGAGACACGGGTGAATGGAGACGTTACTGGTGCCCATTAGAGCAAATCGAAGATCAACAGGATGACAAGTGATACAAGTGATCATACTGCAGATAAAGAAATTGAACTCAGAGACTGAGCTCCCTTCATGCAAAGTATTGAGTTCTAAATGACCCACTCTGAGTACACCACAATGACAAGGTTCTGACATTTGTTCTTCCTGGTTGTTGAGTGGAGAAAGGTTTGGTGGTGGTGATGATGATGTGTTTGGGTGCAAATAAAATCTCTCCATGAGTCATCTTGGACTCGGGTAGTTGTAGGTGTCAACCTCTGCTGGCTGTTGGGTATATCTGAGGACTAGTGGCCTTCATGGCAAATACTTTCTGAGTCTGCAATAAATAAGAAAACTTTGACCTACATCTAGAATGAAGTCACTCGATGGGACTAGAGTGCAGGGACATAACTGTGTAGAGCACTTGCCTTGAATCTGTAATGTCCTTGGTTCAATCCCCAGTACTGAAAGGAAAGGGGAAAATAATGCTGGCTACTGAGTACCAGAGAAAAATTTTATTTGTCCACTTGCAAATGGACAGATTGATGTCACAGAGTAATCAAATCAAAATTATCCACAGTGGTGCAATTCCTTAATCCAGCAGAAATATATAAACACTCACTTTTAAAAATTAGAATGTCTTGTTGGGCATAGGAAGAAAAAGCAAGAGCCTCTATCTTAAATTTTGTTGAAAATTTCCCAAGATGACTAAATTAATGACTCATACTTCTGACTCTGTCCTAAATTTTTCTTGCATAGCCAGTTGCTGGGCTGTCCCCTTTACCTATGTGTCCAGAACCTCCTGTACATATCTTCTTTCTGTTCCTCAAACTTCTTATTGCCTCAAAAACTTTGCATTTCCCCCCTTCTCTCTTTCCTGCCATCTTCACCTGACTTATTCTCATTCTCAGGCCTGAGTTTAGAAACTGCCTCCAATCAGAACCTTCCTGACTGCTTTCCCCATCACCACACACATACACATACACACACATACACACTATAAAAGGCTTTTCTCCATGATATTCCACTATCCCCAGAAACTCATTATCATGTGACACTTGTCATTGATTTTGAGCACTTTCTCTCTCTGAAACAATCTTTGTATTAGATCAGAAAGACAATATAGGAGGTAAGCCACTTGCTCTGAATTCAGCCAACCCTGAACCAAGAACCACCAAAAGTAGTTCCTGAATATGGGCAGATGTGCCCCCAAACACCAAATTAATGAATTAACTTAAATAACATTTACTTTCCATATCATTTGGCTGTTTGGTCCATCAGTTTATCACCTAGATCAGTACTTAGGAGCTATTTGATAAAGATAGATTCAATTAGTGGAAGAATGAACTGGTGAATGAATGGAAGTTAGACTTAGAATAGAGAATTATAAACTCTAGACTTCGAGGGCACTTGCTAACTAATCCGACTTTGTAGCCAATCATCTCTATTTGATCCTACTGAGAAACCTCATTACTTTCCAGAACAGTGTCTCCAACTTTAATATTGGAAAACAGAATGGAACTGTGGAAAAGAAGTCAAATCCACCTTAATTCTAGTCCAACTCAGCTCCACGTGGCTGTGGATCTTTTTTTTTTTTTTTTTTTTTTTTTTAATTTTTATTAAATCACCATGTGGAAAGTTACAAAGTTCTCAGGTTTATATGTCAGTTATACAATATTCAAACACCCATCCCTTCACCAGTGCCCAAATTCCACCACCAGAAACCCCAGTTTACCCCCCGCCCCCACCCCCCTACCCCCTACTGTATAACTAATGAATTTCACTTCATTTTTTTCTTTACCTTGATTACATTCCATAATTCAACACAAAACTCACTATAGTTGACATAACTCTCTCTCTCTCTTTTTTTTCTCTTTTTCCTTTTCCATTTTTTTTTTTTTTAATTTTTCCCCCTCTTCCCCTTCCTGCGCCTCATAGTATGGTGTACTCCACGCCACGTTAGCCAGCGTGGGGCTTTTGCTTAGCTCATAGTCCAGAGGTGGCTGTTACATTAAGAACCTTCAATATTTCAACAAAAACTTACTGTTATTATTTGGAGTTTCCCCCCCAAGTCTGACCTGTTCAAATGGAACCCTTTCACATTGATGACAATTATAAATGTTAAGTTTTGGATTTCTGTATAAAGTCCTGGGAAAATTCTGCCAGAAATTACATATTTCCTCCGTTAGCCGGCGTGGGGCAAAGGCTTAATTCACAGTCTCCATACATGGGTGCAGGCACTTGCTGGAACCCCAATTCCTAAAGCTGTCTCTGGTTCCCGCTTGTTCCACATCCACCGGCTCTGCAGGGGCATGGGCGCCCGGGCCGAAAACCCGGCCGGCCGGAGCCGAGCACGGGCCCGACTAGGGCTGGCTCTGTATCCTGCGGCTGTTTCAAGTTCAAAGCACACATTTTTTTTTTTTTTTCCGCGCCACCAAGTTCATACCTTCTCAACGGACCCACAAAATGTCGGACACCACGCCTTCTCCCGGAGGGGAGAGAGACCAAGAAGGAAGGTTCTTTCCTCCGTTAGCCGGCGTGGGGCAAAGGCTTAATTCACAGTCTCCATACATGGCTGCAGGCACTTGCTGGAACCCCAATTCCTAAAGCTGTCTCTGGTTCCCGCTTGTTCCACACCCACCGGCTCTGCAGAGGCATGGGCGCCCGGGCCGAAAACCCGGCCGGCCGGAGCCGAGCACGGGCCCGACTAGGGCTGGCTCTGTATCCTGCGGCTGTTTCAAGTTCAAAGCACACATTTTTTTTTTTTTTTCCACGCCACCAAGTTCATACCTTCTCAACGGACCCACAAAATGTCGGACACCACGCCTTCTCCCGGAGGGGAGAGAGACCAAGAAGGAAGGTTCTTTCCTCCGTTAGCCGGCGTGGGGCAAAGGCTTAATTCACAGTCTCCATACATGGGTGCAGGCACTTGCTGGAACCCCAATTCCTAAAGCTGTCTCTGGTTCCCGCTTGTTCCACACCCACCGGCTCTGCAGGGGCATGGGCGCCCGGGCCGAAAACCCGGCCTGGCTGTGGATCTTTAACCTACTGTCTGATTTTCTCATCTGCAAGGTGGGTGGCAAACCTATTTGAAAAAACCCTTGTGAGGAATAAATGAAGTTGGAAGTCCAATTTATGCACCCCTGTACAGAAAAGGTTCCGTTACCAGGAGGGCAAGGCAGGGATCCCGCTCTTCTACTTTTTCTATTCTCTCTGCCAGTTTTCACTGTATGATGCATTTTCACATTAAACATGCTCAAGAGATAGGGACTCTGCTTTATTGTTCTGTAGAGGAAAAAATAAACTACACTATTAAATGATTTGCACTACCAAATTATTTACACAAAGTTCCCCTGTGAGACATCGTGGTCTGTGATCAAGTTCTCCTTCCATCCCACCAAACCAGCCCTTCCTTTGATCCCCAATACCAAACAGCAGTCAGGTTGATGAAATGAAAGGAAACAAAACCTGTGACCCGTTGAACTGTGCACATGGCTGAGGGCCTCTGCTCTACCTTCAGGACAGCTAGAAGGTCTGGGTTAGATAGAGGCAGGGGCAGAGATGTACTTAGGAAGATGATCAGAGGTGCATCTGCATGAGAGGAACCCCCTGCATTTCCAGCACTATACCCCTTCTTCAGTTCATTTGCGGTTGGCTCTGAAGTGTGTGTGTGACAGCAGATTACCATTATTCCTTGTCACTGTTACTGCAGGAAACTCTAGTGAATTGCTATTGTCACTGCAGTGCTCCTTCTAAAGTGCAGGAACTTCTAGAGTAGTTCACTTCTAAAGAAGCCAGAGGCTGGAGCTGGAGAAATAATACAGTGGGTACAGGACTTGCCTCGCACATGGCCAACTGGGTTCAATCCCCAGCATCTCATATGGTCCCCTGAGCACTACCAGGAGTAACTCCTGAGTGCAGAGCCAGGAGTAACCCCTGAATATCACTGGGTTAGTCACCCAAAACAAAGTAGATAAATAAAACAGTTTAAGAAGAAAGAAGCCATAGGTCACTTGAGAGGCAGAGGAGGAAAGGCAAACAGGCACGTCAGATCAGACAGACTCACGTGGACTCCACTAGGGAGCAGCTGCATGACTCTGAGCCAGCAGTTGTCTCTTTGCTTCTTCTGTATAACAGTAATTAGCCCAGCTTCCTCAGTTTGCCAAATTAAATATACTCAGCACATGTCATCTTGAGAGTTGCTGTCATCTCCCCTTTCCCACTCTGTCCTTGGGGATAGAAAGTGGACAGAAATTGTCAGAAGTATGTAAGTGCTCCTTCTAGGCCCATCAAAATGGGGCCAATGTATGGAGATTCTCCTTACATGCAACTTGTGTTTGTCTTCTGTGTGTCATAAGTACATTCTGGGGTTAGAGTGGAATGTAACAATTTACTTTGAACACTTCTTAAATTGGCTACAAGTAATGTGCATAGCAAATGATCCTCTCATTCCCCCCCTAACACCTTCCTAGCTTTCATTCCCTAATCCAAGTGGAATTCCAGGTGAAGATCATTCATCTCTACCCCAAAGCAATGGCAAACTGGGGGGAAAGCTCACTGTGTACGAAGCATGGATATTTGAGGGAGCAGCAGAGATTCAGATGTAGAAATGTGAGCTGCTATCCAGAATCAGATCCAAGAGCTCTGCTGTGCTTTCTTCTCAATATCTGGGCGTTTGCTTTCCTTTTACTCATAAGTTGGATGCTCGTATCACAAATCTTTGTCAGTTTTTAAAATATATACTTGCTCCTGTGGATGTGATTAGAAAACATACTGTCTTGGTTGGGTTCCCCTACACCACGTTCCTCAAAGTTTCTTGGGCTGTGAGAAGTGTCTGTAGTTGTACATCAAATTCTTTGTGACTTTGGATTTGTATATCCTTGGCTGATTATCTTCTTCAACTCTTATATGAAAGCGTTGACCCATAAGCACACCATTTCAGGGTTTGAAGAACACTGGAAAAGTGTGACGAACAATTTATATGCCATAGTTGATGCATAATAGAGGCATTTATTGATATTATTTTTAACACAAGTGAGCAACAGATATGAAGTTCAATGTCCAAAAGTATAGAGAGGAAAGAGAAAAATCATTAGAGAAAAATTAAAAATCACTGGATAAAAATTAAAAATCAGATATTTGATTCATTCACTTATTCAGTTGTACAAGAAGTATAAACTATGTCTTAGGCCAATAGTTGCATATAGGTGATGATAATATGAAGTAAAAAGTAAAAGATAGGTATAGCACTTCCCGTAATAGTCTAATGTGAGACAGGTAATTGCATGAACAATTATACATATAACCCCTTCACTATAGCAATGATTGATGACACAATGGAGACCATGAAGTGCAAAGACAGGATTGTGTACAACAGAAGACCGGTTAATATGAGGAGTCAGGGAGGGAACCCTTGCAGAAGTGAGTTTTAAGTCAACAGCCAAAATATTCACATAAATTAAGTAATAAAGGTGCTCTGAAATTTTGCCTTCTGAACTTTTATGAGATTACGTGGCCCCTTATTGCTTATTCTGTTTCTCATCAGCCAATGCGCAACTTGACCTTCTGCTGGATTTGTCTTCTTGCTTCCATACCACTTAGCAGAGAGTATTGGCTGCCAGTACATTCAGAAAGAATCTGGATGTGTGACTTAAGAAAAGATCATAGAGGGGCTGGAGCTATAGTACAGCAAGGAAGGCGTTTGCCTTACACGCGGCTGACCCAGGTTCAATTCCCAGCATCCCATATGGTCCCCTGAGCACCGCCAGGAGTAATTCCTGAGTGCAGAGCCAGGAGTAACCCCTGTGCAATGCTGGGTGTGACCCAAAAAGCCAAAAAAGGAAGAAAAGAAAAGAAAAGAAAAGAAAAGGAAATAAAAGAAAAGAAAAGAAAAGGAAAGAAAAGAAGAGAAAAGAAGAGAAAAGAAAAGATCATAGAATCCAGAGACTCTCCACAACAAAGCGGTGATGAGAAAATCCCTCTATTCCTGGCTGTAAAGAGTCAGCTGTTAACATTCTAGTGTTTCCACTTCAGATGTGAACTTCTTTTTACAAAGAAAAAATCAATGTGGGAGGATGGTACTGAGTGAGGTTTTGTCTGTATGGAAAGATTGGGTATGTTTAGTGTGATATATAAATACCGTTCCCTGAATGTCTGGTTTCTGTGTCTCCCCAGAAACTTCCTGTATCTGCTAATTAAGAGAAGTGGGCCCTTGCAGGCATCCACAAAAACAAGAATTGTTCACCTTGTGGCATCTCAACTTCTCCATATTTGGGGTCCTCCAATTCTTCCTTTGATATATTTTTCTTAAACTGTTGATTGTCTTCCAGTTGGGGGCTGTGGAGACCTTGCAGGTGCACTAAAGTGGCCTTGCATGAAGCTGAGCCAGGTTCAGTTCTCTTCATTGCATAAGATCCCCCTGTGCCTCACCAGGAGTGACCCCTGAGCACAGAGCCAGGAGTAATCCCTAACCATTGCCACTGTGACCCCAAAAAAATAACAAGCAAAAAACTTGACTGCCACGCCCAATAGTGCTCAAGAGCCCTTCTAGTGACATCAGGAAACTATGCAATGCAGGAATCTGGCCAGGGTCTCACATAAAAATATGTGACCCTCCCTAGTCCTGACTTTTCCGTATTTTATTTTTCCTTATTTTATACTGATTTGTTACAGACAAAAATAGAAGATGCAGATTGGTTATTATAGTGACAATAACCAAAAATACCTACAAAATATTGGCATCTGTAGTCTATCCAAATATGTAGATTAATTAGACATCATACAGACATACATTGAGGGCTACCAGTCTTTAAAACTTTTGTTTGTTTTGTTTGTTTTATCTCTCAACAATGAATTACATTAGACCTTCTCTGAAGTCAAGTCTTGTTTTAAAAAAATTATTTTAGAAGTTTATTCATCCCAATATTGCACAAGTCACAATCCCTCTCAGGAAAGTTTGTCAAGTTTAGAGATTAGCCAAAGGTCCCTCCACTTATTTGGTGAATTAGGGAAAGGTGAATCTGGGAAACATCTTTGCAATTTCACACAGGAAAATAGACTGTAGATTCCCCCCATCCCCTAACTCTTCAGTTTTCAAAATCAGAGAAATAACAATACCCTCAATAAGAAAGACTGTTTTATTCGTAGTGTAGAGGAGCTCAACAATCTGGAGGAGAAGTAAAGTATGGCAAAACTCCGGACACTGCTACTGACTGACTTCTACTGTTCTATGTCTTTCATTCCACAAGTGTGCTTAAATGAATAGGCTGCTTTGTGTCTCATCACCAAATCTCCCCAATTCAGCATTCACTTCTAGTCTGTACCCCACCCCCAACATTCTGGGGCCATTATACTCTAAACTTCCAGACTCGAACTCATGAGAGCTAGAACTGGCTGTAGAAGGGAACTGGCAAATTTGGAGGCCTCACGCTGCTGAAAGATGAGTTTGTTATGGAAATGATGCAATTACTATACCTGTTGTGGAAGGAGGTGATTTCTACATTGTCCTCACAGTGCCCACAAGGACTGATTAAAGCTGAAAAGAAATGCAACATTGATAAGCGGATCCAGTATGATGTACTTCATACTTCAGGGAGAAAAGAATTAACAACCCTGTGGAGAGGCCTAACTAAGGTTGAACTTGGCTTGAGGTCCCATTAAGATCTTTTTTTTAAAAAAAAAAAAAAAGATATATGTTGGGAAATTTTCTGCTTTCATTATAACCTTTGTCTGAAACTTCTGTTAGAACTTGGATTTCTAAACAATTTGTGAAAGGGAATTACTGTTGTCTGGTCTCTGAAATAAAAACTAAAAACAGTCCAAGTACTGCATGAAAGTAGGGTAACTTTGTGGCTATTGTTATGCCTGAGAATTATCTTATTTATGATCTCCTTTAAAATGGTAAAATATGTACTGTAGTTTGCTTGGTGTTTCAGAAATCTAAATCTATTTTCAAGGGAAAGTTTTCTTCATGTCAGTGCAACTCTGAAGTCCCTGTTTGGGGCACTGGACTCTCCTATCCAACCCCAAGTTCCTTTGTTTTGCACTTGTGACATTCCTACAAGAATAGATGCTCTCTTGTGATATAAGAGAGATGAACTTAGGGCTCTGAAGTGCTTCTCAGTCACTGGAAAAGCTTTGCAAAGTGTGCAGATAATGGGCCCACACTTGGGTTCGTTTTTCTAGGCTCCTGATACCAAGTCAGAATGAGAAATTTCACTTATATAATCAACTTGGAGTGCAAATGCCACACAAAAGGTTGTAGTACTCAGCGCCACTGAAAAGCATTATTAAATAGAAGTTTCACTTTTGCTTTCACTTGAGGTTGTGGCATCTCGAAGGAGGGGAAATGATACCCTTGAGCCTGTTTGGGCTTGGTTGCTGACTTGGGGCCAGCTCTTGATGTCTGAGGCTTGATCTCTTCATATATAAGAGGATTGAGCCAGTTAATCTCCAGGATGTCTCATCTCTGAGCATGAGATTGGGTGAACCTCGGCAGAGGCTGGAAAATGTCAGACACTCTTCCTTCTCCTGAGTTTAGAAACAACTTCCTTTCAAGTCAGGGTACAAACAAGCTGCACTTTAGGGGAGAATGGAGTAATACAAACTCAAAAGTTGCTAAGATTAGTCAGTTATATCTGTATAAAACTCCAAAATAGAGGGTAGGGCCCTATGTAGGCTTAACATTTTCCTGCAATATCTGCAAACATCTTCATTCTTTATCTTCTCTCTGGTTTTCCCACTTTTGTTAGTGATAGTTGTAGAAAAACATAGTTCTGCCTCATAATGAAAACCACTGATAAGGCACACAGTGCAAGCTCCACAGAGAACAGTGGGGGGCCGGAGCCTCTTGGGGCTGCTACTTTGCTTTCTCTGCCCTGAAGCCTGTCTCTTAGAGCAACATGTTGACACAAAGTCAGTTGTAAAATGTTGAGAGAAGGATCATATCATTTTTCTCCATTGTTTTTGTTCTTGTTTGTTTGGCTACACAAAAGTTTACTCCTGGCACTATGCTCAAGGGTCACTCCTGGCAGGACTCAGGAAACCATATGGAATTTCAGGGATTGAACTGGGATCTGCATCATGCAGGCAAGAACATGCCCACTGTACTATCTCTCCAAATTTTATCATTTTTATGATGATAATTTATATGCATCCAAATTTTAACTGAGTATGCTTTTTCAAAAGTTCCTCTAATTATTCTTAATTTCTGTTCAAAGGGAGGGCACAGGGTTTGGAGGAGGAATGGAACCTGACAGAAAATTCACAAGAAATGGATGTGACTTTTGTTATCTACTTGAAAGGCAGATAAGCCTTCCAAGTATAATACTTCCTATAGACTGGGAACTCGAAAATCATTTGTGCAATGAGGGGATAGATGGATGGGTGAGCAGATGGATGGATGGGTAGGTGGAGGGATGGATAAGACAAGTTGACTATCTATCAACCTGTGTTGATGACAGGTAGCCAACTAGAAGCAAACCTTGCACTAAAATCCAAAGCTCTCTCTCCTCAGTCTTCATCCTGTCTTAGTGTTGTCACACACAGTTTAGTTTCTTTACCTCATGCAACTATAAACTAATGACGTCCTCTCAGATACTTTCTCATTGTTTAAATGTGTGTTCTCATCTGATAATTTAGGGGAGCTGTTCCCCTTTAAACTGGAAGGGTGTGGTTGCTACAGCCACAGATAAGGTGCTTTCCCTTGTGTGAGTGAGTTGGCTGAGGTACACCAGGAATGCTCCGTTGGACTGATAAAAGGCTCTCTCCATCTCAGACCAGAAAATAGCTACATTCCTGGGTGCTTAGCAAGGTGTGAAGCTGAAGTCAGTTTGTAAATTTTCTGCCTGGTACCCTATTAGAATCATTATTTAGTGCACACAAAATCTTTTGACTGAGGGTCACCTGCTTATCCTCAAGTTTATCAGCAGAAGAAAACTAAATCATACCCTAGCAGAGGATTTACTCTACTCACATTTCCTTGCTATCTTTCCTCTTCAGTTTTTTTTTTTTTTTTTTCTATTTTTGCACAGGGATTACTCCTGGCTCATGCACTCAGGAATTAACACCTGGCGGTGCTCAGGGGACCATATGGGATGCTGGGAATCGAACTCAGGTTGGCTGCATGCAAGGCAAATGCCCTACCTGCTGGGCTATCGCTCCAGCCCCCCCCCTCTTCATTTTTTCTTAATGGAACATGTAGAAGAATGCTGCATACTGCTGGAGACACACCTCCTACATGCTGTGGACACTTCAGCGGTTTCTGAGTGATTCACTGGAGACCATGCTCTGTGTCAGTGCACAAGACTTAAACATGCACAATAATCAGACTTGTCTACTACTTAGAATTGAATCAAAATTGATGCTTGAGAAATTTTTCTTTATATCAGTTATGTTCTTATAAGATGAAATTGCTCACTTCAGTAGGAACCCTGAGAACTGAAATAGTTCAGGTCAGAGTTTTACTGGTTTGGCTATCTGTCTGTCTGTCTATCTAATGTGTTATCATAAATGCATTACAAAATTCTTTACGCTGTGACTTAATTTTTTCTAAATCAGACCTATTTTAATAAAAAATAAAGGGACTAGAGCGATAGTACAGTGGATAGGGCACTTGCCTTGCATGCAGCTGAGCCAGATTCAATCCCTGACATCTGATATGGTCCCCTGAGCACCACCAGGAGTAATTCCTGAGTGTAGAGTCAGGAGCAACTCCCAAGGACGTGACCTAAACACCCTTTCCCCAAAAACAATATTCAGAACAACTTAGTACTTTATTAAGTTTCTCCCTAGCTGGGGAGTTTCTTTACCTTTCTCCTCTACTTTCCAATAAGCTTTTCTATGTAAAAAAAAAAAAACTAACAAAAATTTTGAAATTTATTCCAAAACTATGTTTTAACATAAAATATCATTAACTGTTACAAAGCATGTCATACATTACAAGGAGGGAAATATTTGTGTATTTCTTTTTCCCATTTTTTAATTTAATTTTTTTTATTTTTAAATGAATCACTGTGAGACTTACAAACTTTTGTGCTTACGTTTCAGTCATACAATGATCAAACACCCATCCTTCCACAGTGCCATTCTCCACCACCAATGATCCCTGTATCCCTCCCACCACCTCCACCCACCTCACCTCTGTGGCAGGGCATGCCCTTTTTCTCTTTCTTTCCTTTTGGGTGTTGTGGTTTGCAATAGAGGTATTGAGTGGCCATCATGTTCGGTCTATAGTTTACTCTCAGCTCGCATCTCCCATCCCAAGCAGGTCTTCCAACCACCCTTTACTTGGTGGTCCCTTCTCTATCTGAGCTGCCTTTTCCCCAGAATGTGAGAGTGGCTTCCAAGCTGTGGAGAAATCCTCCCGGTACACATCTCTATTATTCTTGGTTGTAAGTTTCGCATTCTGTTACTTTATATTCTACACATGAGTGCAATCTTTCTATGTCCCTCTCTTTCTGACTCATTTCAGTTAACACGATACTATCCATGTGGATCCACTTATATGCAAATTTTATGACTTCATCCTTTCTAACATCTGCATAGTATTCCATTGTGTAGATGTACCAAAGTTTCTTTAACCAGTCATCTGTTCTCAGACACTCAGGTTACTTCCAGATTCTGGCTATTGTAAAAAGTGCTGCAATGAACATACAAGTGCAGATGTCATTTCTATTATACATTTTTGCATCTCTTGGATATATTCCTAGAAGTGGTATTGCTGGGTCAAATAGGAGCCCAATTTCTAATTTTTTGAGAAGCGTCCATATGGTTTTCCAAAAGGGTTGAACCAGTTGGCATTCCCACCAACAGTATTTTTGCATTTCAATAAATTTTCCCAGGGTTTCCAACTCTAGTTGATGATGATTTATCATATTCATCTAGATGATGATGATGATGATTGTGATGACGGTTATTTGGTAAAAGCAGATTTACCTTTCTGTTACATTGTTTTTAAAAATGCAACTTGTGGGGGCTGGGGTGATAGCATTGCGGGTAGGGCATTTGCCTTGCACGCAGCCAGCCCGGGTTCGATTCCCAGCATCCTATATGATCCCCTGAGCACTGCCAGAGGTGATTCCTGAGTGCAGAGCCAGGAGTGACACCTGTGCATCGCCAAGTGTGACCCAAAAAGCAAAAAACAAAACAAAACAAAACAAAACAAAACAAAAAATGCAACTTGTGTTTTACCTTGAAAACTAGAAAAATTTTCTTTCAAATATACTATCTCTCTGCCTCTGAGAAAGAGGGTAGGGAGTTAAGAATCAGAAAGAGTAGAAGTACTAAGCATCTTCACAAGATACACATCTAAGTTTGAGCAGAAACAAAACCATGAGCTTTGCAATTTCTGAGGCCCACAGCCCAGTTCATGCATCCTCTTACCTCTGCAGCCACCCGTGCCCTTCAGGGAAGAAGCACTAGAGAATCAACTCCATGTATGGGATGGAGGAGGAAAGAGCAAGATTCATGTTCCAAAGTCTCCCCTCAGCTTTGGGTGGGAGGATAAGCATTCTTTGAACACATGTGCTAGAGTTATTGAAAGAATCTAGTGTCATACTTTAATTTTAGGAAATCCTTAGAAAATAAGAACAATTTCCTTCTTGTACAACCTCAATACTGTTTTCTTACTTGCCAGCTGTCTCAAGAGCCAGCCTCCACTCAGGATAACCATTACCCTCAAAATGTCCTTTGCAGCTGATTTATTCTAACCAGGATCCAACCAGGAACCACATATTTCTTCGGATTTTATGTCTCTTTAGGATGTTTAAATTGATAACTAACTATACAAAAAGAAGCAAAATTAGAGTGAGGATTGTGGAACAAGCACTGAGTTAGGAATAGAGAGATTAAGTTCTAATCCGGGCCCTTCTGGGGACCAACTGCCTACCTCTGAGCACAGTAATTACCCACTGAATCTTTTGATCTCATCTGTAGAATTCACTCACTTTCTAATCTTTCATTTAACATGTTTTGAATGCCCAGTACAACCTTGCACTATTCTAGGAAGAAATTCAGCTACCAGGAAAGTGATATAATTCCCCAATTGTACTTCTATGTGGACCATAATTTATCTTTGTTCCTTTCCACACTTAAGACATTGACTTATTAAGGATATAAATCCTGTTGTACTGTAGACTGTATCACATTCTTTTTAAAAAAATTATTTATTTTTTAATTAGTGAATCATCGTGAGGGTACAGTTACAGAGATATACATTTTCATGCTCATGTTTCCCTCATACAAAGTTCGAGAACCCATCCCTTCACCAGTGCCCATTCTCCACCACCAATAAACCCAGCATCCCTCCCACCCCCCAATCCCTTCTCCCCCCACTTCACCCTGCCACTGTGGCAGGGTATTCCCTTTTGTTATCTCTCTCTAATTTGGTGTTGTGTTTTGCAATAAAGGTGTTGAGTGGCCATTGTGTTCAGTCTCTAGTCTACGTTCAGCATGCATCACCCTTCCCCCGCGTGGCCTCCAACCACATTTTACTTGGTGTTCCCTTCTCTATCTGAGTTGCCTTCTCTCCAGAATGTGAGGCCAGCTTCCAAGCCATGGAGTCAACCTCCTGGTACTTATTTCTACTATTCTTGGGTGTTAGTCTCCTACTCTCTGTTATTCTATATGTATCACATTCTTAAATCATCTGCTTTTTCCCTCCTCATTGTGTTATTATTTATCTTTTTTTTAACCTTTATTTTCTGTAACTTGGAGTTTGATGGGCTTTGGGTGAGTTTTTTTTTAATTGCTGTGTAATCAATCTATAATACTATTAGGCCAGTTTAAGGTGGGAAATACAATGACTTGATATTTGTATGGATTGCAAAATGATTGCACGATAAATTTAGTTAAAATAGATGGTGATGCATAGTTATAATTTTTTTCTCATGATGAGACCTCCTAAGCACTCTCTCAGGGTTGAAATATATTTGATGGGATGTTTCATGTGTACTTTCACCCAACAGTCTACCTACTACCAAAACACTTCCTTCCACCAACATAGCAAACATGCCTCCTATCTCCCAACCCTCCACCCGCAGGTAAGCTCATTCTGTGGACTAACTCTCTATTTCTATGGCCTTTGACCATTAATTGCTTCTTGCTTTCTATTTTTATATCCCATACATGAGAGAGTTCATTCTGTATCTATTCTTCAGATTGACCTCACTTAGCCTGATACTCTCTAGTTTTGAAGGAGATATCTTATGGGTGGTGCCATGTGCTGCAAACGGTGTCTCACTGAGAAGTACATAGTCATGGACTGCCTCACTTCTGTGGAACTGGGATGAAGCATAGGTTTAGGTACCAGTCTGAAGTTCATGTTTTCCCCTTGTGACTGTTAGGAATCTGTTGGGAGAATTAGTACTTTGATATCATGTGAATACAAATAATTATCAACCAAACCTCTCCTTATTAGCCTCTGAAGGTCTATGCTTGGCTCTAGGATGTCTATAGACTTTGAAGTACATTGATTTTCTAATTTATCATGTCTTCTACATTTACTACCTGCTATTCACCCATCATGAAGAACATATTTGGGCTGAGAAGATTCAAAGGGCTGGAGTGGATTCCTTGCACTAAGTTCTATCCCCAGCACTCAGTTCCTCAGTGATACTGGGAGAAATCCGTGAGAATTAAGCCTAAGGATGAAATCCCAAGCACCACTGGGTGTGGCCCCAAAACAAAATGAAGGAAAAAGAGGAGTAAGAAGAGAATGGAAAAGAGAAGGAGGCAGGAGAAGAAAGAGAAAGAGGAGGAGGAGTAGGAGGAGAAGGAAGAGGACAAGGATGAGGATGAGGAGGGGAGAAGGAGGAGAAGGAAGAGGACAAGGATGAGGATGAGGAGGGGAGAAGGAGGAGAAGAAGAAGAAGAAGAAGAAGAAGAAGAAGAAGAAGAAGAAGAAGAAGAAGAAGAAGAAGAAGAAGAAGAAGAAGAAGAAGAAGAAGAAGAAGAAGAAGGAGGAGGAGGAGGAGGAGGAGGAGAAGAAGAAGGAGAAGGAAGGAGAAGGAGGAAGAAGAAGAGGAAGAAGAGGAATGATGAAGAATAGGAGGAAGAGGAGGAAGAAAAGAAGAAGGAGAAGAAATAAAGAAAAGAAAGAATAAAAGAAAGGAAGGAAGGAAAGAAGGAAGGAAGGAAAGAGACCATACCTCATCAACTGGGGCTTAACAGTTAACTTAAAATAGAGTTACTCAACAATTCTCAAATAAGGAATCAGTGTAAAGGCTTACTCCATTGATAACAAAGGAGGATCTTGTTGCTTGTTTCTCTATTTTTATGTTATTATTGACCCTCAGATTTTTAAATACTTATTGTGCTTCAATCCACTCTAACCAGTTATTAATTTTAATATATAAATTGTACTGTGGGTAACACTGTGGGTTAGTACACTAATACTGTGTCCCTTCTAGCTGGATCACTATCTTAAGATAAAAATTAATAAGGGGCCCATTTCTCCGCGCCCGCACCCCCAGAATGACTGACGAAGAGGACGGAGCTGCTTGGGACACCGGCAGCCCACCAGCAACCTGCAGTATGTGACTTGAGAGTTTCCGCCAGGTCCCCCGAGCGGGGGCCTGGCGTTTCTCTTTTTTTTTTCTTTAATCTATCTCTCTTCCCCTCAACCTCTGGGCACAGCACAGCATCTATCCCACTTCTGAGCACAAAATGGAGAGACGCACCCAAGTGCGCGGCGCGGCTGGCGGGGGATCGAGGGCGGGGAAGTACCGGTCTCCGCCCACATCGGACACTTAAAGAGAGTGCAGCCACGTGGGCTTTCCCATTTCTCCGCGCCCGCACCCCCAGAATGACTGACGAAGAGGACGGAGCTGCTTGGGACACCGGCAGCCCACCAGCAACCTGCAGTATGTGACTTGAGAGTTTCCGCCAGGTCCCCCGTGCGGAAATCTCTCTCTCTCTCTCCTTCAACTTTCTCCCTGGACTTTAGACAGAAACCCAAAACCGCGCGGCCGCTGCCGCGGCCGCGCAACTTAATGTCATCTTAGTATCAGCAGTATGTAATGGTTCCTTCTTAATGGGTCGGACTTTTGTGGGTGTTCCTAACAAGAATAGTAAGTATTTTGTTGAAATATTGAAGGCAATCAAAATGGTAGCCATCTCTCTAGACTGAACTAAGCTATATCCCCACGCTGGCTGAGAAGAAATATCCTTCTTTCTCGGGAAGAAACGTGGCGTGGTGTCAAACATAGTGTGATGTCCATTAAGCAAACAGACCTGGTGGCGTGGGAATGGGAAATAAGGGGAAAAATTAGGTACATGGACCAGCGGGACGCTGGTGGTATCTCGAGCCGGAGCCGATATCAGCGCAAGAGCTTTGGTTCCAGAAACTGCTTGCAGACACTCTACTAGACTATCAACTAAGCCAGAGCCCCACGCCGGCTGATGACGGGAAATAACCATCCTCTTCGGTTTTTTTTCCCTTTGTCAGACAGCGTGGCGATTACTAAACAGGCGTGAACTCGGTGGCGCGGGGCAAGGGGGAAAAAGAAAAGTTATGTAACAAACAGCAGGACTTAATATCTCTATATGCTTAGTAATGGAGAATTATCAAATGCCTCATTGGCAATAGGACTGTCTTTTTCTTTTTGGGGGGAAACCCCAGCAACGGTAGTGAGTTGTGTGTTGAAACATGGAATGTAATCGAGATAAGCGCAAATGAAGTGAAACCTATCACGTATAAGGGTGGGGACTAGGGAGGTGGGAGGGGGCGGCAGATAGACTGGGGGGGTTGGGAATGTAAGATGGGCACTGGTGAAGGAAGGGGTATTTGAATATTGTATAACTGACATAATCCTGAGAACTTTGTAACCCTCCACTTGGTGATTCAATAAAAAAAAAAAAATAAAAAAAAAATTAAAAAAAAAAAAAAAACCTTGACAATTTAAAAATGAATACAATAAAATTCAGTAGAGTTTGGAGGGGACTTGGGGATTGGTATGAATGTACACTAGGAAGTCAAAGTATGTTTCTTGAAAATAAAAGCATTGTTTAAAGAAAAAAAAAATTAATAAGGGGCCAGAGAGATAGCAAGGGAGTTAAGGCATTTGCCTTGTCCACAGTGAATCCTTGCCACCATATATGATTCTGATTCCCACCAGAGTGGTCCCTGAGCACAGAACCAGGAATAAATCCTGAGCACTGCTGGGTGTGACCCAAACAACCCTCACCTAAATGAAAATAATAATGAAATATACTTTGTAAAAGACATCTAAGAACTTTGGTGCTAAAGTGATAATAAGAGGGAAGTATAAGCACAAAAGTGTATAAATCTGTAACTGTACCCTCACAGTGATTCTCTAATTAAAAATAAATAAATTAAAAAAATATATATAAAAGCAAAAAAAATAATAAAGTGATAATAACAAGGGTCTGGTGTTTGTCTTGCACACACCAACCTGGGTTCGATCCCTGGCATCCTCTATGGTTCCCTGAGCACCATTAGGAGTGATGCCTGATGACAGAGCCAGGAAAACGTTCACAGAAAGAAACATTTGCTGGGGCTGGAGTGATAGCACAGCGGGTAGGGCATTTGCCTTGCACGTGGCAGACCCGGGTTTGAATCCCAGCATCCCATATGATCCCCTGAGCATCACCAGGAGTAATTCCTGAGTACAGAGCCAAGAGTAACCCCTAGGCATCGGCGGGTGTGACCCAAAAAGAAAAAGAAAAAAAAGAAAGAAACATTTACTACCTGGTATTCACCCCATCATGAAGAATATTGTTGCCTAGTGTGGCCAAATTAAAAAAGAGAGAAAGAGAAACATCTAAGAACTTAGTTACATTCTGGCATAGTGTTCAATCTTAGGATTTGGGACCCCATTTACCATCTGGGTCTCCTTAGGAGATATGTCCTAAAAACCTTCATTACTTGTCAGAAGCAAACTGCAGGGAGAGCAGGTTTCCCTTTGAGTGTGCCTTTCACCAGAGAAATGGGGCAAGTTCTGTCTGTTCCACTCAAAGGCCTTAGGGTACAAGTAGGTTGCTACCATGGCAGGTGGGAGTTGATGACTCAGAGCAAGTCAAAAGGTAAATCTGAACAGAGATGTAGGATGGGTTTCAGTCTGTCTGTTCCTGCTGTTTCTGCTGTTCTAACAGCCATCACCAATACCAGCTCAAAATGATTTGTAGTATTCAGGGAGGATGGGGGAGGGTGACAGGAAATTGGCCACAAGAGCAGAGAAAGAGGACTTGGAGCATCCTTCCATCATCCTTGGAAGTTGTGTGTCGAACTTAGGCAGCAGATTCCTCCAAAGCTCCAGCCCCAAAAAGGTTTCCACAAAATATGGAAGTCTTAGTCAAAATGAAGCATTCTCCCCCTCCCCATACCTTCCCCCCAACCATGATGCAGCCATCTGCCACAAGACTCTAGTCCCTTATCCTGGAGAATGTGTCACACTTCTGGAGCTGTCTGATAGTTTTCCCTTGTAGCTTCATTGCTTCTTTCTTTGCATTTTTCCATAAACTGCAAGTAGGAGCAAAGCTTGATTAAGTCCTGCTATAATGCTCTTGTTTTGTGTTTGGGTTTTGGGGCCATGCACAGGGGCTATTCTTAACTCTACACTTGGGTATTGTTCTTAGAAGTGCTCTGGGGACCGTGTGGTAACAGGGATCTAATACAGGTTTCCTGCATGCAAAGAAAGCATACACTGCTTTCTTTGTTCAAAGAAAGTTCATTGATTAATCTCTCAGGCCTTAGTATAATGTTTTTGACCGAAATATTTTGAACTCCTAATTACCTCTCAACTTAAAATAATGATAAGTAAGTTTCCTCTGTCCTCATATAACTTTACAAAAACTGTTTGAATTCAAGTCACAATCAATCACACAATCTCAATATCCCGTTAATCACCGATTTCTCAGGCGGGCTCAGTAACATCTCATTTCGTCCTTTCCCTGAGATCTTAGAAGTCTATTGTGACTTGGCCCTCCAAACGATGTTGCACTGGGGGCTCTTCAGGACCAGGGGAATGAGATTCAGCTTGTGACTGGATTTTGCATATAAATCACCATGGGGAGCTTGCAAGGCTGTCCCATGGGGGCAGGAAACTCAGAAGATTGCCAGTTTCTCCTCGAGGGAGAAGTAGGCTAAAGATATCGCTTCTGAGAGCTTGCTTTTAAGTCTCTGGATGTTGACCATTGATGGGATTACACACACCTGGGTTCCTCTGCTGGTACCTTCATGCATGAGGCCTATCAGAATGTGTAGAGAGGAGCCTCCAGCATGGCTGCAGCTAGGTTCCGGTGGTCTTGAATTTAAGTACTGCTGTTATGTCATTTTTCAGATGAGGAAACTGAGACAAAATGGAGCTAAGTAATTTGCTCAATATCATGCAACTAACTTATGACAGATAGAGGATTTGAACCAAAGTTTCCTAGAATCAAATCAGGCCTCTGTTTTTGTTTCTTTGCTTCTGGACCACACCTGGCAGTATTTAGGGCGTACTCCTGGCTCTATGCTCAGAAATCACTCCTGCTGGTGGTATTTGGGGAACCATCTGGGATTCCTGCGATAGAATCAGGTCAACTGCATACATAACTGCATACAAGTGCCTTACCCATTGTACTACTGCTCCAGCCCTTAGTCCCCTGCCTCCTTTTATTTTTTGTCTGAAAGTTGCCTTAGCTGGTTGTTATCTAGAACCAACAGTGGCCTTGTCTACCCTGGTCCACTGAGAGGATTTTTTTGTTTGGCATCAGATAACCCAATGGTTACACCACAGAAAGTATGTGATTGAATGGGGTTCTGCAGTTTTATTTGTATCTGAGTTTGGAGAATTTGCCCTAGGTAGTGTTCAGTGTAAACTAGAGCAAAGGCCTGCTGTGTTTGCAGGCGAACCTTCCAAAGAATGGTGAATGGTCATTCCTCAATAAAGATCAGCTATTGTTCCTGGGATGAATGAATCAGCCCAAATGTGGGTGATGAAAGACTCCTCTCTGGAGGTTACAACCCAAAAACACTGGGCCAGGAATTCTTAAAGAGGGTTCTAATACCGCCCGCAGGGTCCAACCTAGTCCAGGCGGTGGGGAAGCCGCAGGGTTCATAACAATGGCAAAGGATTCTCCCTCCCTCTGCCCTCACAGGGGTGACACCTGGCAGGCACAAGCTGGTGTTAATCCCCGCCCCCTGCCCAACAGCCAGCGGCTCTGAAGCCCCACCTCCTGCGGGTGCTTCCTGCAGCGCCGGTCTGTGTCTTACTTAAAAGGACCTTTGAGTCCCACTGGCTGCGCCTGAACCCCAGGGACCAATTCCCAAGTCACCGTGTGATGTTGGTCAATTTACCCAGATCTCCTGAGCTTTGGTTCATCTCCCCACCATCTCTTGGGTCACGGTGAAAGCCTAGAATAAGTCTATATGAAGCACAGTACCTGGACCTGGACCGTCACAGGCTCCTTGCCCTGACACCATCTTCCAAGGCCACCAAGGATATCAGCGAAGTCCTGGGAAGGACCAAGCCATCTGTGGCTATTTTTAGAGGCAGGTTGGAGATCTCAAAATACTTATTTTCGTATGTGTTTGTCTATTATCTCCAATCAGTGCAACACACCCACACCCACCCACCATATCCTAAACAGAAATGGGCTAAATATTGCGCTTGTTACTGAAGTAGACAATTCTAATAAAAGATCACTGGTTTTGAAAAAGTTAGGTGTTTGGCCTTTTCATCCTGAAACATGTAATTTGGGTTCTTTTTCTAAAGGTACTCAGTCTAAAGCAGTCAAGTTCATAGAAAGTAGGAAGGAGGTTGTCGGGGCAGTAATGGGCAGGAGGGGTAAGGGAGTTTCTTTTCATAGCTGCAAAGTTTCAGTTTGTCGAGATGGAGAATTCTGTAAATAGAGAGTGTTGGCATCCCAATGCATTTAATGCCGCTAAATAGGACACATAAGGAGTTTTAAGTGGTAAATTGATGTTATGCACATTTTTCCACATTTTTAACAGATTTTTTTTTCTCTGTTCAAAACCCTTGAGCCTGTGTGTCCCAGCAAGAAGACAAGTCTGACCCGTGTTCTAGATTCTAAACAGAATCCAAGCTCCCTTTCAGCACAGCCCTGTGTGTGGTCTTTGGGGGCATTCCTGGGATCTGGACACTTTTGTTTTGCTTCTAAGCCTGAGCCCTGTGAAAAAGAAGGAACGTTTTTAGTGAGGACTGTGCAAAAATTAGGTTGGGGAAAATTTTCAGGAAAATAGCTCCATAAATTGTGTGTAGATGCAAAACTAACAGGCGCATGAAAGATTTGTATTTTGAAAACAAAACCCCAATGGGATTCTCTCAGCAGAAAATGAAAAGGTCTTCTTAACATTCAGTTGAACTATTAGGGCCATTTTTGCTGCTGCAAGCACTAATGCAGGTATGGCCACTGCCTCAGCCCCAGACTGCAGTGCTGCAAATTAGCAAGGTTTTAACTTGGCTGCAAATATCAAGCTGGCTGCTTGTCATTATGTAAAAAGGGACGGGCTGGGGGATGGGGGGTGGGAGGAGGACCCGAACCTAGCGGCAAAGCACATTATAATTGTTTAAGCAGGCCCCACAAGTCATGCATTTCAATTATTTGTTCAAAGCAGCCTGCAATTAGGAGTTGCAAACAAGGCTTTTGAATGCAAAGTCAGACAATTAAAATGTTTCATGAGTGCATTAGAGAAAGAAGTTCTGAATTAGCACTTTGAATACACAAGACCTCTTTCTCTAATCTCTAGGCCCTTTCACTCTTTGAAGGAAAAAAAGAGAGCGAGTGAAAGAGGAAAGAGATGTTTTGAGTTCTGGTGGAGGTGATTTGGTGTTTACTTATTTATATCAAATGCCCAGCTAATCCAGGGAAGATTGAGCCATCCTAATCACCCTTCATACATTTCAATGTCTCTTGCATCTTGCCAGATTTTTGTTTTACCATAAAGGCCCAGGTGCCCAAACCCCTCTCCTAGGGGGTCGTAAATCACTTTAAGCCTCTCTCTCCTCCCTCTTAGCTCAGCACTCCTCACTCTGCCCTTTGAAGAAGCGGGTCTATCCCCAGTGATCTGTGACTTTCTAGTATTTAGGACACACCCCCAGGCTGGCTGCTCAGGGAGGGGTGTGGAGGAATGAGATCCCAAGGCTGGGATGGGGAGGAAAAATGTGTGTGCTCAGGGGTCCTTGATAAGCAGAACTTCCCGGTTCTGGGAAGCCAGAACAATCTACTAACTTACCTCAGTCCTTTGAAGAAAGACCTAGCCATTAAATCCTCATCTCCACCAACACCCCCTCACCCCCCCCCCCCACACACACACACTCACTCACTCATACACACACTGGCCTTGCTAGCCTCACAATCCCTCCCCCAATTTACAAATACCTTACTGATACTTCATTTAAATTTTTCAGGGTTAGTGTATTGCTTTTTTTTTTTTTTTTTTTTTTTTGCCTTTTGGGTCACACCTGGCGATGCACAGGGGTTACTCCTGGCTCTGCATCCAGGAATTACCCCTGGCCATCCTCAGGGGACCGTATGGGATGCTGGGATTTGAACCGGATCGGCTGCATGCAAGGCAAACGCCCTACCCGCTGTGCTATCTCTCCAGCCCCAGAGTTAGTGTATTGCTTTAGAAGCCCTTTATACTTTTTTTTTAATTAGGAAGCAGAATTTTTGGAGAGTAAAACAGACACAGGGGAAACATGAATGTTCTGTCTACCATTTTTCTTCAAATCATGAGAAAGCATTCTTTGTGGGAGGAATCAACCATAAACTAATACAAAGAAAGCTATTGTTGAAGCCAAAAGCAATTTGTATAATGATTCTATATGTGAAATTTACTAAGAAAATCCAAGTAGCTTTCATTGAAATTGCCAACATATCAGGTAAATATGCATATATGTGTATGCCTGATTTGAATCTGGTAAATTAAGCCAGTAGCCTTGCTCTGGCATTTCTTGACTGCAGTTGATTTATAAAACATCTCTTAGGCATTACCTCTTACTCTACTTTACAAAGAAAACACTTAAGAAGGGTAACATAATTCAGGTAGGGGGTAGTGAAAAACAAAGGTGCAAGGATATTTTGAATATTAGCTACGTAATTATTTTTTAATTACTTGGCATTCTAAGCAATCATCAAAGACTTTTCTTTATAAGATTGATATATTCTATTGGGAAATTTTTATGTATTTTCATTGGAAATATTTTTATGTAGGTCTACATAAGAATGAGTTGCTTTTTAAAATTAGGCCATGCATAACTAAGGATGCTGACATGATATGTATTAAAAATCATGTCATTTTAGTGCTTGAGACCTGTAGCTACAACAATGTAATTGCTTCTCTTTTTTTTTTAAAGTTGGCACACTTTCAAATCCCTGGCCTTTTATTTCTTTAAGTAGTAATTCTGACATTTTAAATTATCTTTCGAAATGCCCAAGGTGACACACCAAGTAATTTTAGATTGACTGGAGCGTTGTCAGTCTGGTTTTGGAAAAATGATAGATATCATAAACATAGACGCACACACAAAACACGCACATGCACACACAATGCGCACGCGCACACACACACACACACACACACACGATGATCAAAATGACCAAAATGGCTACAAATTCTTTACCAGAGACCCATCTAGAGTAATTTTCAATAGAAAGTGCAGGTGGGGGCAGCTGTGGGGATACCCTGTGGAACATCACACTTGGGTGCAATATGATTTTCTTTCTAAAATGTCCTTAATGAAATCTTCCCAAAGCTTGATCTCATGGTGAAATCCGTTGAAAGAAACATTCAGGTCAGATGTTAAAGTCTGGGGAACCAACCAATAATGGATCCTATCAGATGTTTTCTACTTTCTTTCATAACTTTTAGTCCTGTTCATTTGGTGGCCCATTGGGTTTATGAGCATTAGTTACCGCTATAGTGCCTCTTTTTCTCTAAAGAAGGTAAATCAGTCACAGAATGATCCCCAAACTGTGCCACACAACTAAAGTTAAGCCAGAAATAGCCAGAAAACCTTTTCTCAGGCCTCTCTCTGTTATTCAGGGAGGGGCAGAAGAAAATAAATGCCCTCATTTGACCCAAATTTCTGTCAAAGGTTAATATCACAAGCCATTCCTCCCGGGGCTGAGTCAAAGAGGAGAGGATGGGAATGGGGTGGGGTGGGGTGAGGAAGAAGACCTTTGCCTTGCATGCCTTCAGGCTCACTTCAATCCCTGGTACCACATAGGACTCCTTGAACCTCACCAGGAGTGATTCCTGAGCACAGAGCAAAGAGCAAGCTCTGAGCACTGCTTCGTATTACCTAAAATCAAATATAAATAAGAAAGAAAGGATTGAGGGGAAAGACCTTGAGTCCTGCTTTTCTAGAACTTGGTGAGGTCTTTTGGATCTCCTAGGTAAGCTGAAGGTACAACTGGGACAGACTTAAGAGGAAACCAGGAAAAACCAAGATTACCCTGTGGGATTGCTCCCATGACTCACTTCACTCCTCTCCACGACCAAGAGCATTTTATTCCCATCCCCATCACCCTCAAGAGAGAGTGGGAATCTTGCCACTAAAATGCCACCATCTCTGGGACCCAGGGCTGGGAGCCAAGCAGTCCTTTGGCTATCTCAGCAGGAGGCAGAGAGAAGTCTTAGCTGCAGGACACCAGCACAAATGCCTTTTATGGAAGGGGGCATGGGAATACTTCAAATTATCTACCTTCAAAGACTGAGTGTTTGAGGCGCTGGAGAACGGATTTCTGAGTCTGTGAAATGGAAACACAAAGGTGTTCAGGACTAGCTAATGAGAGGGAGGCTTTTCCCAGCAGTAGAATTCAAGGATGATTAAAGGAAGATGCAACCGAATATAAAACAAATTGTGCACTGGAGGATGGAAAATACAGATCTGAAAGTTAAGTGTCTGGAACAAGAGAGATATGAGTCACTGGAATTTGCAAGTTACTATAGAAAACAGAGATAAAGAGGTCACTAGAGGAAGAGTAGTCTGGTAGCAAAGTGGCATTTTGTTCACTGCAAAACTCTTCAGTGACACAAACTGTTCATCAGCTTCAGAAGCAGATAGTAATTATGGAAGACAACAGGCAATTATAACATTTACAGACAGACCTATGGGGACAATATTGGTTCTTTGGCAATTATGTCAAATGGTGGCACAGATTTATCATCTCCCTTCAAAAATGGTCAATCAGGAGAAATGAAGTCGGGTGGGAGGGAGAGAGGAAGAAAGGGAGGGAGGGAAGGAGGGAGGGAGGAAGGAAAGAAGGGAGGAAGGGAGGGAGCAAAGGGGGGAGGGAGGAAGAGAGGGAGGAAGGAAGGAAGGAAGGAAGGAAGGAAGGAAGGAAGGAAGGAAGGAAGGAAGGAAGGAAGGAAGGAAGGAAGGAAGGAAGGAAGGAAGGAAGGAAGGAAGGAAGGAAGGAAGGAAGGAAGGAAGGAAGGAAGGAAGGAAATTGAATTGTGTCAAGCCCTGAAGTTGCCATGTACTGCTGTAGTCGCAGTCTTAACTCCTGGAGCGTGGCTTGCTGTCTGGGCAGTGGCAACTGTGCCACTGTGCGGGCTGAGCAGTATCTTCTGTGAGTAGTCTGCGTTCTGCAGGGAATGCACTGGGGGAGCTGCTGGTCCCAGACTGTCTCCACAGTGTGAGACAAGGGCCAGCCACTTCCAAACTATCCTCCTGTGGTGTGTGTGAGCAGTGTTTGAGCATTCTTATTCCCCACGCCCTCCTCATAATCTGGTTCAAATTTTCACTTTTCCCAAACTTAAGGCACCTTTAGTAGTTTCTCACAGAGGCATAGTATCTGCATGTACTTCCCAAGAGAGGTTACCATGCCCTATACGTTTTCTCCTAGATGAGTTGCCTCTGCAAGATTTTTATTACTGCTTGGTTTTGAGTTTTGTTAGGTGTGTGTGTGTGTGTGTGTGTGTGTGTGTGTGTATCTGTTCTGGCCATCTTCTCCCTATGGTTTGTAGAATTTCTCTATTCAGTTTGGATATTGGGTCTCAGTTATATTTATGTGTTAGCAATTATCTTCATCCTTTCTATGGTACAATCTGTCTCTTCAGTGTTGTTTTAAGCTGTCTTCAGTAAATATAGTTATTGTTGCTGTTACTGTTGTTTGCAGTATTGGGGTTTGAACCAAAAACTTCACATGTGCTTGACCACGGCTGAACCTCATGTCCTGTCCAAGGCAAATATAACTTTAATGTAGTGGAATTTATGAAAATTTTTCTTTATGATTAGGAGTGTTTACAATTGGGGTTTGTTTGTTTATTTTTTATTAAATAAAATGTTTTGGTTTTTTTGGGGGGCCATATCCAGTGCTGTCCAGGACTTAATCCTGACTCTGCACTCAGGAATCACTCCTGAGAAGGCTGTGAGAGGATCCTGTGTGGGGTTGGGGATCAAATCTGGGCCAGCTTCTTGTAGGGCAAGCACTTTAGCCACTTTCCAGCTCCTTGTTTATTTTTTTAAATAGGAGTCACTCCTGGAACAATTTGCCTGGTGCCAGCCAGTAGTGTTAAGGGGTCCCCAGAGTGACATACAGCAGTTCATGGGGACCACCGCAGCGGCAGCCAGCATTGTTGGGGTGATGGGGACAGGGGGTGCAGGGGTAGACCTCGAGGACTTGCCACAAGCTAAGCATGTGCCCTCCCAATAGAGCTATCTCTGACCTTTTTGCTTCCATTTAATAATTTTATCTATTTTTTACATTCCCACCAGCATGGATTTATTTATTTATTTGCTTTAATAAAGTTGTTCATGATTTATTACATTCAATATTCCACACCAGTCCCACCACCATTGGACAATTCCACCACCATTTCCATTTTTTCCAACCACCCTGTAGCAGGCTCCGAATAATTTATTTTATATTGTTTGTTATAATTCACTAAAAATGATCAAAAAATATTTTATTGTTTTCTTAAAATATTTCCTTTAAAAATCTGTGTGAATATTGTCGTAATCTCACTGTGGAGCCAGTAAGCCCTTGTAGGAGAGATTACTAACATATTGTTACCGGTCAAGCCTTGTGTTATTATACTTTCTTAATTGAGATTGGTTGTCTTCTACTTTACATCCCATCCAATGTGATGTGCTGCTCCTGGTTTATCAGTGGTGTAGAGTGAACTCCAGGAATCAAAAAATTTTGAATGGGGTGATACAGCTGGAGTTAACTTTTTAACTGGATGGTGACTTTGGGTGAACAGGACAACACAGGCAGGAACATGGTCCGGAAGCATCTCTGAAACTTGTTGATCTCTTTAGGGATTTATTGAGTCTCTGGATCATGGCAGGTCAATGAGCTTGTTTGGTGCCAGAGGCATTTCATGAGACTGACTGCCAGACTGCTGGAAAAACAGGGAAATGGTAAGAGGTAGCCCATCCCTGACTCTGAGAGCCTGGAGATTTCAGTAATAAGAAGTGCATACCTGAGGTTTTCAATGGATCAATTTCTGGATGAGGCTCATTCTGAGCAGTGGAGTCTAACTGTGAGCCTGGTAGCAATTGTGGAGTGTGGAGATTTTCAGCTGCCGGCGCTCTGTTTGGGTAGACTTACCCCACCTCCCCGCCTTTACATGTCACTGTCACCTGTCATCCCGTTGATCTTCGATTCGTTCAAGCGAGCACCAGTAATGTCTCCATTCATCTCTGCCACGTGCTAGTGTAGCCCACTGGTATCTGCTCGCTCCAGAAACATGAAGAGCCTCAAAACATTCATTCAGGGTTTTGACAAAGAAGTCTGACCATCTCGTAGGTGGGTGGCCATGCGGTCTTTTGATGTCCTGTGGAATCCATTCGGTAACAGCTCTAGTCCAGCGGTCATCTCTGAATTGCATTACGTGTCCGGCCCATTTGATTTTTGACGCCTTGGCAAATGAGACAGCGTCCCTGATTCTTGATCATCGACAGAGGTCGGAACTCTTGATTCCTTCACTCACTTGAGTGAAACGTGATACTCCAAGCATAGCTCTTTCTATTCCTCTTTGGGATACACAAATAGCATTCTTATCCTGTTTTCGTAGGGCCCAGGTCTCTGAGGCATATGTTAGTGCAGGAAGAACGGTGGAATCGAAAAGATGTGCCCGGAGCTGGAGTTCCTTAGTCCTCTTAAACACTTCTTCGACGCTCTTGAAGGCGTTCCACACTGCTCTCTTCCTCCTGCGCAGTTCTGGTGCCAAGTCATTCCTTATGTTGAGTTCTCGACCCAGGTACACATAGCTGTTACATTGGGAGATGTTCGTTCCATTGAGAGCAAATGAAACATCGGGGACTAATTTGTTTTTCATGAACATTGTTTTGGTGATATTCAGCTGCAGTCCGACCTTTCCACACTCACGGTTGAAGTCAGCCAGCATTTGTGCCGCTTGACAAATGTTTGGTGTTATGAGAATGATGTCATCAGTGAAGTGGAGGTAGTGTAGTTGCCGACCATCTATCTTCACTCCCATTCCTTCCCATTTCAGTTGTCACATGACGTTCTCCAGGGTGGCACTGAAGAGTTTGGTGAAATGGTAGCACCCTGCCGAACCCCTCTCTTTACATCAATGATCACTTCCTTGCAGACTGGTGAGATCCTGGTGGTGAATCTGTAATACAGCTCTCAGGGGATCGTGATGTACTGAGTTTGAACACCCTATTTGGCTAGGGCTTCGATGACCACTTCAGTCTCAACAGAATCAAAGGCCTTTACATAGAAGTCTTAATTCAGAAACTCGTCTGGACGTGGCTCCGTGGTGGAGCACAGGGTACTTCTTGTGGGAGACCCTCTACCTAGGGGTAGCTCACTAAAAGCATCTGCCTTGTGCCGGGGGTGGGGGGGCATGGGTTCCATTGCCAGGGCTGCCCTCAGGTACCACGCAGTCTTTGTGGCTCTGCTTGTCTGGGGACTCAAAGGCATGTAAATTCTGGTGTGTTCAAGAGCCACAAGCAAAGTGTGGTTTCTGGTGAGCATCTCAGTGCCCCAGCAGGCAGTACAGCCAGAAGGTGCTGATGTTACTACTAAATAAGTGTAGCCACAACCACATGTGTGTGTGAAGAACCTGGAAACCCCAGAAAATTAAACTATTAATTCAATGTATGGTTTTATGAGGACTGGAGCACAGCGGGTAGGGCATTTGCCTTACATGCAGCCGATCTGGGTTCCATTCCTCCGTTCCTCTCAGAGAGCCTGGTAAGCTACCCAGCTCTTGTTTTTTTTCCCTCTTGGGCCATACCCAGTGGTTCTCAGGTCTTACTCCTATCTCAGTGCTCAGGTATCACTCCTGGCAGGGCACAGGGGACCCTATGTGGCACTAGGGACTGAACACTAGTTGGGTGCTCGCAAGATCAGCACTTTACTCTCTGTGCTATTGCTCCATCTTCCTCTCTGCTTGTCTTGTGGGGCTGCAAGAATATTGCAAATTTCCAAATAGGCCTTGGCAGGAAAAGGGTTCCTTTCTTTATAGTGTTTGGTTTCCCAGTAATCGCTAATTTAAAAAAATTGAAATTAAAAAGGTTGAGACTAAAAGGGAAAAATATGATGGGGGAGATGAGATAAAACAAATCTATAACAACCCACTCTATAGTAGTACATTCACTCAACTGAAACTGAACTTCAACTAATAATGAAATTGTATCATTGATTTCCAGTGACTATCTTTTGTTCTAAAAGAATTTTTTGCAGTTTCTATAGACTTGCAGTTCATTGTGTGTTGGGGGGGGCTTACAGTTATGCATACTAATCAGTCTTTATTAAGTCTTGCATTTACCTTAATGTCTGATGCTTCTCTGCATTTATTGTTCAGAAGTTATTGAGTTCACTTTCAACAATTTACCACTTGACAAAGACCATGGATTTATAATCTCACCTTTTTTCCTTCCCTCCCTCCTTCCCTCCCTCCTTCCCTCCCTCCCTCCTTCCCTCCCTCCTTCCCTCCCTCCCTCCCTCCCTCCCTCCCTCCCTCCCTCCCTCCCTCCCTCCCTTCCTTCCTTCCTTCCTTCCTTCCTTCCTTCCTTCCTTCCTTCCTTCCTTCCTTCCTTCCTTCCTTCCTTCCTTCCTTCCTTCCTCACCAATTGTATGCTTAATATTTACTGTCTGTGCAACATACAAAATTCTTGAGAGTATAGCAATAAACAAAACAGATAAAGTCCAGCTCAATCACACTTAGAAATCAAGTGGGGACAGGCGGACAAGGCCAACTCATCAGCTCTCCTGCCCTCTTCTCATGCAGGCTCATGCAATACCTCTTGTGAGTCCTGAGACCCTGTGCAGTGGGCTTTTCTTGGAACTGTCTGTCCTTGGCTCTTCTGTGCCACTAAACCCTTGTGAAGTTTGTGCAACAAGGCCAGTGAAAGTGGGTTTGAAAAGGTTAGTTGTGCAAAGACTTGGTTTACTTCTAGTAGCCTCTGTCATACCAGAAATGGGACAACTTTTATGTGCCCAGAACAACAGATGCATCCTTTAGAATAGTTTGGTATTCCAAACTCCTGAAAAACAAGAAGGGCCAAGCTGTCTTCAGAGGAATGTGGATGGTAGAGAGAACCAGTGCAGTGCAGTGCAGTCCAATTACACATACACGGTGAAGTGTGTCCCAGGAATAATGCCTACCCAGAGGCACCGCACATCTGCCTGGGCTTCCCTCTCATCTGCTTACCCCATTTCCTCTTCTCAGGTTGAATGTCATCTTTCCTGTAGTACTTTGTGTTCCATTGCTCATGTTTGTAGTACTTGCTGGGTGGGAAAGATCCTGTTCAATATCTCCGTTTCCTGTTCATTGCTGCATCCCTTTGGTGTACTGTGTGCTTGGCTCATGGTGCAACAGGAGAAACATTTTTATTAGTTGAATGGAGGAAGTTGATTGGTAGGGTTCCTGAAGGAATGATTAAAGGTAAGTGAAAAAATTTTAGGGATGAGACTGAAGAATTTTTCTTTGCTTGTGGAGTAAATGGCTGGGGACCCATTCAAAATTTTAGGGAGGAGATTTGATCTGGTTAAAATTTGCTTTCTCATCCTTAGATGGCATCATCTCTACTCTCACCTTACTCCCATGCATGTATAATTTGGCGAAAGACACATTTTTCTAGCAGGAAAAGACTAATGAATGTCTTTTATTAGCACCACATCTTTAATTGATGAGATTATTAACTGTTACTAATTATGACTACAGACACCAGTTCCTGTTTTAATCCGTGGGAACAAAGAGGTCGGCTGTTTGAATGCGAACTTTTTTACAAGCTTAAATTCCTGTCATAAAAGTCAAATTAAACAATGGCTGCTGTTTAATGATGCCACTTAATTTATAAGAGACAAGGGTGGAGGGGGTCAGGCAGGCAAACCAGAGGGAGAACATATGCCTGTATGTATGAGGCCCTGGGATCAACTATGGTCTTTCCATACCTCCTAATAAAACAAATAAATAATGACAAAGAATATTCGATAGTGAAAAACTAGCATTTCAACTAGAATGTCATATGAGAAGAGATTTGGGAGATTTGGGAGATTAGCACCAGTAATTTGAGTTGTAATGAGAATTTGGATTCTATTCCTTGGAGGAAGAATTTTAGTCTGAATTAGGTATACTTTCAGTCAAATAGTCTGATTTCAGATACTTTGCCCTTTGTAATGTATTACCAATTAAATCTAATTGATTGTGTTCTCATTATCTACTTATTTATGTGATTTGTTTATTCTTGGCCTCCCAAGCAGAGCTCAGGGATTCAGAGTTCATTAACAGCAATACTTGACTGACCAGATCTGGGTTCAGTTGTGTTCTCCAGGGCTACACCAGCAGTTTTTGGTGCCACAGGTGTGATCTAACCAGCGTTGGGCTCCTGTCTAGCTAATGGCTGTATCTCCTTGCCCCAAACATGGTCTCTTTTAAAAGATTTCTAAATTTGGAAACAATCTTGAGGGGGATGTGGTGAAAAAGGAACACTCATTCACTGATGGTGGGAATGTTTCCCTGTGGAAACAGTGTGGAGGATACTCAGAAACTCAGAATTGAGGTCCTATAAGATCTAGCAATTCTACTTTTCAGCATCCATTCCCAGGACAGAAAGACATGCAATCAAAGCAATGTATGTTATTGTTCACTGTAATAGCTAAGTGCAATAAATAGGTAAGATTTGGAATCAACCTAGAGGTCTAACAACAGACCAGTGGATCATGAAGATGTGGTATTTATGTATAATGGAATACTACACAGCTGTAAGAAATGATAAAATCATGCAATTAGCAGCAACATGGATGGAGCTTGAAGACATGTTAAATGAAGGAAGAAGGATAAACTGATAAACAGGATGGTGTCACTCATACATGGTATTTAGAATAAATTGATGAGGGAATGCAATGTACTAAAGAAGAGATACCAGATCAACTTTGGCCCCATAGTGTAAGGAGAAGAGCCGTGATTTACAAAATTACTGATAGTTGAGTTTTAGGCATACAATAATTCAACTTTCCTCCACCATTGTACCCAGATTCTCTTCCCATCCCATCCCAGCCCCCACTCCACCCCCATCTGTCAACTTGACAGGCACATTACAAAGTTTCACTGGTTTCTGCTTAGGTATCATGTTTTCAATTCTGATGAATCTGTGTTTTAGATATATGGCTATAACCCTCACTCATATCACTGATATAACTGAAACCCTAAGGCCTATTCACTCATTACTTCCTGTTCTCTATTTTTCCCTTTTATATCTTTTTTCTCTCTATCTCCTCTCTAAACACTGGGGTTCAGGGATAATCTAAACATCCCCCTTTTTCTACATTTCCTCATCCAATATTCTATATTGCACAGAAAAGTGAGATAATCTTGTGTTTGTCTTTCTTCTTCTAGCTTACTTCACTCAACATTTTATCTTCCAGTTTCAACCATGTTGTAGCAAACTGCATGATTTCATCATTCTTTGCAGCTGTATAGTATGCCATAGTGTATATATATATATATATATCACATTTTCATGATCCATTCATCTATCGTTGGATACCTAGGTTGATTCCATATCTGAGCTATTGTACTGAGTGCAGCAATGAATAAAGGTGTACATATGCTATCCAATTTTCCCAACACCATTTGTTGAACAGGCTATCTTTACTCCATTTCTTCTCAGCTCCTTTAATGAAAATTAACTGCCCGTATATTTGAGGTTTTATCATAGGGTATTCAATTCTGACTCATTGATCAGAGAGTCTATCTTTATTTCAGTACCATGCAGTTTTGATCACTATAGCTTTATAATATGGTTCCAAATTAGGTAATGGAATACTTCCCAATTTCTTATTTTTCAGTGTGGTTTTGGCTATTCATGGTCTTTTCTGATTCCATATCACTTCATTATTGATTTTTCAGATCTTGAAAGAATGCTGTCTGAATTTGGATGAGGATTGCATTGGATCTATATCATAGCTAGGTAAGATAGTCATTTTAATAATATTGATCCTTCCAATCCATGTGCAAGAATATTTTTCCACTTCCTGAGGTCTTCCTCTATCACTTATGTGATTTAAAGTTATCACAATATAGACCAACCACATCTTTTGTGAACCTGATCCTAAATACTTGGTGGTTTTGGATGCTGGTTTTGTGTGTGTGTTTAATTTTTTATTAGTGAATTACAATGAGGTACAGTTACAGACTTACAAACTTTCATGCTTGCATTTCAGTCATACAATGATTGAGTACCCATCCCTCCACCAGTGCCCATTTTCCACCACCAATGGTCCCAGCATCCCTCCCACCACCCCCATTCCGTCCCCTCACACCCCACCTCTGTGGCAGTGCATGCCCTTTTGTTATCTCTCTCCTTTTTGGTGTTGTGGTTTGCAATAGAGGTATAAAGTGGCCATCATGTTCAGTCTATAGTCTACTTTCAGAATGCATCTCTCATCCTGAGCAGGCCCTCCTGGCATGCTTTATTGGTGGTTCCTTCTCTATCTGAGCTGCCTTTTCACCCAGAATGTGAGGTCGGCTTCTAAGCTGTGGAGTAATCCTCCTGGTACTTACCTCTACTATTCTTGGGTTTTAGTCTCCCATTCTGTTACTTTCTATTGTGCAAATGAGTACAATCTTTCTATGTCTATCCCTCTCTTTCTGACTCATTTCAGTTAACACGATACTATCCATGTGGATCCACTTATATGCAAATTTTATGACTTCATCCTTTCTAACAGCTGCATAGTATTCCATTATGTAGATGTACCAAAGTTTCTTTAACCAGTCATCTGTTCTCGGGCACTCGGGTTTTTTCCAGATTCTGGCTATTATAAACAGTGATGCAATGAACATACAAGTGCAGATGTCATTTCTATTATACATTTTTGCATCTCCAGGATATATTCCCAGAAGTGGTATTGCTGGGTCAAATGGGAGCTCAATTTCTAATTTTTTGAGAAGAAAATTATGAAACACTTCACGAATTTGCGTGTCATCCTTGTGCAGGGGCCATGTTAATCTTCTCTGTATCGTTCCAATTCTAGTACATGTGCTGCCAAAGCGAGCACATTGGATATTGTTTTTAATAGATTCTTTGATTGCTTTCTCTGCTTCATTCTTTTTATATAAGAATGTGACTGATTTTTGTGTATTGACTCTGTTTCAGACTACTTTACTGTATTGGTATTGTTTTCAGGATCTTTTTTGTGGACTCTTTAGGGTTTTCTATGTGTATTATCATGTCATCTGAAAATAGTGATAGTTTGAATTCTTTTTTTTCCAAGTTGGATCCCTTTGTTTTGTTTTTATTGCCTGCTTGCTATAGCCAGGATTTCTAATACTATGCTTAATAGAATTGGAGAGAATGGACCTCCTTCCCTTTTTGCCTGATCTCAGAGGGAATTCTTTCAGTCTAATACTTATTTCTGTGAAAAGACATTTTTGGTTTGAAGTGGGATAAATGATCAAATTTCTCACTCTCATTAATAACACAGTATTGTAGTTGCCATTTTGTAAACTGACATAATCCTGACATAGAAGAATAGATATGTATGATGAAAGATTTCACCAACTCAGACTGATCACTGTGGCGACTTTAGAAGAGGTACCAGAAATGGCTGATAGAATTTCACTCCATTTGTGACCTGCAGCAGTGGGACCATTAGGTTATTACACCAACATGTGCTCACTTATGTATCACCACCCTTTACTTTCCTTCTAAGTAGTAGGCATACTTGCTTTCAGCACTGAAAATTTCCTTCAGGTAAGTCCCAGGAAAATTGGGATGGCTAGTTTCCCATTTATAACCCCAGGATATAGAATATAAAGCAGTCAATGCCTTAAAAAGCATTTTAGGATGTACGTAAAATTTCTTTTTTAAAAATAATAGGATGAAGTGGCTGTGGGTTTTTTGTTGTGGTAGTGGTGGTAGAGATGGAGATAAGTCAAGGGGGTTACTAAAATATTTGCCATTAAACATGGAAATGTATATCACAATAGATGCACAATATTTTCTTTCCAAATCTGAGTCTTTCTAATTTTGAATCAGGGGCATCAGGATATTATCTATCCCTACCACTAGCCCTCCCCACCATGTCCAGGATTTTCATGAACACATTTTCCCATGAACTTTAGCTCAGATAGAAAATTAACAAAGCAACTGAGACACACACAGAAACTTCAGATCCGAGCCACTTGCGGCAGAGATGGCTTGGGTCTTTGCAATAAGCCTTCTTCACTGGGTCTCGCCAGACGGGGGCAGGAGCCATCCCACTGCCCGCCCTCTAAGAGCTCCAGCGGTTGCATTTTCTAGAAGCCAGCAGGAAGCACCAGGTACAAACTGCGGTGACGGTAAATCCCAGGTCTGGTGGGACAGGGGAGGGGTGTGCCAGCCTTCCCCTCCCCCCATGGGACGCAGAGATGATGCCACATCCACCCACCGTCTACATAAGCTCCCATGTGGCCACGATCCAGAGACACACACAGAAAAATCGAACCGAGAAACTTATGGCAGAGATGGCCCGGGACTTTGCAATAGGCCTTCTCCACTGAACTGCTCCAGATGGGGGCAGTTGCCATCCCACCACCTGCCCTCTAAGAACTCCAGCGGTCGCCATTTTCTAGAAGCCAGCAAGAAGCACCAGCTCCCACGTGGCCACGATCCAGAGACATAAGCAGGAATCTCGGACACGAGCAACCCGCAGCAGCAATTTCTTAGGCCTTATTATTAAGATCTTAGAATTCCTAAAGTGCACCACCACTTTCACGGCCACGTGACATTATATTATATCCATAACAAACAATACAAAACACATTGTCTAGCAATGATATTTTCGGCAGATATGAGGGGAGGTAGGACTGGTCTGGAAATATCAAAGGTAACTAAAGTAGAGAAAGGATACCTTGCAAATTGTCTGCCACACAAGCAGAGGGAGGTATGGAAAGTGGGGGGAGGGATACTGGGGATTTTGGTGGTGGAAAATGTGTACTGGTGAAGGGATGGATGGGTGTTGGATCGTATGTTGGTATGATCGAAGTTCAAGCATGAAATTTTTGTTACTGTATCTCATGGTGAATTAATAAAAAAATAGAAATTAATTAAAAAAGAAACTTAACAAAGCAACTGAGGTAGTAAGGTTCTTGTGGCTTTTTACACGGAATGAGATGAGCCACATTGTAGGAAGTTGATCATTCATTCTCTATAAAGCCATGTACAATCTGGAGAGTTTTTAAGGCAGAAGCTTCAACTGGGCTCTAAATGTGGCCCTATCTTTAAGAAATAAAGTTCTTGAGATACCTTTATTGGAAAATCTCCATATGGAAACACTGGTGGAGTGAAGGGATTGGTGTTCAAATATTATATACCTAACACAACTATAAATAACTTTGTAAATCAGAGTTCAGAAATACAGAAATAAGAAAAGAAAGAAAGAAGGAAGGAAGGAAGGAAGGAAGGAAGGAAGGAAGGAAGGAAGGAAGGAAGGAAGGAAGGAAGGAAGGAAGGAAGGAAGGAAAGAAGGAAGGAGGGAGGGAGGGAGGGAGGGAGGGAGGGAGGGAGGGAGGGAGGGAGGGAGGGAGGGAGGGAGGGAAGGAAGGAAGGCAGGCTTGCTCTTGTCTGTCCCCCTTCATACTCTGAGTTCCTGCTACAATTGACTCCCTAGTCATAGGTCTTCTGAATGAGAGTGGAATAACTGATCATTTGCCATATTCAAGGTAGTTGACATGCACTATCTTCCCAGTTGTGGAAGCCATGCTCAGGGCAAAAGGTGATGAGGTCGCATCTATTCTACCTACGTCTGTTGTTGTTTCCTTTAAGTCCGCTTAAAGGAACTTTGAATTATGAACTTTTTAATCATGTTGTGGCCAAGAGCAGCCTCTCAGATAACAGCAGCCTGTTTCAAGGTGTGAGTTGGGTGGGACGTCCACCACCTACCTGTTTTCCCACACAGATTTGACCATGAGTCTGGCAACAAGGTGGAAAAGGCCTGTATGAATGAGGAGGGCTCATGTATTCTTTGCTCAAAGACTGCAGGAAGTTGGCAGCTATGAATCCCTGAAATCTGAACTTCTCCCACCCAAAGTTGAATTGAGATGTCAGAAGTTCTCCACTGAAAATACTAAAAGCTAATAAGATACAGCAGACTTTTAAACTCAACTAGGTGAGGTTTGATCCCTGACACCAGGTAATTCCCTGAACGCCATCAGGAACTTTCTGTGGTCCCAGAGCCAGAAGCAGCTCCTGAGTACCCAAACACACCAAAAATCCTCCCCCCATGCCCCAAGAATAAAGTTAAAGTCAGCTGGTTTGGAATGGTATGTGGCTCAGTGAAAAGTACATGCTTGGTAAAACGAGACCTGGGTTTGATCCCAGTCTCACAAAAATTTCAACTTGGATCGGAGTGATGGTACAGTGGATAGGATGTTTATCTTACATGCAGATAACCTGGGTTCAATTCCTGGCATCCAATATGGTCATCCAAGGGTACCAGGAGTGAGCCTCAAGTACAGAGCCAGGAGTAAGATCAGAGTACCACTGGGTGTGGCCCCAAAACTAAAACAATCAAACAAAGAAAAATCACAAAAATTTCAGCTGATCAGAATTACAGAGACCTGAGGGGAGACTTTTATGTCCTATTCTGTGCCCACAGATGAATCCTTTGACATTGAAAATGGAGACAGGAGAGTGGCAGGCACACTGGGCTGTTTGCCTGGCTTCAGGTCATGAATTTCCCACTTACTAGCTCTGTGACCTTTGTCTTAACTTTCTTAACTTTGTTCTGTGGGTCAGTTTTTTCATCTGGAACTAGGGAGGATAATGGAGTCTACCATAGGGAATTATTCTTGAAGACCAAATGAGTCAAACCTGTAATGTACTTAAAATAGTATCTGCCTCAAAGTAAGATCTACGTAGTCCTTAGTAAATAGCCTTGCTAGTAATTCTCTGAATGGTGCAGCTCATGAGAACTTGGGTCTCAATTTTACCGTGAGCTCATGCTGCGCATCCCCAGACTGGAAGTGGAAAATCAGGTCCTGCAGAGTGTGGTGCAGGCTCTACAGGAGGCCCGTGCTGAATAAAGGTCAGCTGCCACAGGCCATGGTCCACAGACCCAACATGAGTCTCCCATATGCCAAGTGCAGGTCCAACCTGGAAAGTCAAAGCTGTGGAGGATGACAAGGAAAATGAAATGGAATTATTCAGCAGCATCAAGGACAAGAATGCAGGAGTGGTGTCAACAGTATGCTGGGAAGGCCAAGAGATGGCCAAGTCTTCCATCACCTGGACGTGAACCTTCGGGTGACAAGACAGACATGGCACAGCTGGTGGCCCAAGTGCACTTCATCCAGCTGGATGGGCTGACCTGGAGTGGGACCAGGGATGCTCCAAATTAGTGCCAAGGGCTGCAGCATCCACAAGCTGCAGAACCAGTGCATGTGGAGGATGATGAGGTGGGAATGGACCTGTTAGGGGAGATCACCAAGTTAAGGAGCAGAGTGTGGACATTGCTGCCTGCAATAAGATCTGAGCAGTATTGTCTGCCATGGAGGCAGGGGAAGGGTGGAAAAGGGGGGGTATACCGGGGATATTGGTGGCGGGGAATGTGCACTGGTGGAGGGATGGGTGTATGGTCATTGAGTGATTGTAATCCAAACATGAAAGCTTGTAACTATCTCATGGTGATTCAATAAAATTTTAAAAAAAGGATCTGAGCAGTTCCTACTTCCCATAGAGACAAATTCTGGCAAAAAAAAAAAAAAAGCTTGGTGACATTTATCAGCTTTGCCGTAAGTGATTATTATTGCTACCATGGGTTGGAGATGGATATTCATACTCTGACCCCATTGTGTTGGTGTTAGAGGTAACTAGCCGGGGACCATGCCAGCACTTCTCCAGTTTCCAAAATGATGAGAAAGTGTGTCTGTGGTTAATAAGCCCCCGGTCTCGGGGCCTTTGGTGTAATAACCTGGGAAGGCTAAAATGTTGCCCAGGGTGAGCTCTGCTTACTAGTAGGGGCCCAGTGCCAAAGAGGCATCTTGAGCTGCAATGATAGTAAAGCAGGTAGGGTGCTTGCCTTGTATGCGACTCACCTGGGTTTGATTTCTGGAATCTCATATAGTACTCCATTCACTGCCAGGACTGATCCCTGACCACAGAGCCAGCAAGAAGCCATAAGCACTGCCAACTGTGGCCCAAAATTTAAAAAAATTTTTTTCAGAGACATCCTGTATATGGGAGCTCTTCAAAGCTACATCACACCTCCGTAAGATTATCATTGTCTTCATTCTTAGGAGGACACAGCCACTCAGTAGGATCAAAGATGACCCGCAGGCTAAAGAGGATCATGGGCTATTAAATGACTCATTTGCAGGTATGGTTTTGCATATTTTGTTTTGATAGTGTCAACACCAGGGTGGAGGTGGTAGCAGGGCCAATCCTGGTATAGCTTGTGTGTCATGTGTGGGAGTGGAGGGTGCGTGGCGTTAGGAAATGAATTCAAGGCAGGGCATGTACTCCAGCATCTCAACCATCTTCAGAACTCCAGGATTGACTTTGGGAATAAATCACCAAATTTTCTAAAAGTGACAGGAAATGTAAAATGTGGATGAACTCATCTTGCACATGGAACAGATGTGAATCTTTGTGGTGGATTAAATAATACTCCATTGCTGGTATAATGTCAACTGCTTCAACTTTTTGAGAAAATAACATATACACATCTTTAAAAACCTAAGAATTGGGCTTTCATACCACCCAGCAATCTCATGTTTGGGCATCTATCTACTAGAAGCGCCCCCAAATCCTGTGGCACTGTAGCACTGTCGTCCCACTGTTCATCGATTTACTCGAGCAGGCACCAGTAATGTCTCCATTGTGAGACTTGTTATTGTTTTTGGCATATTAAATACACCACAAGTATCTTGCCAGGCTCTGCCGTGTGGATGAGATACTCTCGGTAGCTTGCCCTATTCAGAAAAAAATATTTGTGCTCCTATGCTCATTTGGCACTATTCATGAGCCAAAATCTGGAACACCCCAAGTGCCCAAGAGCAGAGGACTGGATGAAGTAAGTATTGTATATTTGCACAATGGGATATAAATCTGCTACAAGAAAAGCTGAAGTCATGCAATTTGCTGCCTCACTGATGGATATGGAGAGTACCATGCTGAGTGAAGTCAGCCAGAAAAAAAGATATATATAGAATGGTCTCTCTCATGTATAAATAAAGAAATAACAAATGGCCAAGGGCAAAGATCCTGAGATTTCTTCTACAGAACAGAATCTCCAGCAAGGAGCAGGATGGGGGTAGGCTGAGGTGGAGTATACAGTATTTCAACATCACACTCTGGTGGAGGGTGTGGTGTTGAAATACTGTATGCATGAGACCTTATCATAAACTATTGGGAATCACGGTACCTAATATTTATAAATAAAAATGAATAAGTGACAGTTCCCTGAAGATATCAAGTCCTAATTTCAGGAAACCATGAATGTTAGTTTTAAAGTAAAGAAGAAAAAAAGGGATAGTGTTTCTGGGTTAAATTAAGACTCATGTGATAAGGAGACAAGTCAAATCACTGGGTGGACCCTAACTATAGTCATGTAGATTCTTATAGAAATAAAAAAGAGGACCAGGGCATTAGTGTATATTTGTATATGGAGAGCTTGGATTCAATTCCTGGCACTGTGTGGACTCCAAGGGCCCCAAAGCATCTCCAGTGTTGCCAACACACTCATGGGAAGCCAGAAGCAGTCAGGATAGGTTTCAGAGCACGCAGGAGGGTATGGCCTTGCCTTAACCTCGACTTTACATGCTAATGCCAATTTCGGACTTTGATCTCCCGAAATTTCTACCATTTGAAATCACCAAGTGCATGGCAATTTGTTGCTGCAGCCCTAGGAAATTCAGACCAAAGATACCTGGCCTTTGGGTCTCATCTTTAAATAGGATTTCAAGAGTGAATGCTGAAGGCAGTGCTTTCTCTTCATCCAGCTGTGCCTCCAGGAGGGGTGAATCTTTGACACCCAGCACAGCTCAGCTCCCACATTGAGCTGCATTCTAGAATCATCCAGCAGATGTACTGTCTAGCGACAGCCTGTAACAATGACCTCAGCAACACGGGGCCTGGGACTCAGCCCTCCTTCCCTGTGATGTGCAAGTGATAACCCTGGCTAATGACACTGGCTTAGAGTGACGTGGGGTCTGGGACTATTATAGCAGGTACAGGCTCTCAGGTTCTTGTATCAAACAGTCAAAATTGAAAGCAAGGATAGAAGATGGGATAGCCAAATCAGAAAAGATTGTATTTAAAGGAAGGGAAAGGAAGGAGAAAGAAGGCAGGGAAGCTCCTGGATGATGAGAAGGATCTCCTGAACTATGGGAAGTTTCCAGAGAAAGACAAAAACCTTTCCCCTTTTATGCCTTTTTAACAGAGGGGTTGGGTGAGCACTTTTCACTAGATGTAAAGCAGGCAGGTTTGCACTATAGGGGTGAGGCTGTTGAGCTCATTCTCTTCTGGCGTCAGGTCACCAGGGTCATTCAGGGTATCACACACATTCTGGGCCCACTCTGACAACGGGCACTCCTTCCTTAGGACACTTTCCCCCTCTCCCTGATTCCCCATCTCTTCAGCAGGGGAATAGGGATGAAAAAAATCATTTGGCTACTTCCTGCAAAAGTGTTGTGAGGATAGGTCTCTCTGCCTATAATTCTGGTGGCAAGTTCCAATGGCAATGGCATTGCCAAGTGCCCTCGCCATTTCTAAGCAATCTGTTGTTGCACTCACACTGAATGCGTCAGGAACCGCTTATTTTTTTTTCTCTCTCTGAGAATTCATCCAGATCCAGACATTCAGACACCCAGGGTAATTCCAGGCACCACCAGCTTCGTTCTCACCTTGGGACCACATGAATCTCTCCCTCTCATTTTCTCTCTCTCTCTGTTGGCAAACACTTGTTCATCTGAGATTTTGAGCAGAAGGTCTGAAGAGATTCCTCCTCACCTTCATTCAGGGTTTTTTGAAAATGCTTCATTTATAAATCAAGACTCTGGAAAAGATACCTGGAAAATGATGTCTACTACTTAAAGGACAGAAAAGGTAATAAAAGCAACAGTTGCTGCTGTGTCATAACAGAAGTTCTACTTCCCTGGAGTCCAGGTCATCGAACAGTAAGACTGATCCTCCTGTGTTCAGCCAAACCTCAGCAGGGCTGCTGAAGGTACAGGCCCAGACCATAAATGAGGGCAGTAGCACTGTAGCACTGTCGTCCCACTGTTCATTGTTCACTGACTTGCTAGAGCAGGCACCAGTAACGTCTCCATTGTGAGACTTGTTGTTACTGTTTTAGGCATATTGAATATGCCAGGGGTAGCTTGCCAGGCTCTGCCGTGTAGGTGGGATACTCTTGGTAGCTTGCCGGGCTCCCAGAGAGGGATAGAGGAATTGAACCCGGGTCAACCTCGTAAAAGGCAAACACCCTACCTGCTGTGCTATCACTCTAGTCCAGTAAGACATCTTTATTTGGGTGGGGTGGGGGAGCGAGCAATACTACAGTGGGTTGGGCATTTGCTTTGCATGAGGCCAACCTGGGTCCAATCCTCAGCATCTCATATGGTCCCACAAGCACCACCAGGAGTAATTCCTGAGTGCAGAGCAGGAGTAAACCCTGAGCATTACCTGGTGTAATCTAAACAAGCCCCCCAACCCCACCCCTCGCCCCCAAAATATTTTTTGTTATGTCTTTTGTTTGGAAGCCACACCTGGCAATGCTCCAGTGTCACTCCTGCCTCTGCACTCAGGGATCACTCCTGGCAATGCTCAAGGAACCAAATGGAATGCTGGGATCAAACCCAGCTTCGCCATGTGCAAGGAAAATGCCCCACCATCTGTCCTATCTATTGCTCTGGCCCCCAGAGCAGAAAGAAATCTTGAAGGGAAGGCAGGACAAATTTTCCAAGCCAGAAGTACCTCCCCAATAGAAAACCAGAAAAGATAGCCCTCTATTTTCATGTATAATCAACCAAAGTTCAAAAGGAGCTGTTTTGTTTATTTACCCAAGGGCACAGAACAAATGCTAGCTCTTAGATTTAAATGTAAATATTGCTAACCCTGGGACCTGGACTGATAGTACAGCAAGTAAGGTGCTTGCCTTGCACACGGCTGGCCTGAGTTTGATCCCCAGCATCCCATATGGTCTTCCGAGCCCACCAGGAGTGATTCCTGAGTGCAAAAGCCAGGAGTAACCCCTACGCATTGCCAGGTGTGGCTCCAAAACAAAACAAGATATATTGCTAATTCCACAACAGGCTTGAAGTTTTCCTTTGAATTTTGATTTTTATTCCAAATGACCCAGTAATTTATGTGTATGTTAAAGATTCCAGTTCTTAGATTGTTTTTCTAGGAATTGGTATGATAGTTCTGTAGTGGCACCCAGAACATATTTCTTTGTTTTGTTTTGTTTTTGGACCACATTCAGAGGTGCTCAAGGTTTCCTTCCAACTCTTATCAGGCTTGAGGAACTATATCAAGGGCCAGGAATTTAACCTGGATTGGCTGCATTCAAGGCAAATGCCCTAGCCACTGTATACTCTCTTTGGCCTTCAAGGTTTTCTAAAAAGGAGCCACACCCTTAGGGATGGAGGATGCTTTGAGGACCAATCTTGGCAATATTTAGTGCAGCAGAACAAACCTCACATCATCCAAAGGCCACTAGGATCCAACTCCAGCTCTCACACACGCTAAGTATGTGCTTTGCCACACAAGCTTGTATCATGCCACCTATGTGTTTTACAATAAGTATTTCAGGCAATTTTTCAATGGGCAGGAAACAGCCCACACTCTAAAAAGGTGGCTCTAAGATTTATACACCAAGAAGTTGCTTTTGGCTTCTTGAAAAACCCATTGAAATCATTGAAGACCATATGCTTATCCCTCATCTTCCTCTGCAGATTGGGGGGGTAAGGGGTGGAGGGGAGCAGCAGCAGGTTTCTGTGGCCTCTGGCAAGTTCCTCCTGGGAGCAGAGCCTCCACGTTCCACTGGGAAGGACAAATTTCTTCCTAGTCTCCCAAACCTGTCCATATTCTACAGAGAGCAGGGAATATGGTTTTAACATTGTTAAGAGGACCACATTTTAGGGTCAAATTTTTTTGGTAAGCTGAAAAGCCAAATGCTGCAATGTTGGTCAGTTTTGTCCCCTTTGCTGCCAGGCTTGAAAAAAAGATCATTAAAAACTCACTTATCTGTTGATCTGGCTGTCAACCACAGGCAACCTTCTGCTACCAGGCACATAATGGCAGCTTTGAAGTCAGAACAAGTGTGAATTCATTGTTTTGTAAAGACCAGATTCCTGAGCAGGTCATAAATTACCTTGTTAGACAAAGGCTTCTGGGGAAATGTAATGTGTTGAAATCCTTTAGTGGGTGATTATCCTAACACATTGCTGGCTGAGCAAATAACTGGCACACAGACACCAAAACCCAACAGCTGCCAAACTCCAGAGGAGCTGTAGGATGTGAGGCTTTGAAATCCTAGTGAAGTCTTTTCTTTTTAAGGTGAGAGAGAGAGACAGAGAGACAGACAGACAGACAGAGACAGAGAGAACTCACAGTAATTGACAAAGAAACAAGCTTTCCATACCTGATTTTGTTTGTGGTTGTTTTAAAAACCATTGAAAATATGGCAAATTCTAGAGAAAGGACCACTTTTACAATGATAATTGGAAATGGTTACTCTACAAGAACTGAGTGCTGAAAAGAGGTAAAGGGATATACATAATAACCTTTCAGTAACAGTATTGTTAGCCATAATGCCCAGAAAGTGCAGAAAGTGAGAGGGAGAGGGAGATAGAGAGAGAGAGAGAGAAAAGAGAGAGAGACAGAGAGACAGAGACAGAGAGACAGAGAGAGGGAGAGAAAGAGAGAGAGAGAGAGAGGAAAAGTGTCATAGAGACAGAGGCAGGCTGGAAGCGGATGGAGTGGCAAGAGGGAAACTGGGGACATTGATGGTGGGAAATAGACACTGGTGAAAGGTTGGTTGTTGGAACATTATATGACTGAAACCCAATCATGAACTCATGAACAACTTTGCAACTGTACATCTCACGGTGATTCCAAACACACACACACACACACACACACACACAGAAACACAAACACACAGACACACACATATATAGCAAATTCCCGTTACATAGATTTGGGGGTGCTGTGCCTATGGATCATAGGAAGAGACCTTTTCATTGCTGGCTCCCTCTTCATTCATTACCTTTTCTAGGCTAACATGTTTCCCATCTGTCAGGGTGTCCTTCCTAGAGTTATGCCTGGCACAGTCAGCTTCCTGATCACTGATTGGCCATTACCGGATGATCCTGGAATTTTCCTCTTATCTTTCTTCAGCCCAGGCATAAAACTACCAGGAACTCTTAGAAAACTCTTCTTCCTCTGTCTCTCTGTTTATAGAGCTCCTGCTATTTCCACTTACATGGAAGGCCATAAGTAGACTCAATGTGCAGGCTGAAAACAAAATTACATCAAAACCTGGATTGGAACCTTCCTTTTATAACAAAATATGACTTGTTATAGGAAAATAAGACCTGCTCACTGTGGAAAATGTGGCTAGCACAATAAATGCATAAAAGAAAACAAAAAACAACCCTAAAACCCATCAGGCAGAAAGAACAGCTTTTAAAATTTTGGCTACAAAATAGGGCTTGATTGGGCAGTATTCTTTTCTATTTCCTTTTTTTGTGACACTGTTTACACCTGTCATTGAAAGTCATTGAGATCTTTTCCTAGTCTTAGCAAAATGGTTGTGTGCTGCTAAGGTTGCTGATTAGAAGAAAGTACTAGCACTTCTCCAGCACTTATTTGTTAAGGGATGTGATAGATAGATGCCTTTTCTTTAATGCCTCAAGAGCACCATTCATTTGTTCAGCAAATATTTATGGAGGCTCTACTATGTTTCAGGCACTGTTCAAGAGGTTAGAGAGTGTTGGGTGAAAATTCCTGTGTTCAAGATGTTCCATGGAAGAATGTTGGGAGGATATGAGAGCACAAATGTCTTTAAGTGGTGAATTTATTTTCTTTTAACTAAAATTTTTATTGGGGTAACACTTACCCAGAATGCAAATATTAGCCAAAGAGATAGTACAGGGGTAAGTTACTTTTCTTGTACACGGGAACTCCAGGTTCAATCTCTGGCGCCCTATATGGTCCCCTGAGACCCACCAGGAGTGATCGCTGAGCTCAGAGCCAGGAGTAAATCCTGAGCAGATCTAGGTGTGGCCCCAAAATCAAAACACAAACCAAAAAGCAACCAAGCAAACAAAAAGAAGGAGATGTTTATATGCTGTCAGAGCATGAGCAAATGCTAAACTATTTTTTTAAATGAATGATACTAGCTGCATATGCCACCCCACAATCCCCCAAATCAACACTAGGCATATTTTAGAAAATCCTCAGGAATGAACATTATCATAGACTTCTGTGTCTGGTTTTGGTTGACATTCCTTCTAGCACAGGGTTTGGTGTACAGTAAGTATTCTAATAATAAATAAATATTGGCTAACTGAATAATGGATGAGGAGGCGTGTCAAGCATGACCAAAGTTGATTTGTTCATCAAAAGTTGAAACTTCTTCCTGTAATCCAGAAAAGGAAATGGAGCTAAAATACCACACTCTGCTCCTTCTTTCCAATTCTGACATTTTCCCACATGCCACAGGACAAACCCAATCTGAATGGCCTTTCTCAGCCTCTGTGGGCAGAGCTCAGATCAAATGAGAAGACATTCTTTCTTCTCAGAGCACTGGAACAGGCCCGAAGGAGGGAAGAAGTCAGGTTTGCAGGCAAGAAAGGAGAATTGGCTTATTAATCACAGCAGAAAAGAAAACAGTTCTTTGCGGAGAATTTTTGTGAGTTTTCAGTATAGGCTGTCCCAGAGCAAAACATAAACTTGATGTATGTGCTATTCAGAGACTCCAAAACTAGATGAAGCAGAGATTAGATCAAGTTTCATGATTTGTGTTGGATGCCTCCATTCTGAGAGATAATTAACAGGTCATACAGAGTACCTGGAAGGCACTGAAATAACACAACTTTTGGGCAGTTGGCTTCTTCACAGTATACTGTGTTGAGAGTGTCCTCGAGTTGGAATTTCCGACACTTGTGAAAAATGATCATGGAAAAGGTTTGAATTTGCTTCAAGGCAGGGCCTAATAAATACAAGTGCATGGTGGGAATCTAAGCTGTAAATCTATTATTTTTGCTAAGGACTAGCAAACTCTTTGGGAGCTGAAAGGAATGAGAGGAAATCCTTCCTGAATTAGAGAGGGTGGCATAAAAGATGTAAATGGCATTCAAAGAAATGTTAATGAAACAGAGGGCGGGGTTTCTGAGGTGTGGGATCTTTGGGATTCAGGAATGCTTCTGAGTGGTTTAAAAGTCAAGTTTTCCTTTGTAGAACCAAGAAATGCAGGGGAGGCTCATTTCTGGTCAGTTCCATATGAGAGAGGGGCAATATCATATGGAACTGACTGCTGAATTGGAGGCATATGCAGGGCAGTAATTATTCAATTCTCCACAAGGATGGGGGTTTCTGAGAGTAAATCTCAGGGTAAAATTCAGTCTAGGGTTTGTGTGCCAAATCTGTTTTCCCTTCCAGAAATAACAGTTCAGTTTAACCATGGGGCTCTGCTTCTTAACCATACTGACTGAACTTCCAGCGTGGCCAGGAAGGCAGAAGGGGAGAGCACGCTCCTGAGAGAGTTCTACGTGGGTTGGAAAAGCAGTGTTGTTCTTCAGATCTAATTAGTGTGGGAAGTCTCTGTTTAAACCAGTGGTTGTGCACTGCTGGACCCTTCATGCACCCAGCTGGACAGCCCGTGCCAAGCTGTGGGCACACTCTGTTCTTTGATAGATGTTAGGACCCACTTAGCGGGAGAACGAGAGCTGCCATGACAGGCTCTGAGTAACTTAGGCCTCTTCCAGAACAAGAAAAGCAGAAGAACCAGATGCTTCTGTCAGAGATTACATCCCAGGAACCAGATTAAGTTTCTGGAATGTAACTCTCAGGGAGGTAGGCTGGATGTTGTGGGCCAAAACAACAACAACAAAAATGTATGTGTATTCTGTAGGCAATAGAAATTTGCTGAGTAATGCTGACTTGCCAAAATGAAAGTAGAAGAACTCACTGAACCTAGTGCTTGGGGTCCTTGTTGAAGCCCGCTATATCCAGCGGATACTTGGACCCCAGCTAGCTGGAACAATAAGCCTTGCTATAATTTGCATGATCGGCTCAGTTCTCTGTCCTTGAGGGTGGTCCACTCTGCACTCTAAAAAAGAGGAACTCGAATCCTTCCATCTCTTCCTCCTCCAGGGCTTCCACACACAACCTCTTGGCCAGAAATGCTAATCTGCATCAGCATCCTCACAGCCTTCCCATTGCTGGAGGAAAATGCAGGCTGGAGCTCCTGAGGGCAGTGCAGCCCATCTTTCTGATTGTTTGTCCCTCTTCAACTCCCAGCTAGGCTCAGAGGAAAAACACTGGCATCTTTCCAGATGTGCTATGCTCTCACCTCCGTGCTTTCCTGTGCTCCTCCTCCAGGCTGGACACCCATTTATGAGGAGGAGGAACAATGCCATTTTACACACATGCCTCTCAAAAACCAAAACCCATACCACAGAGTATGTGATGCTGGTTAGCTTTGACCCTATCACCATCTCTGTGACAGGTCAGTGCAGATCAGCCTGGGACTGGAGCACGTTTTACATGTATTAGGGAGCTGGGTTCCACTCCCAACACTTCATGGTCCCCTGAGCACTGCCAGAAGGAAATCTTGAGTTCCAAGCTGAGTCTCACCTCTGACCACTGCCAGGTGTGGTACCAAAACAAAATGAAAACAAAACGAAACAAACAAACAAAAAAAGGAATACCAGCCACAAGGAAGGATAACATTGTGTAATTCACTGCTACTTGAATGAAACTGTAAGTTAGAAGGACAAACACAGGATGACCGCACTTATTTGTGATATATAGAAAATGAGTCAAGGGAATATAGGTATCAAAGCAGGGAATGCCTGGACTACCCTTGGCCCAAGATTATAAATCTGAGGGTAGGGAAGGAAAGAGACAGAGTAAGAAGAGTGGGGACAAAGGCAACAACAGGGTCAGGGATCAAGGACCTTGGTACATCAATGGTGTAGAGCTGAAGTATACGGATATATCTAAACCACAGAGTGAGCACTACTATAAGTAGAAGATCCAAACTATAATAATCAAACTGAAAAATGTGCTTGTTAAGAAGGCAGGTTGGGGGTAAGAGGGAACCTGGAATATTGGTGGGAGAAAGTGACCCTGGTAGCAAGATTAGCGCTGTAACAATGTATGCCTGAAACTCTGTTATGAATAATTTTGTAAACCACAGTGTCTCAATTAAAAAAGAATGGAGAAACAAATGAACAAAAAAGGGGAAATGAAGTTGTCATTGTTAGAGAGAAAAACACTGTGGCTGCCAGAGACCAGAAAAAAATATCAGTGCTGGAATCTTCTTTAGCCTGTAGTTTTTGCTCAAGTTTTCCCTGGGGATACCTTGGAGCTGAATAAAGTTCTGTCCCTGAGAAGGGGCATTTGTGGAGGGAACTTGGAGAGGGGATTAGCGTGGTCAAGGGAGACTAACAGAGTCTCCAGGAAGCTTCTGGAAGAGAATTAAAGAATGATTGGAAGAGCGGACTCAAACTCACAGTCATTTTCCAGAAATAGCACTGCAGGAGTTCTGTTTCCTAGGTTAATGGAGCTGCTGCTTTCCAATTTCTGGCCAGCCCCTGCCCTCACAGAAGAAAGAAAACAAACCAACAGTGCCCACCCTGATGATTTCTTTCCCTCTCTGCTCTTCCCCATCACCTGCAAGAATTTCCTTCTAGCTCACCCCACCCTTTTGCCAAGGAGTTTTCCTCCCAGACAGGGCGTGACCTCAGACATGTCTCCGTGCCCATCCTGTGCCAATCACATTGTCTCTACTTCAAGGGACGTCTTAAGGAGCCCGCTCTTGAGTTCTAGAACTCGCATTTTGTGGACATGTGGAAGAGGAAGGCAGGAACCTGATCTCCCTAAAGAAGGGATACTATTGACCAGCAGGCTCACTGGTGAAATTCTGGGGGAACGCTGACCTCTTTCATCCTCATAAAGCACTCCTTTCTCACAAGTTGGCAGCAAATTGCTCCCGTCTGTATGTTCTTGCCCTTGAAAGTTACTTTCACATTTTCCAGATTCTCAGGGCGCTGTGTAACCCCCTCCTGTGACGGGCCCTTCATCTTCCCCCACTCTCCCTTGGGCCACTGGCTGTCAAAGAGAAACGCCCACCAAGAATTGGCCAGGAATCCCCTCTGGGTGTCTCACAGGTAACAAGAGGGTCATGGGAGCTGCGCTCTGCCCCTGAGTCCATGTTTCCTTTTGAAGGCTGGAAGCCTGGACCCACCAGCCTGCCACACTTGACAAATGACAGGGATAATGAAAGCAAAGGTTCAGAGCAGGTCACTCTCATCTCTCCTCACCCTGTTTGCTGAGCTCCCGCCTATACCTTGAAGACCTCACAGGCTGCGTGAATTGGTCCTGAGCCCATGGAAACCAAATCCTTCAGCAAAGCAAGAGCAGAAGAGGAAGAGGAAAGATGCTTTCAGACTAAGTTCCTTTCTCTATGAGCATGGACACAGGGAACCTTGTGGAGCTCCTGGTGAAGCTCCTGCATCTCTCGGAGCTTACAGTGGTTGGCTATGGATGGCACATACCCATTGGTCTGGAAGTCTTGAGAGAACCAGCCTTTGTCAACCCACCATGCTCCTAGGTATGTCTGTGCTGGAGGATTTCTCTAAGACACTTGTTTGCATGGTCTCAGGACTCAGATCCTCCAGAACAGAGAAGGTCTCATTGCTGGGACCTTCCATCTGAGAGTCCCCTGGAGCCCTCTTCTCCTCTCAGCCTGGTCTCACCTCACCAGGTCTGGTATCTTACAGGTATCTCCAGCTTTGCCCTTGCACATGCAGAGAGCTAGTAGTCCTCTGACTGTGTCTTTGTGATGTTCAGGGCTTTGAAAGCCATAAATGATCTTCACAAGGCTACAAGAAGAGAAATATGAGTTTTATGGAGACCTGGAATATTCCACAGCCCCACAGATTCTTTTTGTTCACAAACCTCACAGATTCACCCTTTGTGGCTGCTCTGCCTGGCTCTCGGTTGCCACACTGAAAAGTGGCTCAAAGAGCTGGGGTACACAGGCTGTGCATGTGGGAGTCCTGGGTTCAATCCCTCAAACTGCATGTTCCCCATAGCACTGCTGGGGATGCCCAGGAGTAGGGCAGTTGCCTTACACAAACACACAAGCCACACAAACATACAAACGCACATGCATGAGAGCACACACACAGGTGCACATATACACATACAAGCAAGGAGTTAGTGCAGACCAATGTCTTGAAGCTTGCAATGCCTTAAGAGAGAGCAGCAGCAAGTAGAATTCCACCACTCACACTTCACAATGGGGTCTTGGACATGGGCTCAGGGCTGGCAACTTGACAAAGCCATTGAAGGCAAGCTATCAGATGTGTCCATCCTATGGATTTAGTGATTCTCTGCTGCAAGAGCTCCAGAAAAGAGCTCCAGAAATCACCTGAAATTTGTGTTTTGGTTTGGTTTGGTCTGGTTCAGTTTTGGACCACATCCAGTGATGCTCAGGGATTACTTCTAGCTCTGTGTTTAGGGATCACTCCAGGTGGGCTTAGGGGGTCATATGGGATGCCAGGAATCAAACGTGGGTTGGCCATGTGCAAGGCAAATGCCCTACTGTGGAATACAGAATACTAGCCTTTTCATTCCACTGTGGGATTTTCTCCTGATAGAAGTGCTTTGTGAGTAATGTGCTTTATAATTAGGACAAAAACCTTCCTAAAGTTTCACCTTCAGGAATCCAGTACAATGGGAACCTAGGCATCTGTCCACCAAACTTATAACAAAATAGGTGAACACCAACTGTTTGCCTTTCCTAGGAAATGCTGCTCCTTGAAAAGCTTGTCTGGGTGGGTCATCTTGGCACAAATATTTCCCAGACTGGTTAGTAGGGGGAGAAATTTAGTATGACCTTCTTTTGTGTTGTTTATTGGCCAATATGTTTCATTTGCCCTCAATTTCATATTTTTATTGATTGGAGTATTTTCTCTGCCTGTGTGTACACACGTGTGTGCTCATCATGGTCACACACAGAAACCTTTACACTTTATACACTAGCCAGAGAATAGGATATTTTTCATTTTGCCAAGCAACATGATTTCCAAATGAGGTTCTCAAACCAAAAAAGCAAAGGAAAACAATTAAGAATTCCACTTCAGATGAACAGCCTCTGGCTTAGCTCAGAGCAGGGGTCATGGGGCTCACTGCATATCCTCTAAACACACACAGCCTGGAAAGGGGTGGGGGTGGAAACAGGAGGGGTCGGTGCAGCTGGCTCTGACCTGCCTCCTCCGCTGCTATTACGTGCTCTGATGTGTGCTGTGGCCAGGGCCCATCCTTCATGTGCGTCTGGAATTCTGTCGTGCCCTCTCAGCAGGCCAGGGGGTTGCAAACAGCCGGGTTCTCTCACAATTAATGAGCAGCAAGAGCACATCATCATGAAACCTGTGAGGAGGCCCCTGGCTCTGTCCGGGAAATTCTCTCTCCTCTTCCTCCTTTTACCTAACCCACCTCCATCATCATGTCACCTTTGGGAATTTTCTTTCTGTTTTGATTTTGTTTGGGGACCACACGCGGTAGCGCTTAGAGATTACTCTGTGACTATAAATTCATAATATTTTTGGTTAATAGGGGCTCGGGGGATCCTATGCCATGACAGAGATTCAACTCAGGTCAGTCACTTACCTGAGTAGAGCACAATACCTGCTCTACCATCTCTCTGGCACCAACACGTGGCTTTTGATGAATGTGGCTGACCCACAGTAATTCTTTGTTGCCACAATAGCTGTAGAAGTAGCTGTGTCGTTATATTTTTGGTAATTCTCTTCAACGTGCCATTCACATTGATTTAAATTAGATTTGTATGCATAGAATTCACCCTTTCTCCTTATTACTGTTTTAGCTCTTTCCCACCCACTCGCCATCCCTTTGCTATTGTACTAATGTTGGGGTTATGCTTTTGGTTGCAGAGGTGGACCGGGCTTCTGGTGCTCTATGGGACTCACAAGACACCTAGTTGTACTCTCGAATACAGCTGAAGGTAAGACTTTTTTGTGGCATCCAGGTCACCACTAGAAATACCACCTGATTCTACTGGGGGTAACCTCTCAGCTTTAAGATGCAAAACAAGTGCTATACCACTAAACTATCCCTGGGCTCCTAGACTTTGATTTTGTTTTCTGTTTTGGGGCCTCCCCAGTGCTTGGGGGTGAGGGGTTGCTCCTACTGGTGCTCAGTGGACCAGGTGACAGGAATCAAACCTAGAATTTCCACATGCCAAAATGTGTATTCCAGACCCTGAAATTCTCTCAGGCCCAACTTACTTTTAAACACTCATAAACTTAAAAACTCTTTAATAAATCATACTACTCTGTCTTTATTCTTTGACTACCAGCTCAAGTTATCTTGCATGCCTTCAGAGTAACTATCCCAATGCAATGTATTTGCTGTTGTGTGTGTGTGTGTGTTTGTGTGTGTGTGAGAGAGAGAGAGAGAGAGAGAAAGAGAGAGAGAGACTGTTCTTGTCAGTGGTTCTGAGATTTGATAATTGACATTTCTCTGCACCAATATTCTCAGGAGTCTCTCACTTTGGATGTGTTTTTGGTCTGTGGCAAATATGGCAAATATATGACACTTAAGCAGTCTCATAAGTCTTACATTTTCACAGGCAAATATAGTCAGAGTGCTCAAAAATCTGCCCTAATAAATCTTTCCCTTATATCTGAGAAATTCAACCACTGATAAACACATATGCTTTGAAAGGTACTTCCCGGAACTAACTAATCCTGGTGGAAGAGAGTACCAGGGTCCAAAGGGTGCTAGACTTCATCTGTGGGAGATCAGGCAATGGTCAAGGATGCATGTAGGTCACGCACAAGACCAGTCATGCAGGAGCCCGAGCTAATGACCACAACCACTCCAAGTCATTTTTGAATCTCTGAAATGAACTCAGAATCTGCTATATAGTGTTGAGTTAAAGTCATATGAAATAATACCCTGAGAAGTGCCAAGATCAACACCCAGCATATACCAGTGTGTGCTACCTGCTTCAGAACATCTTACTGTCACACCATCCTTTTCCTGACAAACCTGGACCTTGGGAAGAGCCCCTTACATGGAAAGAAGATGGGTATCTACTGCTACTGGTACATGGTTGTATTTATTTCAAGGAGAAGGCAGAGATGCTGGGAAGAGCTATGGGTCTTCTCTGAGCCAATAGAAGAGGCGAGTTGTGCAAGAATTCAGGAGCAATGTGAAGGTGTCTCTGTCTACTTTCTTAAATATATTGAGTCTCCCAAACTCAACTCGGAGCACAGCTGGAAGTTCTCTTTATCATCAATGGTCTTGTAGAAGGAGAGGGTGACTAATGCTTCACAGGATGATTCTTCTCTGCCCAGAACTCGGGACCAATAGCTCTCCAGTCACAGGCTCAGAAACGCAAGTAGGGCCCCTTCCATTTTGACTGCCATGACCCTATGCTGTTTCTGGTGCAGAGGGAGAATGCACCATCTCATGGGCAGGGATGATGGTTTATATCTTTGCTCCCATATGAGGTCCACAGAAGAAAAAATACTGGATGGGAAGACAGGCCAGTGGAGCTGTGAGTAGGGCAGCCTGTGTTCTTGTTCTAGACCCAGCTTCACCCCCTGCCTCTAAGACAAAACCCACTTACCACACACACCAGCAGCGAAGCATGATCGTGTTCACCCAGGCAGGAGCATAGTGCCCAGCTTTGGTTATGTGTCCAACACAACTTCTAAAGGGTGACTGTGTCAGTGGCTGTCAGGAGCCCAGTGGCAACCTGTCTACATAGTAGACTTAGGTACATCTGGATGTGGAGAACTCGGATCTCAGAGGCCTACACCTGCACCCTACATATTACAGCACATTCCCTATATATATTGTGTACCATAGCAAACTTGGCTTCTCTGAGTGACAGTGAAAGGGTCCTGAACTCTACCTCTGACTGTGACCCTGCAAACCTCAGGGCTGAGACTCAGGGTGGATGAGAGGTGACTTGTCTCTAGTCTGAGACAAGAGCAGGGACTGGAAGGAGCTGGAGAGCGCTCCTACAGCTTTGCACATAGAGCTTTGTTTCCCCCCCCCCCAACTACTCAGTAGCTTTCTATATGTCTTCACTAGATGTAATGCAAAATATAGTTATAACTAACTATATAACTAACTATAACTATAAATAGCTAAAGAGACTAGAACAAAATCCCTGGTATTTACCTCCAGGTCTGCTCAATCGCTAATTGGGGCAGTGTTGGAGCGACAGCCAGCAGCCACCTTTGACATTTAGAGAGCTAGAACAGATGCTGTTAGCACATTAGGTTCTTATTTGGGATTTGTAAATATCCTCCTTCCTCTTTCCTGTGTTGCTCTATGCAGTTTGTGGAGCTGCATTGTGCTCCAAATGCAGGCATTGTGATTAGCAATATTTATTCAAAATTAGAAAGTATTTATTTTGCTGTGACTTCATTCCCTTGCCTGATTGTCACAGGCAGAGAAAGTCAGACACCTTAATGGTCATGAAGGTCCAAGAAGAGATGGCACCAAAGGACAAAGAGAGGGCGCCTGTGTGAGTATCTGAGTCAGGCTGTGCTTCCGTGTTTGACCTCAGCAGGGCCACAGCTCACCTGACAAGTTTATGGCTTCTGCTTGGCCCACAGTCTCTTTGTCTGTGCTCATTCCTTCACAGGGCAGCAGGCTTAGCCTTTCCCAAGCCTTCAAATCTCCCAAAGCCCTAGTGGGAGGTTGTATCTGCCCTTCTAGTCTTCCTACTGAGATAAGAATCTCAAGAAAAACTTCTTCCCTACAGTGAGAGCTTCCTGTCTTCCTAGTGACTTCATAGGCATGGGAGGGGGGTGTGTTTACTCAGGGCTAAGCATGTGTCTTGGGAACAGAGAGATAGTACAGGAGTTAAGGTGCTGGTACTGTAGGCAGCCAAGCCTGGTTTCATTTCCAGCATCCAAGGACTGGCAGGAATGAGACCTGAGCACAAAGCCAGAAATAGGCCCTGAGCGCAGCCACATGTGGAAAAAGAAAGAAGGGAAGGAAAGGAAGGTAATGGAAGGAAAGGGAAAAGAAGAGAGGGAGGAATAGAGGAAAAAGGAAGGAAGGAAGGAAGGAAGGAAGGAAGGAAGGAAGGAAGGAAGGAAGGAAGGAAGGAAGGAAGGAAGGAAGGAAAGGAGGGAGGGAGAGAGGGAGGCAGGAAGGGAGGAAGGAAGGAAGGAAGGAAGGAAAGGAGGGAGGGAGAGAGGGAGGCAGGAAGGGAGGAAGGAAGGAAGGAAGAAAGGAAGGAAGGAAGGAAGGAAGGAAGGAAGGAAGGGAGGGAGGGAGGGAGGGAGGGAGGGAGGGAGGGAGGAAGGAAGGAAGGAAGGAAGGAAGGAAGGAAGGAAGGAAGGAAGGAAGGAAGGAAGGAAGGAAGGGAGGGAGGGAGGGAGGGAGGGAGGAAGGAAGGGAGGGAGGGAGGAAAAGACAAAGAGAGAAAGAGAAGAGAGATGAAAGACACACACACACACACACACACACACACACCACTTTATAAATTAAGACTGGACTCTTGCGTATCATATACCAGGCCTGACTGCCAAGCATGATGGGTAGAAGCTTTAGGATGACTTTCTGATCACTTTTATCTAGTTCTATGCTTAGGAGAATTAAAGTCAGAGTTTTCCTTTCACGTCGAGCATTTCTCTCTTCACCAGGTGAGCTGACAGCCAGGCTTTGATGAAAAAGTGGCCCAGGACATTAGCTAGGTTGCCTCCTGCCTGCGGCAGCTCCCTGGATCCCTCTGGGAACTCTGAGACCTGCAGGGGAGGGGGGTCTTGATATTTTTCTGGGAATGAGGAGGCATGTGACTTCATCCATTTACTCTGCCAGCGTAGGGCTGTTGCAAAGCAGGTGGAGTAATGAGGAAGGACTGACTGCATCCCCTGGATGATTTAGAACCTGGATCTAAAGCCAAAAATTCCTCCTTATGTGTCAGATCTCACACCTCCCTCTCTGGCTCCCACTGTAGCTAGAATGAAGGTCCCAAGCGGCTCCCTGGCTTGCCAGCTGCCTCCTGCCACAGAGGCTCCTTCTTGGCTCTCTGCTCAGGGCACTGAGCACTCCGCCACACAAAGAGCGTCCGAGCTCACAGTTTTTAACGCTCAGTCTGAAATGACCTTTAAAAAGCCAGATAATATTTTATTTACCTTTTTTCTCCCATTTGCTGGTAAATGTTAATGAAGGTAAGAGATTCAAATTCCTGCTAATAAAATACTTTAATTGACTCAAGTGCAACCATAACTGTAAATTGGCTACTTTGTATGGCAACCTTAGAGCTTCTCTGTCCCCTCCCCTGCCCCGCCCCCACCGGGCTGCAGCCTGTGGGAGTTTGGAATTTGGCTGCAAAGCTTTCCTTTGTGTCTTCTGGGTATCACCTTAGTTGCAAACCCTCTACTCCAAGACAGGGAGTGACTGTGGACTGCCCTCTCAACAGACCCAATTGCTCTCTGCCTCGCCCTTGCCTCTATCCATTGAAATCTTGCAGATCTGGGCTCATATTCAGCGTCACCAGGAAGTCTTCCAGGATCCCTACTTTCCTCTTACCCACGTCCCAATGACCAGAGCACTTGGCGATTTTCCTCGTTCCACTTCTCATTTTCTCTCACGTCATAGTAAATTCCATAAACTGTGTCCTCTCCTCCCTCACATCACAAGCTTAACTGGTTAATTGATAATAAACTGATTTGGGAGAAAAGAAGGGAAAAACTGATTTCTCTGCTTCCTATCCTACCCGGTTCCAGTAAGAACATTTATTAAATGCATCTGGATTTCTTAATTCAAGCCACTTGTATTTAAAATTTACCTTAGAGAGTTTCCAAAAGCAGGAAGTATCATAATCTGAAACTCTACACTACAAAGGAAAGCAAGGATGCTTCTGGTCACCACGGTGGGTGGTCAGAGAAGACGACCAGACCAGCTGGGCTTTCTCTTTGCCTGTGGTTCTGGGGACAGAGGAACCAGCCTATGTCCATTGAGCATTATTAAAATGCTCAGTGGAGCTCATACGTGGGTTTTTTGGTTGTTTTTTTTTTTTTTTTTTGCTTTTTTGGGTCACACCTGGCGATGCTCAGGGGTTACTCCTGGCTCTGCACTCAGGAATTACTCCTGGTGGTGCTCAGCAGACCATATGGGATGCTGGGAATCGAACCTGGGTCGGCCGCATGCAAGGCAAATGCCCTACCTCCTGTGCTATCGCTCCAACCCCTCAGATGTGGGTCTTGCAGTCCATACTGTCATGAGTGTGACACAGGTGAGTAGAGTCGAATATGCTTAAACACTTCTAATTTATTGAATAATAATTCACACAATCAATACAATCACTAAAATCATACATGTAAGTAAACAACCCCATCCAAGAACATTCATATAACTAATACAACATTCCAAATCATATCCTCACATCCTGACTGAAGCCACAGCCCAGGTGCTCTTAATGTGACTTGTCTTAGATGTCTGGTAAGCTCTACAGTCTCAGCTCAGGAGCACCAGCGCACCCAGTGTGAGGTTGGCAGAAGGCCAAGGTCATCAGCAGTGCCATCCCTCATGTTGGAGACAAGTTGGACAGAGTCCGTACATGTCTCAGGCACAGTGGGGACAAAGTGGAGATCCAGAGGTTCCATCCAAGTCTAACAGGGGCTATGAAAAGCCATTACTTAAGGGTCCATTGCCCAATTATTTTGGAGTGTCATGAATCAAATTAGTCAGTCAGAGTCAAGGTGGGAAATATCTGCCCAGCATTGATGACCAGATGTTTCAGAGTTAGCTTTGTGTCCTATTATCAGGGGCCGTGTAAGCAGCTGACTAGCCTTGTAGGTAACTTGTTACTTTCTTAAACATGGAATTGCTCCTCCCCTCTAGATACTCATAACACTAGACCATAGTTAAGGTGGATCGACTGGGGGTGATCAACAATCTCTTTCATCCCCAGAGAGCCAGGGCAGTTCTCGGAAGGTGTGACTTCACACAACCAGTGTCTAAAAAAGACTCAGCAGAAATATGGGAATGAAGACCATTTTGTGGCTACCAGTCACAAGTGGATGGTCTTGCTTCTTTGTGCCTATTTCCTCTTCTAAATAAAATGGGGGTGGTTGCAACATTGGCTTAATCGAGGTAATTTGGCAGTCACCAGATTCGAATGTATAGGACTTCAGTGCATTTCTGGCACACAATTCAGCAAAATCTGGCACACAACAGAGTGAGCACTCACTTTTATTACTACTCATAGATTGAAAGTAGAAGAACAATAAAAAGCAAACGCTATGTGATAGTCTCTCACATAGCTTTTCATGAAAATGGCTCTGAATGGGGCTGGACAAGTAGGTAGGCACTTACATGGTAGGGCACTTTCATACTATGCAGCTGACCCTAGTTCAATCCACAGCAGCACCTGTGATCCACAGAGCCCATAGTGATCCCAGAGCACAGAGCCAGGAGTCAGCCCTGAGCACCAACAGGTCTGGTGTGGGAACAAAACAAAAACAAAATAAAAAGAGAAAGAAAAAAAAAGTCCTGAACTTTGGAAAAGGGGGTCCCTTTCCTGCTTGTCCTGTGCCATCTCCTTCTTCCCGACAATGGCCCCGAGGCTGCTCCTTGGGGACCTTCCCATGTGAGGCTGATTTCAAGAACATGAACCCCTTTTCTAGGCAGCCATCCCTGGCTCTCACTCTTCCTGTGTGTCTGCAGGTTTCTGCCGGGGCAGGGGGGGGTGGTGCACATTTTCAATATGGTCAGGACCTGCCTTCAGTAGTCAGAGGTCTTGTTCCCATGACAAGACTTGAATAAGTTCCTCAGTTTCTCCTCCACAGAAAATAACAAATTGATGAGTAGTATTTTCTCCGGGTTCAGTTTTCCTCCTATTAGTTCTGCTTATTTAATCAACACCTGTGTCTCAATAACTGCTGTCTACAGCCTTGGCTCACAGGAGGATGTCAAGGTTAACTCCTGTACTCACCTGGCAACACTAACAACAAGAACACAACTGTAAAACAAGTTAAAACAAACTCTGCAGGAGAGACCTGGGCATCTGTACATATTTTCAAAACTCCCCAGATGGCAGCAGGTAGGGCACTTGCCTTGCATGTGGCCAGCCTGGGCTCTGTCTCCTGCACCGCATATGGTCCCTCGAGCCTGCCAGGAGTGATCACTGAGTGCAGAGCCAGGAGTAAGCCCTGAACACTACTGAGTGTGATCCAACATCCCAACTGCCCACCCACACACATGCCCCAAAAAGTTTACCAGATCACTTATATAGACTGTTAGCCCTGCGGCCAGCAGTGACCCAGCCTAAGAGAAAGCAGAGAGTGTTAATGAAGTCTATCAGTGGGAAAATGTGGATATAAACAGTAAAGCTTGGTTTCATGGTTTTACAAATTCACATGTACTCGTGTACTTGTGGTTCTGCATTTACTCAAACAAAAGACAAACCCCACAACCACTCAAGTCTGGTTTTAGCTTTTTCCACAGTGCTTTACTTTGGGGTATGCTCTTTAATACTCTGCATCTTGTGTTGTCCTTCAACTTCAGCAACCTTTCTGCTAACCAGGACCTGGGCCAGCCACATGATGACCAGAACATGTTTGAATGTCAGCCACATGTTTGAAATCACAGGCTTCATTCGTGTGCTCTTGACACTCTGGTTCTGTGTCTGTAGCTGTACATCCGTTTCCTTCCACAGCTTGTTTATCACTGTGGCCTATTGGCCACAAGAGGGACAAGGAGAAAGAATGCAAAGGAATGGCTGAGCGCAGACACTCGCTCACTACAGGCCAGAGGCTGAATATGCATCACAGGAGAAAGCACAGCAACTTCTGAACATGTGATGGACAAGACAAAGTAAGGAAGAACTTTGTCACAAATGGTCACATAGAGATTCTCTTTTAACCTACAAAGAAATGTGTGAATTCAAGATAAACCCCAAGCTAGGGCATTATCCAGCTGATAAGATCCATACTAAACAGGGAATTTTGGTGATGGAAAACGTGCACTGGAGAAGGGATGAGTATTGGAACATTGACTGAAACTCAATCATGAACAGCCTTGTAACTGTGTATCTCCTGGTGATTCAGTAATAAAATAAAATAAAATAGTCATTGGAGCTCAGCTATCATTCTGGTTAAAGAGTTGCCACTGATTCCAATTTGGATAAGTTTATAAGATATAGGAAAAGCAGTTTACTTGCCTGAATCCACTTAAAGAGTTAAGTCCTCATTGAGTTAGGATCTGGAGAAAAAACTTTATGACTTACTGAAACATTTTCATATTTGCAGAGCAAGTGTGATTGTTTTTCTTTAAATAGAAACTTCAATTTATCTATACCCAAACCTCTGAGGCCTTTAGTAAATATTTTTTGTGACCCCACAACTCATTTTTATAAGTGAAAATTCCTTCTGCTTGGCATTCAACTTTCATTTGTCCTCAGTCCAGGGATGAGAAAGATTCACTCAGGAGTTCAGTTTTAGTCACGAATTCCCAAAATATGAGCTCTTGTAGCCTGCTTGTTCTCACTGCTAATTTCAGACTTGAAAACTCATCTTTCCTCCTTCAGAGACAGGGAGGTTGGCAAGGATTTTTTGTGGGGTCCTAGAGAACCCCAGCAGGAGCGGCTGTGTGGATGCTGGCCCTTTGCATCTGTGTGCAGACACTGTTCTGCCTCTTCATTATCTCACAAAGCCTTAATGCCTGTGAGAGAGAACCACCCTCAGTGCCAGAGGAACAAGGCCTGGGAATGCTTTTGTGTGGTTTTATCTGCCTTCAATCTCCCCCTTAGTACCTGTAGCTCGAACATGACAGGAACAACCCTATAAAATTAGTTTCATGGGATAAGATGGGAAGAAAAATGTCAGGGAGCCAGTTGCCCTCCCCAAACTCCCTCTGGGATCTGAGTTAATAGACTCTGGCTCTGGGAGCTGGGATGAGACCCACTAGACAGAGTGTTGTGGGGTCTCTTATGATTTCATAAACAGACCAAATTCTCCAGGACCAAAGAGGGCAGACCTGCCACTAAAAATTATGTGACTTGTGCTCTGAAATGCTTGTGTTCAACTGGGCAAACAGATTGAATCACTGAATTTCACTGGCCCACACTGAAAACAATAGGTTGTATTCCTCCACCCCAGTTACCCCATCTTCTTTCCTCCACAAACCTCTAAGTGACCAAGTGGTGACAGGCACCTAACACAGACGAGACCCACCATCCAGTGTCTGCCTGGTGTTGAATGCTTCCTGAAGTTTCAGGACACAAACCTTTTCTTCCAGAGGGGTTTGCCTTTCAGTATGGAAAGCAGGTCCTTTGTGAGAGGGGTGCTTTTCCTCTCACAAAGACTGAATTGGTAAACATCTGTTTATGAAAAAGTTGCATTTCTCAACATCACTCTCTCCCATCTTCTAAACCAATACATAAATGGTTCTTTAATGCCTGGGGAAATCTTTTGCATTTGAATATAAAAATCCATTGAGGGAGGGAGAAGGGAGAGAAAGAAATGGGTAAATAAATACAAAACCTCTTAAGAGCTTCTGGGCTGGTTTCAAGAATGCCCCACAAAACAGGTTTTCATGGCTACATGTGGGCGATGTGATCCCATTCAAGTTGCTTTCCTTTCTTTAGAATTTCTGAAGAAGCAGTTGCAAATGGCTTCAGAAGTTGCCCCTAAAATAGATTTTAGAGATGAAAAAATGAGAATGCAGAGACAACCGGAGGAGACAAATGATGGGCTGGGAGAGGGAGGCACGGATAAGATGGCCGCTATGCCTTGCAGGAAATGAATATTCAGGACACCCCTGCTGGGTGCTTTTTCCTCTTGGAACTGAGGACTCTTTGGGCCACGATTCACTTGTTACCAAATCAAACACTCTTTGCACACAGCAGAGCAACTTCACCAAGTCGGATTTTGAAGTGCAAACATCTTTTCTGCTCTGGCCACGGAAACTGTCACTGTCTTCATGGGGAACTGAATTAAGTTTAAAATATCATCTGAGGGTGTTGATCTCTCTCGGCTCAGAGCTGTCCTCTGTACATCCGGCATTTTTCTGTTGACACTGAGTATTGCTTAGCAACAGGCCTGAAAGGCCCTATATGCATTGATTGCGCACCATTGTCTTTATGGGGTGGAAGTGTTAACTGAATGACCCCCTGGTGACCAGCCTGGCATTCCTCTCATGTTGATAATCTGTTTACATCCAAATATTGTTTATTTCACTTGCTGATCTGATTTTTGAAAAAAATCTCTCTGGGTTGAAGAAACAGAACTAACTCCCTACATGGAAAATAATCAAAATTAACTTTTCTTCTTTTTATCAATTAATTTTATACAGTATTTTATTTTATTTCTCCAACATTTTATTTTATTAAAGTGCCAGGAATAACAAAGTTATTCGTAGTTGGGTTTTTGGCACACAATGTTCCATCACCAATCCCGACACCAGTGTCAACTTTCCTCCACCAATGTCCCAGGTTTTCTTTCCTACCTGCCCACAGGACCCCCCCACCCCCAACCCCCAGCCTGCCCTCTAGACAGGCAGTTTTGATTCCAAATTTACTTTTCTGCATGGGATGCTGAGGGCAGCTTTGTCCTTACTTTTAATAAAGCATTAAGTGCACTTGACACCTAGCTGCAGATGATAATGCAAATTTTTCCTATGGGTTTTCAGACTGTGGAGAAGTTACAAGCCACCAATTGCCCCCCTGAAGAGAAATATTCTCTTTGGTCTGTGAAAGGGTTTTGTTTGTTTTTGGGAGTAGAGGGGGGTGGGGAGAAGCTGGAGGTCATGCCCGACTGTTCTCAGGACTTACTCCTGGCTCTGCACTCAGGGATAACTCCTGGTGGGACCCGGGTTGTGAGGGGGACCCTGATGGGCCAAAGGGGCATTTTTACCTCAGAACTCTCTTTTGTACAATGATCTGCTTCAGAGACTTTCCGCTAAAACAGCTTCTTCACGAAGGACTCAGACAATGAGGGCAATTTTAGTCCAAGGATTTTAGGATTTTACTTGTAGGCAAAGACTAAATAGGTGAATTTAGGGTCCACCTTTACCAAATGTTCAAAAGTTGAGCTGAAGTAGAAATTGTGTGATTATCTAGCCTACAATTCCTAGTTCTGAGAAATCTGTTTTGCTTCTTTGTGTGTTTCTGCCATACTCTATCAGCTTAGAAGGAGAGATATGATCCTTTTTTTCTTTTTGATGTCTTGAGAAATAGTGATAAAGCAAATGATTTCAAAGTCAACATGTGAATATTGCTGTTTGGCATTGTTTTCTGTCTGATGTGATGGAGATGCATTATGACAGTGCTAAGAGAGCCTGGTAAGCTGTAAAGCTTCAACTTCCCACAACCTTCTTCACCAAATAGACACTACATTAGAAAGAATCCAGTTCTACCCATTTCTCCTCTGATCAAGGTATTTATGACCTGCTAGAAAGAAAAGCACAGATAATACATGAGTGGGGAGAGATGAGGATCAGATCTGGAAATGATGGAGACCTTCCTGGGTGGTTCACTTTAACAATGAAGAAATATGAGAATTTGTTTCTTACTTAGAATTATTATTTGCTCCTCCTCCTTTTTTTCCCACTTTGAGCCACACCAGCAATTCTCAGAGCTTACATCTGGTTCATTGCTCAGGGATCGTACCTGTTGGGGTTCAAAGGACCCTGTGTGGTAGTGACAGGGATCAAACCAGGATAAGCCATGTTCAAGGCAAGTGTCTTAGCCCCATACTATCCCTTTAGCCCTTCCTTATTTAGAAGTGAAAATATTTTTGATGAATGGGGTTGTTAAATGATACCCTCTCCTTAGCACCTTTTCCCCATGCCGCCCAGCACCAGAAAACTATCATTATTCTCTCTGCATGTTCCTCCTGAGGAGAGTTATCTTGGCTTGGTTCAACTGCCAAGTGAGTGCTGCTTCTATAAACATCTCACTGCCACAAGTTGGATTTTTCACAGCATTAACTTTAACTACATGGATGTTTGTAATGGAATAAAACTTCAAATTGATGTTTTGCCATATTGCTAGTTAAGGAAGCAGGCCTCAAATGGAGATGGATATGCGCCTCATTTCATGGGAAAATTGTGATCTGGGAGGCCAAATTCAAGTCATCGATGGCTGGGGCTTCAGTGAGAGTCTTGACGAAAAAATACACACTAAGAGAACCCCCTGCTTTTGATATGAAATTCCTCCACAAAATTTCCAGTTATATGTTCACTTAAAATTGATTTTAAATATGCCCAAGCTTAAATCAATTGAGGAGAAAATAACAGGTTTCAACTCAGATATCTGCCCATTTCTTACTAGAGGGACCTGAGCTTGCATGAATTCCAGGAAATCAATTGGAAGAATTTGCTCACATACTTTTCAAAATCCTTGCCACTTCCTTTTTCACTGAAATGCATTTAAGGACAAAGTTTCTATCCTCTGCCCAGGAACCAAAGGCTTTCTAAGAGGCGGGCTATTTAACTCTGGTTTAGATTTACTTCCTGCACACGGCAAAGCCAGTTTTGAACCCAGCTGAGTGGGTGGTGGTAGTTTGTAAAGTTATCCTTGCTTCCCTGATTCCAAAATTTCCATAAGAGGCTTAGGAGCAAACACAATTCCAGAAAAAGGACTTGGGCCTCCACGTCAAACATTTTCCCTCTTCTCAAAATGTGATCACATCTAGGGGTAACAGTGCTGATATTAAAATAATAACAGAGAAGGCTGGAAGCCAGGGCCCCTCTCTCTAGTTAAATATTATCTGCTTGGACTAATATTGCTCTTGCCACCCACTGACATAATTTGTTTCACAGTCACAGCCTGGCAGCATGAATCAAGTGTTGACATTCTAATTTCATGCCCGCATGGCGTTTGGTGGAGCAGGCCGAAGCCTGGGACCATTCTCTGTTCTCTGGGTACCTGTGTAAATCAGCACATGGGGCCTGCACATAGCAGCCTCCCCAACTCTCTGCCTTCCTTCTGCAGAGAGAGTCTCTGAGCCTGGTGCCTTCACTTCAGCTTACTTGTTCATTTTGCCTCCCACCTTGCCAAGTGCCACAACAAACCCTCTTTGATTTTTGTCCTCACTGCAATTTTCATTCCATTCTCTCTTCCCCTCCTTCCTTTCTGTCGCGCTGTGCAGAACTTTGGTACTCAATTAGTGGGTGATCGTCCTCATTGTTTTTAAAACCAATCATGAATATGTTTTCATAAAAAGGATCAAGGAGAGGGAGCACTAGGAAAGATACACCAGGGCTGGAAAGATAAGGGGCTGGTTGCTTTCCCTTCAGCTGTGAACTGGGAAGTGATTCCCAAATTCCTGTGTTGAAGCTTGAGCCCTCAGATGAGACCTTTCAAGAGGGAATTAAGATGAAATGAGGTCATAAGGTGAGGCCCTGGTTGAAATGTCTGTGTCCTTCTAAGAGAGACATGGGAAGCACCCCCCCCCCACCACACACACACACACACACACACACACATACACACACACACACACACACGACCACGCATGGTGAGAGGAGATGGTCACTTGATCACCTGCAAACCAGCGAGAGGAAATTTCCAGTTTCTGGATCGGGGACATCGCAGCCCCAGGACCTTGAGAAACAATGAGAAAATACCTCTGTGTTGCCTCCTGGTCTGTTTTGTTTTTGGTTTCTTATGATTTGGGGGGGAAAGTTTGAGATTTAGGGTTTGATGGTTCTCAGGGGCTATTCTTGGCTCTGTACTCAGAGATCCTCCTGGTTTTGTGTTCAGGGATCACTGCTAGCTCTGTGCTCAGGGGATCATTCCTCGCCTGCACTCAAGGCTCACTCATGGTTCTGCACTCAGAGATCACCCCTGGTTATGTGTTCAGGGATCATTCCTGATGGAGCTCAGGGAACCCTAGGAAATGCCAGAAATCAAACCTGAGTGGACAATATGGAAGGCAAGCAGCTTCCCACTGTACCCTCTCTTTAGCCCTTCTATATTTGCTGTGGTAGCACCAGCAAATGAACACGTTCTCCTAGTTAAGGAATTAACTTACTTGGGTGCTGAGTCCTTCACTAGGTGGCATCCTCTTGGGCCCCTCAGTACCTACTCCTCCACTAGGCCTTGCAGTGTGAGGAGAGGTTCAGGGACACGGCCACCAAGACCTGGGATAAATCCAGGGGAGTGTCCTGGGCAGGCCCTATCGGAGATCCAGTCAGGAAGGACAAGTGGCAGCCCTTAGTGTGCAGTGGGGGTGCTGTGGTCACACTCAGCCGTGCACTCATGCAGCAGTGGTTCTGGCAAAGGGGCAAGTTGACCAAAGCCAGTCCCTGTTCCCTTGGATCCTCAAAGTCATGAGCTAGCAGGCAGGGGGCCAGGGCTTGGGGTAGGTGTGTCACTCCTGGCTAAGGGTTAAAGCAGAACAGTTGACTATTGTAGGGGACTCATACCAAAGACTGTGATTTCAATTTTGCTTCTTTCCAGCTTTGACTTTGTTGCCCAGTTCAGAGTTGGTTTTCCAGACTGAGGGGATATTTATAAACTGAGCTAAAATCCATAGTCCCAGAAATTATTTGTCACTTAACCATTTGGCCATCAGAGACTTTTATTATGCTACTTGTTAGCTATTAGTTTCCTACTGAAGCACAAAAACGCTCTGAAGTGGTTTTTGTTTGTTTTCCACTCTGGTTGATGCTTGGGGAATCAGAGCATGTGCTCTACCACTTTATGCTCTCACCCTGTCCTCACTTTGTGGATGTTTCTCTTCCTCTTACAGAGTTTATATTCTGGAAACATTCCCACATAAAAATATTTATAAATGAGCCAAAGAGATAGTACAGCAGATAAGGCACTTGCCTTGCACTCAGCCAACCCAGGTTTGATCTCCAATTCTGCATAGGGTCTCCTGAGACCCACAAGGAGTTATCCCCAAGCACCGAGCCAGGAATAAGCCCTGAGCACTTCTGAGTATTCCTCCCCAGCCCCCAATTTAAAAACTAGAAGATTTGGATAACCAGAGAAGTGGTACAGTGATTGAGGGGCTTGCCTCACATGTGACTGACTGTGGTTTGATGTTAAGCCCTACCAGGAGTAACTCCTAAGAACAGAGCCAGGGATAGATCCTGAGTACCACCAAGTGTGGGCCAAAATCCAAAAGAAAAGCTCTAAGCCTTTTTTCATCAGAGAAACAGCATCATCTGGAGATGGCTTCAATTCAGGTTGAGTTCTGTCTTTAGGATCCTATCTGGGGCAATATGAAGATGCAGTAATTTCTCTGTTCATTTCAAACTTAATGATCTAATCACCCTTTCATTTGTAATATATATACCATAAAAGACCCTGAGAGCAAAGGAATGCAAATTAGTGGTTTAAATTCAACTCAGCTTAGCTGAGTGAGAGCTCACCGAGTAGGCCTCGTGCAGGCGCAGAGCATGGGCCCGAGAGCACAGAAGCCGCTAACGTCATTCTCAACCCCAAGTAAAAGTGGAATCGAGTCCAGACTTCGCAGGAGGGAGGAAGTCCTGACAGCAGAATGATTGTGCGGTGGCTTGTGTCGATGAGCAAATGTCAGTTACTGCATGGAGTGGGTTCAGAGATTACAGAGAAAGTGTCACACTGGTCCGCAGGAGCAAAGCTTGATGGCTCCTAATTAACTATGTCTCCATGGAAGAACAGGTAATCTTTCTGAGTCAAGGTTTTTCTTTTTTAAATCAGGGATTGGATGCTGATTTCTGAGACTCTACCAGAGTAGCAGTCTATGATTATGGGACATGAACCAGGCACACAGATAATATTCCCAAAATACACCCCCCTTCAGGAAGTGAGGGGGATGGACCGAATTGCAAGGAAGGTCTTTCTCTTAAATTTTTCCCTTTTGCTCCTCCCTCCCCCAACGCCTCCCCTCAGCTTCCCAAGCTGTACCCAAGGAACTGGGTGTCCCTTCTAGGATTCTCAAACCGGGGTTCAAAGCAAGGGACTGACGATGCCACACATTTTGAGAGTCCAAGATGCAGGAAGGCATCTCCCCAGAGATGCTAGGGGCCTCCAGAACTTCACTGGGAAAGGTTCAGGAAATCAGGTGGTGCTGGGGCTGTAATATGTGCAGTGTAGGCCTGACCTTTGATCTCCCTCCCTGGCTATACCTTGTCTCTCTTATACCACAAGATGTCAAATGGTTTCCCCCTTCCCTTCTTTCTGTTGATGCTGCTGTTTCACATGTACCGACTTTGGTGCTTTCATTGTTGGTTGCAGCATTTTCAGGTGGTCACACTGCAGATCACATTTCTCTGGTTGTGGTGCTCACTCAGCCCTGGCTGGGGTGAGGCTGAAAGTCACTCTGAAACAAGTGAAGGGGCCAGAATGGTGCTCAGCTCACATAAGCTGAACTGGGGGCAAAGTCATGGCCTAGTACCGGCCAGATAGGCTCCTTAGACATTCTCAGGGCCCACCAAGGCACTGTCTTCATGTTACCAAGACCTTAATGAGTGAACGAAAGCCATCCCCAAGCCTAACCCATGTGAATTCAGAGTCCCCAATGCTCTTTGAAGGAATTTGTCATCAGTGGTCTCTCCACTAGCCACCACATCACACTTTGTATTCTTTTGAGTCTCAGTTATATAAAACTGTATTCTGAATCCCTTCCGAGTGTCTGGTTGTCATGGACTTCACAAGAGAGGTCACTGTACTCCTGCCAGATTGTATGAGGACTTACTAGGTTGAACTGAAGAATCCTGAGTTGAACTAGAACTAACAAGTCTGGCTTTTCTCCTTTGTGATTGTCCACCACTCACTCCAGGAATCTGACCTTAATCAGAGCAGAACCCGCCTAGTCCCCCCCACTCTGTCATGCAAACCTGCCAGCCAGTGTCTTTGCTTGCTTCATTTGCCAAGTGTTGTTGATTTAAGTCTGCCTCTTTCTCAAACACTTGTCCCCTCCCCACTCCCAAGATGTTCTCCTCTCTTGTCTATACCCTATGCTCCTGGGCAGAATTTAGCTGTCTAATACATGTTTACACTTCCCTTCAAGTGCTTCTCTGACTCAACAGACTTGTTAGTTTTTGTTTGTGGGTCCATACCCCACAAGGCTAGGGGCTTCTTCTGACTTGGTGTGTAGGGAACCATGCAATGCTGGATATCCAACCTGAGGTTCTGCCTGCATCTCCCTGGCCCAAGAACCAGGAATTTAGAGCCAGAAACAATCCTGTTGAGTTACCAGCTCTGCTCATTTATTCTGTGTTTAATGAACATTTACAATGAGCAACTAAAATCTGTTACACTTGGGGCTGATTGATGGATGCACAGATAAACCAGAGAAATTGATCAGTTGGGAACAGAGGCAAACCAGAGAGTACAATAAAGTGTTTGCCTTGCCCACGGCCAATCTGGGTTTGATTCCCTGAACATCATCTGGAGATATCCCTGTGCAATACTGGCTGTGATGTTCAAAAAAAAAATCAACAGAATAAAATTTCTCCCAAAAGATCCCAATGGAATAGCCTTTATATTTTAAAATTTCAGGATTAAGGAACTATATTACTTATTTTCTGAGTTTCAAACTCTTCAGTCAAAAACAGCACTACCTCACTGGATTGCTGGAGATATTCAATAGTTTTTCTTCTCTTCCTTTCACCTTTGTTAAAAGCCTTAATTTTTTTATTAGTAAATCACCATGAGTTACAGTTACAAACTTATGAACTTTCATGTTTGCATTTTGTTTATATCCCTCCACCAGTGCCCAGTCCCCTACACCAATGTTCCCAGTATCCCTCCCACCCTCCCACCCCATCCCCACAAAAGCCTTAAATTTTTAAAAATTAGTTACTATTATTATAATTTCTTTTTACTTTGCTTTAAACAATTTTTTATTGAATCACTGTGAGATACAGTTACAAAGCTTTTATGATTGAGTGTCAGCCATACAATGATTGAACACCCATCCCTCCAGCAGTGTGCATTTTCCACCACCAATGTCCCCAGTATCCTCCCGCCATTCCCTGTGTGTCCCCCCCCCCCATGGCAGGAAGTTTCCTTCTTACTCTCTCTCTATTTGGGGGCTATAATTGTTTACAATACAGGTACTGAGATCTGTGTTTACCCTGTTATTCCTGTGCCTTATTTCATTTTCACTTGTTATTCTTTATGTTACTGATTTGGGGTCCATCTCCGAGAAGAATATCATCTTTGAAGTCCAGCAAAATAAAATAAATGGGTTCCTCCTTGCCCTAGCACAAGTCTCAGTTTCACCTCAGAGTGGGCACTATTGCACAATGGGGCACAATGTTCCCTCTAGAAGGAGCTAAAGGGAAGACAGGCCATCACATGCAGATCAAGAAGAGCCAAAAGGTGGTGGGAGGGGGCTAGAGTGATAGTACAGCAGGAAAAGCTTTTGCCTTGCACACAGCCCACCCAGGTTCAATTCCTGGCACCTCATATAGTCCTCTGAGAACTACCAAGTGTGGACCAAACCACCCTCCCCCGAAATACATAGGTGGTGTGAACAGAATAAAATGCTTGTCTCTGAAATCTTTTATCCCCAATGGGGTAGTTCTCCCTCAGCTGATAGATTTTGGGGGTTTATGAGAAAAGAAGCTGACTTCATCTGCGATGCAAGTACTGTTATGTCTATCCCAGAAGTAGCCAGGGACCTGAAGCTGTCACCAAGGCCGCCACCCTATGCCACCGGAGAGGCAGAGCCAAGCTTTTCTCACAGGCTGAGCTGGGCAAGAGATGTTCAATTCGACAATGAGACCAGCCCTTGTTGGATTTTATCCTAATACTTGCCAATTTGAGTGTCTTGAATGCTGATCCATGTAATAGGAAATCAGACTCAGAGAAATTGAAACATCTGATTGTGTGATACGTCTGAATTGCTGCTTGCTTGAAAGGCAACATCTGGCTTGTGGGTGTCTGATGGGGAGACAGAATTCTTCCAGAGTTAACCCCAGTGGTTCCAAGAATAACACATAAAGGAATGAATATTGCTCCAAAGTACCTAACGAAGATAATGAAATTGGTAAATGCATAACCTGGGCGGGCTGTTTTCCTTTTATGTGAAATAAAACATAGTTTTAATTAGAATGTCACTAGAACCTTGGCCAACATCTTTTCTTCCTTTTGGCACAACAGAGTTAACAAGGTTAGTCAGTTTCTTCTACATAAGAAAAGAAAGCGTTAGCACTTCAAGACCATCAAGAAAGCTCAACCATATCAAAGAAGTTTCCCAAGCTGTGCTCTGAGGACCTATGTGGCAGAATGGCTCAACGCTTGGGGATTAAGTGCTGGGAGCCCATATGGTCCTTAACTGTATGCTAACTTCTTATGCTACCATTGTACTATCTTCCCCCACCATTTAAGGTTGTTTCCAAGGAGTTGAGCCTCTAAAGACTATCAAACCATTGTCATCCCAGAGAAGGGGACATGTTAGCTTGGATTTAACACCTTGTGTTCCCTTGACTTCTCTCATACTCCTCAGAAACTAGAGTGTCTAGCAATAAAAATCTGCTACGCATTTGAAAAGAAGACTCCTAGGGAAGGCGCTGACACCACCCCCTCCCGATCCTGCCTTCCACTGCTATGGGAATATTTGTTTGCTGTTGATATCAGAATATTTCCTGTGACAACATAGACTATCATCATTTTATTAAATAAAAGCAAGTATGTGTTTCCTCTTGGCTCCATTATTTATTTATCTACCATCTGGCTAGATCAGAAGACAAAGTCTGGAAGGAAGTTTTTTCTTCTCGGTTAGCTAATGAGAGTCTGGCAGAATAGAGGAATAAGCCAGAGGCTGGGTGAAAATTTCTAGATCAGGTGGAAGGAAAATTGCCTCTCCCCACGGTGACAGGTGAGCATCCCAAAGGCAGATTCCATTGTCTACACTTGGAATGAGGGGAGCTGGTATAGCCAGGATACCTGCTGTTCTGCAGCCCAGTTTGTGAGGAGCTGCTGTGTTAGACTCACTGCCACACAAGGACAACTGGGGTTTCTGTGGGCACCTGGGTTTCTGTGGAAGCTCACAGCTATCAGCAGGAGAAAAATGGCAAGAAGAATCCTTGACATCAAGGGAGTGAAGAGATGTGAGAATCCCAAATTAATCCCCCTTTCCACTCACTTATTTATGTTCACACATGGGTCAAATATGTGGTAAGTAGACAAGAAACATTCTAAGTTAGACCCACTGGCCTGATGAACAGCCCCACAGCTTAACCTTGTATTTGAATGTTTCATGCCAATTAGCCCTCAAGTTTGTCCAAGACCTGTCTAAGCTTCTGAGTAGCAAAGGGTGAGAGAAAAGTCCCAAGGAGACAAGAAACAAATCTACATTGTAAGTAGGAAATTTGATAAGCCAATAGCCTCTTTTCAATTAGTTTTTAATTTTTAGGAAGAAAGACAATCTTCACTCCCACTGACATTGTTTTCTCTTGTGTAAGGTCATGTAAGGAGATTCTGCCCTGGAAGAATCTCACTATGAAAATACCATTTCTTACACTTAGAAAGGCAGGCATTCTTTTAACTCAAAATTAATTTCCCCTTTTTCATTTATCATTCAGAACTGTGCTTTTTGGAAATTAATCCTTAGGTTATTAAAAAAATGAAAGGAGAATAAGGAGGAGGAGGAGGAAGAGGAGGAAGAAGGGGGGAGGAGGAGGGGAGAGGGGGAGGAGAAGGAGGAGAGGAAGAGGAGGAAGAGAAGAGGAGGAGGAGGAGGAGGAGGAGGAGGAGAAGAAGAAGAAGAAGAAGAAGAAGAAGAAGAAGAAGAAGAAGAAGAAGAAGAAGAAGAAGAAGAAGAAGAAGAAGAAGGAGGAGGAGGAGGAGGAGGAGGAGGAGGAAGAGGAGGAGGAGGAGGAGGAAGAGGAGGAGGAGGAGTGAGGGGAAGAGGAGGGAGGGGGAAGAGGAGGGAGGGAGGGAGGGGATGGAGGGAGGAAAAGGAAGAGGAGGAGAAAGAGAGGGAAAGAAAGAGAGAGAAAGAAAGAAAGAAAGAAAGAAAGAAAGAAAGAAAGAAAGAAAGAAAGAAAGAAAGAAAGAAAGAAAGAAAGAAAGAAAGAAAGAAGAAAGAAAGAGAGAGAGAGAGAGGGAGGGAGGGAGGGAGGGAGGGAGGGAGGGAGGGAGGAAGGAAGGAAGGAAGGAAGGAAGGAAGGAAGGAAGAAAGGAAGGGAGAGAGAGGGAGGGAGGGAGGAAGGAAGGAAGGAAGGAAGGAAGGAAGGAAGGAAGGAAGGAAGGAAGGAAGGAAAGAAGGAAGGAAGGAAGGAAGAGAGGGAGGGAGGGAGGGAGGAAGGAAGGAAGGAAGGAATGAGAGAGAAAGAAAGAAAGAAAGAAAGAAAGAAAGAGAGAGAGAGAGAGAAAGAAAGAAAGAAAGAAAGAAAGAAAGAAAGAAAGAAAGAAAGAAAGAAAGAAAGAAAGAAAGAAAGAAAGAAAGAAAGAAAGAAAGAAAGAAAGAAAGAAAGAAAGAAAGAAAGAAAGAACATTCTAGGTTTTTTTGTTGTTGTTGGTTGGTTGAATTTTGGGGTTATATCTGGTGGTAATCAGGAAACCATGTGGTGCCAAGGATTTAACCTGAGATTTCCATGTGCAAAGTCTGGGATTCAGGCCTTTGAGCCATATTCCTGGTTCCCACATAAACCCACTTTATTTTGCTTACACAAAGCTCTCTCCACTGGTCATTTGAAATCAATCATGACTGGTGATCATCACTACTGGTAACAGAAAGTTGAAAATAAAAGCTAGGAAAATCCCAGAGATGCTACAGTCTCCTCCATAAGGTTCCTGGCATGTTCCTTCAAGAGAATAGCCTCCACCTAATAACACTGAAATGTATAATACATGCTGAAGTCATTATGAGCAAAATGTGTACGGCATCCTCTGTAGATATTAGAAAAAAATATAGTCATGCAGTTCACAGAAACTTGGGTGGAATTGGAGTGCTGATCACGCTAAGCAATATAAACCAGAGGCTTAAAGTCAGATAGAGGATAAACTCACTAATCTGTGATATAAAGAGAAATAAATCAAGGGTATGGACAATATTTATCAATAATAAACCATGCATGTTGGAATACAGACCTGACAGTGCCAGGTCTGGCTGGAAGGAAACAAATAGCAGGACAGGAAATCACACAAGATCATAGGCCGAGAATCTCAAAAAACAACGGGGTGGTGCCAAGGGAGGTAACAGTACAACCCCAGACCACAGCTGTCAATCAACAAATAATGGGGGGATGGCTGGGAGGGAAGGAACATTAAACTGGAGGTGACATTGAGTGGGGGTCTCATGGGTTGTTCAGTGGCTGAGGTAAGTTGTACATAAATTCCAGAAACATGAACACTCTAGCAATCCTTTTATCTAAACTATAGAATATTTTTCAGACTGAACCATGGGTAAAGATCTATCAGGGTAGAGTTTTTCAGTTAGAGGCAGTTCTCCTGCCTCTCATGGGGACATTTGGCAACACTCAGAAACATTTTTAGTACCTACAATTAGGACAAAGAACTGAGGCAGAAAGAGTCTGACAAGAGTCTTACAATACACAGGATAGTCCCACACAAGAAAGAATAATCTAGATCAAAGTGAATATTCCTCTCAATGTGGAAAATCCTTCTGTAGCCATAATACATTCACAATTTGTACCTAAAAAATATGTTCCTTGTTGTCTGTGGTACCAATTTTCATCCTCCTGAAGATCCTGGTATTCCACAGGACTTTAGAAACAAATGCTGATGCCAATGATGGAGTCAAAGTAGTGAGAGTGTCATCAACCATTTGTTTTGCCCTCATCCTTATTCTTGGTTTGCCCTGTAGGTTACTCATATCATGAAGGCAGTATGAATGACTGTCTCAGCGACTTTCCTCATTAATGCTGCTGGAAATTGATGAGTAGTTCTCTGGAACTGTGGATTTTTTGCAAGAATTATAGCCCCCATTTATTTCAGAGGACCCATGCAGCTTTCTAAGTAAATATATCTAGAAAATTTCCCCCAAAAATAAACAGCACAAGTAATTGCCTGATATATGAAGTTGACATTTTGGCTTTGTGATTTGCTCTGATATGTAAAAATCTAATTTTCTCCATGGAATGATGCCATCACGAAATTGTGAGTAAATTAGAATCAGTGGTTTACTTAGGCTATGAGTAATGGCTTCTGTTATGATGTATCAATATTTATTTACAGTTTCTTAAATTGACTTGAATCCACTTGACAAGTGTTAAATAGATGAATAAGTATGGCAGCAGAGTGATAAGAAGCTTAAGATTCACAATAATAATAAAATAGAAAATAAAGGAGGGAGAGACCTAGTTACCAATAGTATGAATAATATTGCCTAAATTTTAAAGTATGTGTTTGCAGATAGGTAACATCCAAGTGGTCCTGCTGAGCCACACCTCCTGGTAATCATGTTTTTGTGTGATTCTCCCCATTAACCAACTTAGATAGGGCTGCCAGTAAAGTCAATAGGATAAAAAGAATTGGGGAAGTGTGATTTCTGGATCAAAATTTCACACAAGATTTCTGTAGTAAGATCATAGATCAATTTAATATCCTCTAGACTGGAGCAGCAGTAAAACAGAGAGAGTGCTTGACTTGCACCCTGCCCACCTGAGTCCAATCCCTGTGGCATCTTATATGGTCTCCTGAGCTCATCACACGTAAGTTCTGATTACAGAGCCAGGTGTAACTCCTTTTTTTAAAAAATTTTTATTAGAGAATCACTGTGATGTACAGTTACAAACTTATGAACTTCTGTGTTTGCATTTTACTCATACAGTGATCGTTTACCCTCCCCTCCACCAGTGCCCATTCTCCTCCACAAATGATCCCAGTATCCCTCTCACCACCCCCACCCCATCTCCCACCACCCCACCCTGCCTTTTCTGCAGGAAATTCCCTTTTGTTCTCTCTCCTTTTGGCTGTTGTAGTTTGCAATAGAGGTTTTGAGTGGCCTTCATGTTCGGTCTATAGTCTACTTTCAGTTCGAATCTTCCACCCAAATAGGTCCTCCCAACATCCTCTGCTTGGAGTTCCCTTCTCTATCTGAGCTGCCTTTTCCCCCAGCATGTGAGGCCAGTTTCCACTGTGGAGCAGACCTCCTGGTCCTTCTCTCTACTACTCTTGGTTGTTAGTCTCCCACTCTGTTATTTTATATTCCACAGATGAGTGCGATCTTTTTATGTCTGTCTCTCTCTTTCTGACTCATTTCCTTAACATGATACTGTCCATGTTGATCCACTTATATGCAAATTTCATGACTTCATGTTTTCTGACAGCTACATAGTATTCCATTGTGTAGATGTGCCAGAGTTTCTTTAACCAGTCATCTGTTTTTGGGCCACTCTGTTTTTTCCAGATTGTGGCTATTGTAAACAGTGCTGCAATGAACATACAAATGCAGATGCCATCTCTACTATACCTTTTTGCCTCTCCAGGATATATTCCCAGGAGTGGTATTGCTTGGTCAAATGGGAGCTCAATTTCTAATTTTTTGAGAATCGTCCATATTGTTTTCCAAAAGGGCTGGACCAGTTGGCATTCCCACCAGCAGTGAAGGAGGGTCCTTTTCTCCCCACATCCACGCCAACACCGGTTGCTTTTGTTTTTTTGGGATGTGGGCCAGTCTCTGTGGTGTGCGATGATATCTCATTGTTGTGTGATCTGCATCTCCCTGATGATTAGTGATGTCTTTGACCTGACTTTTGTACATGGTGTTAGGTAGAGATCTGAGACCATGTTTTTGCATGTAGCTGTCCAGTTTTGCCAGCACCATTTGTTGAAGATGCTTTCCTTGCTCCAATTCAAATTTTTCTCCCTTATCAAAGATTAGATGAACATATATTTGAGGGTGTGTGTCAGGATATTCAACCCAGTTCTATTGGTCTGTGGCTCTGCCTTTGTTCCAGTACCATGCTGTTTTAATTATTACCGCTTTGTAATAGAGATTGAGGTTGGGGAGGGTGATTCCTCCCATAGTCTTTTTCCCAAGAGTTACTTTAGCTCTTCGTGGGGACTTATTGCTTCATATAAATTGCAGGAGTGTTTGCTCCATTTCTTTGAAAAATGTCATGGTATCTTTATAGGGATCACATTGAATGTGTACAATACTTTGGTGAGTATTGCCATTTTGACAATGTCATTCTCCCAGTCCATGAGCAAGGGATAGCTTTCCATTTCCTCGTGTCCTCTATTATTTCTTTAAGTAGCATTTTGTAGTTTTCTTTGTAGTTTTCTTTTTTTTTTACTTCCTTAGTTAAGCTGATTTCAAGGTACTTGATTTTCTGACGCACGATTGTGAACAGAATTGCTTTTTCATGTCACTTTCTTCTCTCTTGTTATTTGTGCATAGGAAAGCCATGAACTTTTGGGTATTGATTTTATAGCCTGCAACTTTACTATACAAGTCTATTGTTTCTAAGAGTTTCTTGGTAGAGGTTTTAGGCCAGGTGTAACTCTTGAGCACTACCAGGTGTGGCATAAAAACAAAACTTTTGCTGTCTTCTTTACATTTTTTAATATTGCCATTATTTTTATTTTATTTTACTATTGGTGGGGAGTCCCAGTGAATGTTGGTCGGCTGTTTAATGAAAAGACCACATTGAGAGAAATATTCACTTTGATCTAGATTATTCTTTCTTGTGTGGGACTATCCTGTGTATTGTAAGACTCTTGTCAGACTCTTTCTGCCTCAGTTCTTTGTCCTAATTGTAGGTACTAAAAATGTTTCTGAGTGTTGCCAAATGTCCCCATGAGAGGCAGGAGAACTGCCTCTAACTGAAAAACTCTACCCTGATAGATCTTTACCCATGGTTCAGTCTGAAAAATATTCTATAGTTTAGATAAAAGGATTGCTAGAGTGTTCATGTTTCTGGAATTTATGTACAACTTACCTCAGCCACTGAACTATATCTTCTGGGCTTCATTTGGTTTTGCCATTGAGAGAAGTTTCTCGTTAGAGCTGACTTTAAGTGTTTCTAAATTTTCCACTGCCAGTGCCAAACAACTCCCAGCATCTCTAGCTCAATACAAGAATGGATGAAAGAAATTCCCAAGGAACCACATAAATGAAGCACATAACTGTGCTTCTATGAAGGTATTGAGTCTGATGTCAGAGAACCTCCTAAAACTATGAAATCACCTAACCCTTCAGACTCTGCACCCATCAGGTACAGAATCTATGCCATTGCTCACCATGGCTATGCTTTGACCCCAAGAGTCTGGGGTACCCACCCAGGAAGTTCTTGTCTTTGCAGGTGCCTAAGTACTCCACTGGTATTTAGGGCCAACACGACTGCTTCTTGAGTTCACAGTAACTGGTGGTGCTAGCTTTCTGATGGAACTCTGGTTCTAACCAGGAATTGTTTTTCTCCCTTGTCTTGGCTTTACTTTACCTGCATCACCTTTTTCTTCCTTGAAAATCCCCACTCAGTGTTCTTAGCCTCTGCAGCAGCTTAGTCAGGGGTTATAAATGATGAGCGCTACCAAGTAAGTGTCAAAAGCAAGGACATAATTAAAACCCCTCACCATGTCTTTTGCCTTATGTTTTTCCTCTACTTGATGTGGCCAGAATTTACCCTTTGCTGGAGTTTACAAAATGCCAGATAGAGGGGTTATATCATTCTGTGACTTATGATATATTCTGGTCTCTGAGCCACCTCACTTTCAATACATTGTCCTGTTGTACTGTCTTCCTCCACATACACTTGACCATATTAATAGCCCACTGGGATCTCTTCTAGGAATTCCAGGCACATAGGACGCAGTTCCAGTGAAAAAGCATGTTATAGAAGCTCTGCACAGAGCCAGAGCAATAGCGCAGGGAACCCCTGTCGGATCCCTGACTCTACATACAGTTCTCCAAGCACCACTAGGAATGAGCCTCAAGTGCAGGGTCTAAGCACAGCTGGGTGTGGGCCCAAAACCCAATAAACAAATAAAAACTCTGCACAACTGGGTACTTGACTATTTGCATGGCAGTATAACAACAGTCTTAGAACTCCTTGGATAAAACAACACTCAATAACTGTTGTGTTATTGTAAAGTTGTTATAAAGTTCCTGTGCCTTTGTGTGACTTGCCCCCATGGTGGCCAGGTCACACTAGCAAGGTGGTTCTGCTAAGTGTGTGTCTCACAGCCCTCCTCTGTGACCCATGGACCAGCCCAGGCATTTTTCTCTAAGGGAGGTGCCACAAATCCTGGGAGCAAGTGGAAGCCTGTAGCCTCCCCCCAGTCCAGCTCAGACCTGGAATACTGCCACTTGTGTCTTATGTTGTGGGGACAAAGCTCACTCTGTGGTCAAGTCCTGAGTCGTATAGAAGTTATTTGCTAAGCCCCAGAAAAAGGATGGCAGATTCCAGGAGAGGGAATGACCTGGTCATCAGTGCACTTTACTGCACCATCCCTTCCATTTCATTTTCAATGTCTCTCTTCTGAAAGATCAGAAAACACTTACTCTTTCTCCCCTGCAGATGACATCCCCTCTACTCTTCTCATCTGAATGCTTTTGCCCAATATTTTCTTCAAACTAGACAATTTGTTTCACTCATTCAGAGCCCTCTCCCACTATTAGCACCTTTTCTTTATTAGGTTTTTTTGTTTGTTTTGAGACCATACCCAGCAGTGATCAGGGGCCACACCTGATGATGATTAGGGCCACATATGTGGTGCAGGTATTTGGTCACGGCTGCAGCCACATGCTAGGCAAGTGCCATAACTTCTGTTCTACCTCTTCAGCCTCTTATTTTTGTTTTAAGATGCAAATGCTGTTATGGGTAGAAAGGATCTCTGAGGGGAAACAGTCCGTCTAAGCCAGGCCTTCAAGAACTAATGGCTATGTCTCCCCTCCGCTCCTTATTTCATGATCCATGAGACCTTCAAATCATCCTAAACTCCTTCGCACCTGCCTTTCTCTCCTTTGGTGAGAGGAAACCAGGTAAGTAATCGAGAACTGTTCTCTTTGGCCTCAGTATCTGCAGTATTTAGCAGATAAACCCCAGGGAATCCTCAGTCTGTGGTGAATAAAAGGTGCAAAGGACACCATAGCAAGCATTATTCTCAATGGGGAAAAACTAAAGGCTTCTCCTAAGGTCAGGCACAAGACAAGGTTGCCCCACTCTTGACACTCCCATTCAGTATAGTAATGGAAGTACTGGCCACAGCATTAGGCAATTAAAAGATATTAAGAGCATCCAGAGAGGAAAGGAAGAAGTGAAGCTTTCACTATTTTCAGATGACATGATACCATACTTAGAAAATCCCAAAGAAACTACTAAAAAATCTCCTAGAAATAATAGATTTTTTTATAGTAAAGAGGCAGATTACAAAATCAATACCCCAAATTCCATGGCTTTCCTACATATGAATAATGAGAGAGAAGAAAGAGATATTAGAAAAACAATCTTGTTCACAATCATGCATCAGAAAATCAAGTATTACTCAGAATTAGTTAACTAAAAAGATGAAGAACCCATACAAAGAAAACTCTAAAACACTGCTTTAAGAAATAAAAGAGGACATGAGAAAATGGAAACAAATCCTCTGCTCATGGATTGGGAAGTTTAACATTGACAAAATGGCAATACTCCCCAAAGCACTATACAGATTCAATGCAGTCGCTATGAGGTTATCCATTAAAGTAGGTAAAGGAACAAACATGATAATCTCTTGGTATCTGCATTGCAAACCATAATGCCCAAAAGGAAAGAGAGAAAGAGAGAAAAAGAAGGAAAGTGCCTGCCATTGACAGGCTGTGTGTGGTGTGTGTTGGGGAGGGCCATGATGGGGACTGGAGATATTGGTGGTAGGAAATATACACTGGTGGAGGATGGGTGTTGGAATATTGCTTGACTGAAACTCAATCTTTAACAGCCTTGTAACTGTGTATCTCATGGTTATTCCTTTAAAAAAAAGTGCAAAGGACAGACTGGGATATGAGAGTTGACTGACAGGAGGCCTATGAGATGGAGGGGTCCCCAAAAATTGTCCTGATGTGTGTCTCTCCCTTGCCCCACTAGCCCACCACTATGAGGGCCATCAAGTCTCTTGCCAGTCTGGAGTTCCAGCAAGAAGCAGTGTTCCTGCTCCAGAGTGGGGACTGGAAAGCCGACAGCAGCTGTGATCACACTCTTGATGATTCATTTCTTAAGAATTCAGAGAGTTTGCACTGGAAAAGAATGTGTATTCTTTCTTTTTGGGGTGTAAGGCTCTGTATAGGTCTATTAGGCTTCTCTCTTCAATTTCTTCTTTCAGAGTCAGTGTTTCCTTGTTGAGTTTTGTTCTTGTCGATCTATCTAGAGGCGATAAGGCCGTATTGAAGTCTCCGACTACTATTGTGCTGTTTGAAGTCTATTAGGAGTTCTTTTAAATATTTAGCCGGTTGCTCATTAGGTGCATATACATTTAAGAGTGTGATTTCTTCCTGTTGTACATATCCCTTGATAAACAGAAAATGACCTTCGCTGTCCCTTTTAATCTTTTTCAACCTGAAATCTACGTTGTCGGATACTAGGATGGCCACTCCAGCTTTTTTAAGGGGGTTGTTTGCTTGCAGGATTGTTTTCCATCCTTTGACTTTGAGTCTATGTTTACTCTGTTTGTTCAGGTGAGTTTCTTGCAGGCAACAGAATGAAATGGTGCTGGTACAACTGGACAACCACATGCAAAAAAATGAGCTTAGACCTTGACCTGACACCATGCACAAAAGTCAGATCAAAATGGATTAAAGACCTCAACATTAGACCACAAACCATAAGGTACATTGAAGACAAGGTCGGCAAAACCCTCCACGATATTGAAGATAAAGGTATCTTCAAAGGTGACACGGAACTAAGCAATCTAGTAAAAACAGAGATCAACAAATGGGGCTACATTAAACTAAAGAGCTTCTGCACCGCAAAAGATACAGTGACCAGAATACAAAGACTATCCACAGAATAAGAAAGGATATTTACACAATACCCATCAGATAAGGGGTTGATATCAATGGTATATATAGCACTGGTTGAACTCTACAAGAAGAAAACATCCAACCCCATCAAAAAATGGGGCAAAGAAATGAACAGAAACTTTACCAAGGAAGAGATACGAATGGCCAAAAGGCACATGAAAAAGTGCTCCACATCACTAATCATCAGAGAGATGCAGATCAAAACAACCATGAGATACCACCTCACACCACAGAGAATGGCACACATCCAAAAGAACAAAAGCAACCACTGTCGGAGAGGATGTGGGGAGAAAGGGACCCTTCTACACTGCTGGTGGGAATGCCAACTAGTTCAGCCCTTTTGGAAAACAATATGGACAATTCTCAAAAAACTAGAGGTTGAGCTTCCATTTGATCCAGCAATACCACTGCTGGGAATATATCCCAGAAAAGCCAAAAAGTATAGTCAAAACGACATCTGCACTTATATGTTTATTGCAGCACTGTTTACAATAGCCAGAATTTGGAAAAAACCCGAGTGCCCTAGAACAGATGACTGGTTGAAGAAACTGATACATCTATACAATGGAATACTATGCAGCTGTTAGAAAAAATGAGGTCATGAAGTTTGCATATAAGTGGATCAGCATGGAAAGTATCATGCTAATTGAAATGAGTCAGAAAGAGAGAGACAGACATAGAAAGACTGCGCTCATCTGTGGAATATAGAATATTAGTATAGGAGTCTAACACCCAAGAATAGTAGAAATAAGTACCAGGAGGCTGTCTCCATGGCTTGGACACTGCTCCCTCATTCTGGGTAACTCAGAGAAGGAAACACCAAGTAAAATGTGGTCCGAGGTCATGGGGGGGGGGGGAAGGGTGACTCGTGCTGAATTTAGAGTCTGAACACAATGGCCACTCAACACCTTTATTGAAAACCACAACACCTAATCAGAGAGAACAAAAGGGAATAACCTGCAATAGTGGCAGTGTGGGGTGGGGAGAGATGGGACTTGGGAGGGTGGGAGGGAAGCTGGGTTTATTGGTGGTGGAGAATGGGCACTGGTGAAGGGATGGGTTCTCGAACTTTGTATGGGGGAAACATGAGCACAAAAATGTATAAATCTGTAACTGTACCCCCACGGTGATTCACTAATAAAAAAAAATTAGGTTTACATGTAAAAAAATTGGCTTTAATAAATTTAATTTACTTTTCCTAAAAAAAAAATTCAGAGAGTTACACAGGAGGTCTTGGATGCTGCACTGTGACATTTATTTGGAGGAGCAAAGGCAAAGTCATCATTTTTATGGAGGTGAGCATGAGAAGGCATGTAGTAAGACATGTGGGCTACCCCCAACAGAACCTGAAGGTAAAGGCAGCTGTAGGTGAGGCAGAGACCCAGATGGGCAGATCTCTTCCAGGGCCCTTGGCCTCTTTTGCATTTCAAGTAAGGTGTAGTCTCATTTTAATTTCAAAGAAGTGCTTCAAAAATGTAAGCTATATCCTGCCTTTCCACAGCGTTTTTTTGGTGACAGCTTTTCCTTTCAAAGTGGAATCCAATTTCATCTGGGAAAATGAGCCCAACTGAGCATGTCTCTATGAACAAATGGAACATGGGTGCTCTGCTCTTCGAACACTCCCGTGTTCAAACTCATCCTTTGTCTGAGATGTAGAGGTTCTACAAAGGGGTTGAAAGGAGGAGCATGAGAAGGGGGTTGTCTAAAGGAGACAGAGTGGACTGCCACAGAGATCACATGGTGTCAGTGAACCAGGAGACACAAATACACTGTCTCCCAGTGGAGCTGGGAGAAATGAGATCACTGGTAAGTGGAAAGAGTCTAACACTGGCTACTTAAAGTTACTCAGCTGGCCAGAAGTATTTTATCCTGTGTAGAGGCTGTAAAGTCCAAAGTAAACTTCCCAGTGGCTTTCTCTATTAGCCACTATGACCTGGCTCTTGTATAAATGGCCAGTCAGTTCAATATAAGATTCTCATAAACCACTGGTAGGTCTTGCTACTTGTTTAGGAAGGACCTAGTTTTGGTCTTGACCAAAACAATAAATAAAGCATTTATTTTTCTTCTCAAGTACAATTAGTTCTTCTGTGTAATTGTTTTAAAGTTGGCAGGTTGTTGCTGTCGTCACTGTCGTCCCCTTGTTCATCAGTTTGCTCAAGTGGGCACCAGTAACATTTCCATTGTGATACTTGTTGTTACTGTTTTTGGCATATCGAATATGCCATGGGCAGCTTGCCAGGCTCTGCCCTGAGGGCAGGATACTTTTGGTAGCTTGCCGGGCTCTCCAAGAGGGACAGAAGAATCGAACCGGGGTCAGCCGCATGCAAGGCAAATGCACTACCTGCTGTGCTAATCGCTCCAGTAGTTGGCAGGTAAAGGTTGGAAATATAAACTTGTGACAAGAGAAAATGGTGTCTATATATGTATGCATCACTATAATCAACAGAATGTTATACAAAAATTGAGCACCTTAGCTAAAATCCCTTTATATGGGTACCAATTTTATAGTAATATTGAGTTACATCCATATATCCATATTTATATATTTAACTGAAAATTATTTGAAGTCCTGTATTTTGGACCTCACATGTGTGACATAGGCTTTACTGAATAGTCACATCTGCAGGTTTGAGTGAATTTTCCTAAAAGTTGGGTTTTGTTATCTGAAGAATGGAATTGATGAGAATCAGAAAACAGAAGTGGAACTTCCCCTTAGGAGAATTGCACAGTGAGCCTCTCTGAGTGCTCTGTGGAGCTTCCTCAGTGCCTAGAGACAGAGTACAAGAAAGACGTCTTCTAGGCAGAAACAATCTGGGTATTGGAATGGGAAGCAGAGAGAACTGCCCAACAACCCAAAAGGTTGGCAATCTGGCTGACGCAGACACTGATCGCCAGTAGTTAAGACTTGAATAACTTGGCAATAAAGCAGTGATTTTTTAGTCTCTTCTATCTTGAGATCCCAGACTTGTAGAGTTTTTAACCCTTCAAAAGCACTTGGGTTAAGATAAGTACAACTAGCTAAAGTTGCCACAAATTTCAACAGCAGATTAAATTGATTCAGACCTTCCCACTTGATTTTTAAAAACTTTATTTATTCAGTTTAGTTGCAAACACTCAATATTCCAACATCAATCCCACCATCATTACACCTTTCCACCACCATTACTTCCAATTTTATAAATCACCCTTGAGCCTGTCCCCATAGCAGAACCTCAATGATTTATTTTACATTGCTTGTTACAAATAATTTGCTAAAAGGATGATCAGAAATGTTTCCTTAGAAGAAAGTTAGTGAAGATTGTTGTATCTCACCATGGAGCCCTTACCCCTTGTATAAGACTTTACTAAAATGTCGTTACAGATTAAGCCTTCTGTGTTTACATTTTGTTAATCGACATTGGTTACCTTCTACATTATATCCCATCCAATCTGGTGTGCTACTTCTGGTTTATCAGTGTTGTAGAGTTTGAGATGTCACATGGGAAGTAGCACATCCCTGACCCCATGAAAGTTGGAGATTTCAGTCACAAAACCTACACACCTGAGTTCCTCAACAAATTAATTTCTATATGAGGCTTGGCTGAGCAGTGGGATCCAGCTAGGACTAAGATGGCAATTGTGGAGTATAGAGATTTTGTTTGGGGTTCTGTTTGAGCAGGTGCTGGGGCTCACCCGCTCTCCTCCAAGTTGCCCCAGGACGATTAAGTCTTGTACAAGATCCAGAAGAATTCTGTCACTTATATATCTCTTTCAAAATTTATTTCTGAATCTCTGGATCATGGCTGGTGAAGGAATTTATATGGCAACAAAGGTGCTCCATTCATTCATTTTTTTAATTAGTGAATCACCGTGAGGGTATAGTTACAGATATACACATTTTTGTGCTTGTGTTTCTGTCATACAATGTTTGAGAACCCATCCCTCCACCAGTGCCCATTTTCCACCACCAATGAACCCAGTAACCCTCCCACCCCCCAATCCCATCTCCCCCACCCCATCCTGCCTCTGTGGCAGGGTATTTCCTTTTGTTCTCTCTCTCCTTTTGGGTATTGTGGTTTGCAATAGGGGTATTGGGTAGCCATCGTGTTCAATCTACAGTCTACTTTCAGCACACATCTCCCTTCCCGAGCGGGTTCTCCAACCACATTTTACTTGGTGTTCTCTTCTTTCTCTGAGCTGCCTTTTCCTCCAGCATGTGAGGATGGCTTCCAAGCCATGGAGCAAATTTCCTGGTACTTATTTCTACTATTCTTGGGTGTTAGTCTCCTACTCTGTTATTTTGTATTCCACAGATGAGCGCAATCGGTGCCCCATTCATTCTTACATTAAATTCTGTGCCCATCTTCAAATAGAAGACTCACCAGAATTTTGTATTTATTTTCATATTTTAAAGTAAAATTCAACTTAATAATTTCTAATAATTTCAATAGAACCCAGTGCTCCTCCTCTCTTCCTCACCCTCCGCATGCTCGGTGCCACATCCAGCTCTACCACCACCACCACGCTCTCCCCCAATTTCACCCAAATTAGAAAATATGTGCAAAAACTACTCCCTCCCTCCCAAAGCCTCTTCTGTCAGCCCCACTTTAGTTTTTAAAAAATATTTTTCTAGTTTTACTGAGACATAATTGACAATATTATAAGAAAGGTTTGCAATGAGATTATTTGATATCCATACATCAGATATGAATTGATTTCCACAATTAACACTCCCATAACTTCACATAATCCTGTTTGGGGTTTTTTCAATTTACCTAGATCAGGGCTTTAAAAAATTAAACACAACAGATTTTGGAGTAGATTTTATTTTAGGAATATAATTTTGCTTCAATCTATCCAGAATCTTTTTTGCACCAGCTCTAGTTCCCTACTCCTTCCCTACAGGCCCACTTAGCTGACTCAGTTCTATTGTTAGAAACTCGGGATCTGCCGCAATACCACTTCTGGGAATATATCCTGAGGATGCAGAAAAGCACAGTAGAAATGACATATGTACCTATATATTCATTGCAGCACTATTCACAATAGCCAAAATATGGAAACAACCCAAGTGCCCGAAAACAGATGACTGGTTAAAGAAACTTTGGCACATCTACCCAGTGGAATACTATGCAACTGTTAGGAGAGATGAAGTCATGAAATTTGCTTATAAATGGATTGACATGGAGAATATCATGCTAAGTGAAAGGAGTCAGAAAGAGAGGGACAGACATAGAAGGACTGCACTTATTTGTGGAATATAGAATAACATCACATGAGGCTGACACCCAAGAACAGTAGATACAAGGGCCAGGGGGATTGCCCCATAGCTGGAAGACTGCTTCATGAGTGGAGGGGAGAAGGCAGAATAGAAGAATAGAGAAGGGATCACTAAGAAAATGATGGCTGGAGGAACCAGTTGGGATGGGAGATTCATGTCGAAAGTAGATAATGGACCAAACATGATGACCTCTCAGTGTCTGTGTTGCAAGCCATAATGCCCAAAAGTAGAGAGAGAGTATGGGGAATATTGTCTGCCTTAGAGGCAGGGGGAGGGTGGGAAAGGTGGGGTATACCCAGGATATTGGTAGTGGGAATGTGCACTGGTGGAGGGATGGGTGTTTGATCATTGTGAGATTGTAACCCAAACATGAAAGCTTGTAACTATCTCATGGTGATTCAATAAAATTTAAAGAAAAATAAAGAAAGAAACTCGGGGTCTGTTATAGTCACTCATTTTTATTTTCTCACATAGTTTCTTTATACATATTTTATGTTTTCTTTATATATTCAGTATTTATTCTTTTTCTGACTTTCTCAATTAGCAAGCTACCCACCAGTGCCATCCAGCGCTGCAGAAAAGAGCAAGATTTCATCTTTTCTTACTGCTGAATAGTGTTCTACAACTTCTTTATCCACTCACCTGTTCTTGGGCACTTGGATTGTTTCCATATCTTGGTTATTGTAAATAGTGGGTAGTACAATGAACATAAGCTTGCAAATTTTTTCAAATGAATGTTTTTAGTTTTTTTTTCTTTTCTGTAAAAGGTTCCAGGGGTGGAAATGCTGGGTATTTCAAATGCTACATATTCCAAAAGACATATAAGCATCATTCTTGATTTTTATTTATTTATTTATTTATTTTTGCTTTTTGGGTCACACCCGAAGGTGCACAGGGGTTACTCCTGCCTCTGCGCTCAGGAATCACTCCTGGCGTTGCTCAGGGGACCATATGGGACGCTGGGAATTGAACCCAGGTCGGCCACGTGAAAGGCAAACGCCCTACACAACTGTGCTATCGCTCCAACCCCAACATCATTTTTGATTTTTTTGAGAAATATTTGTAGAGTTTTTTGCAGAAGCCAAACCAGAGGAACAATCTCAACAACAATGGATGAGGGTTCCTTTTACATCACAACTCTTCCAACACTGTTTCCAGTCTTTTTAATGTGGGTCATTCTCATTAGTGAGGTGGTATTTCATTGTTGTTTTGATTTGCATTTCCCTCATGAGAAGTGATGAAGAGTATTTCTTTTATGCATTGGTTGGAAGTTCCGTGTTTCATCTCTGAAGAATTGTCTATTAGCTGCCTGTTTTTTGAGACCTTTTTGTTCTGCTTGTCCTTTAGTTTAGTGAGTATTTTGTAAATCAAGTATATTAGTCCTTTGTCATACGTGTGGTGCGTGAATATTTTCTCACTCAGTGGGGTGTCTTTTTACTCTAGTTATTATTTCTTTTATGTGAAATGGGATTTTTTGCCATCTTTTTGTATGGATTCTGAGTACTTGTAAAGTTTGTCTTTGCTTCATTGGCCATCTTTTATTTCCCTGAAATTTTATACCTGTTTTTTTAAAGAGAGAAGTCAGATTCCGTTTGCTTTTTCCTAGTATGTCTCTCAGTATGTTTGCCTCAAGCTTGCCATGTATGTAGTTTACTCCTGAAGTTCTGTGTTTGTATCCCATCTTAACTTCAAAGTGAGTTTTGAGTATGTTGTACAAAAGTCCATTATACATTTTCTTCTTTCCTACATTTTCTATTTTAGTATCTCACTACCTTCAAGTGGGCTGAAGTGATAGAACAGCGAGTAGGGTGTTTGCCTTGCATGTAGCTGACCCGGGTTCAATTTCTCAGTCCCTCTTGGAGAGCCTGGCAAGCTACTGAGAGTATCCCACCTGCACGGCAGAGGCTGGCAAGCTACCCATGGCATATTCAATATGCCAAAAACAGTAGGGAGAAGGTGGGGAAGGGGGCGTATATTGGGGATATTGGTGGTGGGGAATGTACACTGGTGGAGGGATGGGTCATTGTGTGATTGTGTGATTGTAACCCAAACATGAAAGCTTGTAATTGTCTCACGGTGATTCAATAAAATTAAAAAATAAAATAAAATTTAAAAAACTAAAAAATAAGTAACAAGTCTCACAATGGAAACATTACTGGTGCCCACTCAAGCAAATCAATGAGCAATGGGATGACAGTGACAACTTTCAAATAGAGGTTCTTTGTCTTTTATAAGAAATCACTTCATACTTCAAGGTGAATCTATATCTATGAACCTCTTTAACTTATGTTTGTCTGCAAAGTTTGTCACTCCTTCAAATTTGAATGATAAAGTAGTTAGGTAGAGTATTTTTATTAGGATGTTTATTTCATCAACTTATTTGCTATGTCAGACTGACCATTAGTTTCATTTGATAGATATGTTGTGAGTCTTAAGGCTTTTTTGGTTTTGTTTTTGATATGTAAGCTTCTTTGGTTTTGATGCACTCAGGATGCTCTAACTTTGGCTTCTGCCATTTTAATTACAATGCATCTTGGTGATCATCTATTTGGATTTATTTCAGTTTATTTTGCTGGAACTCTTTAAACATTTTGGATCTGAGTAGAAACTCAGTTCTCAGACTGAATAAGTTCTTTTTTTTTTCTTTTTGGGTCACACCGGCAATGTTCAGGGATTACTCCTGTTCTGCACTCAGGATTTACTTCTAGCAGTGCTAGAGGACCATATGGGATGCTGAAGATTGAACCTGGGTCAGCACATGTGTGGCAAACGCCCGCCCCGCTTGACTATCACTCCATCCTTGGAGAGGTTCTTAACTATAATTTTTTAAAAAATTTTATTGAATCAGCATGAGGAAAGTTACAAAGTTCTCAGATTTATGTCTCAGTTATACAATATTCAAACACACATCCCTTCACCAGTGCCCATATTCCACCACCAAAAACCCCAGTATACCCCCATCCCCGCCCCCCCCACCCCCAACTGTATAACTGATGAATTTCACTGCATTTTCTCTTTACCTTGATTACGTTCCATATTTCAACACAAAACTCACTATTGTTGTTGGAGTTTCCCCCAAGAAAGACAGCCCTACTGCCAAGGAAGCATTTGATAATTAGTTTTCCATTAAAAGATTGTATGTTTTCAGTTTTTAGAAAAGGTTGCCCAGTCCCGCATCCCGGAGCCGTGTTAGTTGCTGCTCAGTGTCGCCAGGGCTCCATCTGGAGAGGGTGTGGTGGCTGCACCTCCTCCGTCTGGATCCCCAGTGTTGCTGGCCCGGTCTCGGGTCTGGAGCATTCTCCAGCCGTGTTGCTCACCAGAATGCCCGGCTTCTTCTCTCCTTAACTATAAGTTCTTCAACAATGATTCTTCCCCACCCTCTTTCCTCCCCCTCTGGAATTCCTATAATTCACATATTGTTTCTCTGGAAACTGCGCCATAGGCCTCTCATTTTGTGTTTTTACGTTGGGAGAAGGGGACATTGCATAGCAGTGTTCAGGCGCTACTCCTGTCCTCAAGGATTTCTCCTGAAAATGCTCAGAGGACCATATGGGATGCCAGAAACTGAACTGGGGTTGGTCACATGCAAGACCACTACCTTAACACTTGTGCCTTGTCTCTGCTTAGGCCTCTCCCTCTTTTTATATTTTTTATTCTGGTCTTTATTGTTGCTTTCAGTATCTTACATTCAAACCTATAAATGTGTCCCCCAGATTCTATTACACCATGCCCATCCAGTGAGGTTTTCGTTCATCTACCATGCTTTCCAGTGCAGTGACTTTCCAGTGCAGTTTCTCATACACTCTCATATTTGTCCTTTTTTGTTGATGGTTTCTTTTACCACTTTTTCTCAGTTCATTGCACGTCTCTACAATTATCACTTAAACAACAATTTTTACTTATTTTTTAAATTGTAGGGCATGTCATCTGGAAATTTACCTAATATGTATGCAATTTGACCCCCAAGAAGGGGAAGAGAAAAAGTGGAGCTGAAGAAATAGAAATTTCAGAGACTGTCCTAAAATTTATGGAAGACGGCAACCATAGGCTCCAGAAGTTCAGAAAACCTCAGGTATAATAACTATAACAAAATGTCAACTTATCTACATCAAAATAAAATTCTGGAAGGGTGTGGCAGGAAGGAAATTGGAGACATTAGTGATCCAAGTGATAGGTGTTGGAACATTGTATGATTGAAACCTGACCATGAACAGCTTTACAACTCTGTATTTCACAGTGATTAGCACTGCAGCACTACTGTCCTGTTCATTGACTTGCTCGATCAGGCCCCAGTAAAGTCTCCATTGTGATACTTGTTGTTACTGTTTTTGGCATATTGAGTTCGCCACGGGTAGCTTGCCAGGCCCTGTTGTGCGGGCAGGATACTCTTGGTAGCTTCCCGAGCTCTCCAAGAGGGACGCAGAAATCGAACCCAGGTGGGCCACATGCAAGGCAAACACCCTACTGCTGTGCTATCGAAATAGAAAATAAATTACATAACATCTGTCCCTGGCAGGCAGGCTTGAAGGGTGGTGGGAAAATTCGAAGTGATGGTGGTAGGAAGGTGTAATGGTGGTGGGATTAGTGTTGAAATGTTGAATGTAATCAATTAATGTGAACAACCTTATGAAAATAAAATTTTTAAAAATGAAAAAAAGAAATATTGGGAGCTAGAGAGTGAGTTCAATGAGACCTTGCATTTAGAAGGTCCAGGCTTGATCTCTGACACTGCATGGCACCCCAAGTATCCCCGGAGCAAATCCAAGTAAGGAGCCAAAGGTAGCCTACAAGGCCCAGCAGGTGTGGTCCCAAAACAAATAACAAAAGTACATATACATATACATATACATTATGTATGAAAACTGAAATGATTTGAGACAGTGCTGCTCATTAAGTGGTATAGAATTATTTAAAGATAAGTTTAATGAGTTATAGATATATAATAATCTCTAGAACAATTATTTCTAACAAAAATACAAAATAAAAGGAGTGGTATCGTGAAGTCAAGAGAAGAGACAAAATTAAATATGAAAATATTCACAATTTGTGTAATAGAAATCTGAAAAGGAGAGAAGGAAAAATAGGAGTAAGTAAAAATAAATATCAATATGCTAAGTTTAACCAATTACATTGCATTTAAATGAGTAAATACTAATTAAAAAGTCAAGATAATCAGATTATATTTTTTTAAAAACAAGACTCAGCTACATTTGGCTTACAAAATACAATTTAAATATAAAGACTAAAGTGAGAGTAAAAGTGTTGAAGAATATAGCAAAAATATTGAGCATAGACCTCCCCGGACACCATCCCATCTGCCTCTGAGCCACCCTCCATCGCTGCTCCCAGTTTTCTCCCTCTCCCAGGTCAGTAATCAAATCTGGGACACCACTTCCCCCGCACCAGTGCTCAGGCGTCTCCTCAGACCCTGAGCTACCCGCACCTTCCTGAGCACCATCCCATCCACCCCTGAGCCACACCTTCCAACACCGCTACCAGTTTTCTCCCTCTCCCAGGTTTCTGCCCCCCCCCACCTGGCACCCCACATACATCGAGGTAGTGGGCATGGCCTCGCAGAAGTGGGTGTGGCCTATTTGGGGGCAGGCAGCCACTCAATTATTTTCCCCTTTCCTGGCACTTGGAAGTCACATCTTCATTTCAATCACCTAATTCTATGGAGATTATTCTGGCCATCTCAGACAATTAGGACAGTAGTCCAGTAGCATATTCTAATAGCACCATAATACTGGCGTCATTAGAAGCTTGACAAGTCCAATATAAAAAAATTACATCCTCTGAAGCTTCACTAGAGACCTTACCTAAGCCACTGAGGAGCACCTGAGAGGAAGAGAGTAATACTGACAGTGAACTAGAAAGCTCCACCACCACACTACTGCAAAAACATGAAGAAACAGCATGAATCCCCACCACAAGGAGAAGGTGATGAAAAGGGCCCAGACAACTCAACAAGCATTACCTACAAATATGATCTCTCTGATAAAGAATTCAGAGATGAAATATTGAAGATGTTCAATGAACTCAAAGAAATGGCTCAACAGACATTCAGTAAATTGAAGGTGAACATGAAAGAATGGAATGGACAGCCAAGAAAACACAGGAAGAAATGAGAGCAGAAATAAAAAAGCTACAAATGAAGTGTCACGAATTAAGGATTCTGTAGACGAAATTTAAAACTCAGTAGGTGCCCTCAATAGTTAGAATGGCCACAGCCGAAGACAGAATCAGTGAGCTTGAAGGTGAACTGCAGGAAGCTTACAGGCAACAACAGGCAATGGGAAAAGACCTCAAAATAGCTCTTAGAATCAAATCATCCCGAATCAAAGACCTAGGGGATGATTTCAATAGGAAAAATATTAGAATCATCAGAGTACCAGAAGGACAGGAGACAACCCCAATGAAAAAGCCACAGTTAAAAATGTCATTGCTGAGGGGTTGGAGTAATAGCACAGTGGGTAAGGCGTTTGCCTTGCACACAGTCTACCCAGGTTCAATTCCCAGCATCCCATATGGTCCCCCGAGCACCGCCAGGAGTGATTCCTGAGTGCAGAGCTAGAAGAAACCTTTGAGCATTGCCAGGTGTGACCCAAAAAGCAAAATAATAATAATAACAATAATAATAATAATTGCTGAAAAGTTCCCAGAGCTGGAGAAGGCAGGTGTCAAGATCCAAAGAGCACAAAGAGTGCCAGCTAAAGGAGACCCTAGTAAAAAGACTCCAAGGCATATCATAGTCAGAATGATGGATCCACAGATAGAGATACAATACTGCAAGCAGCAAGGTCAAAGAAGGAAATCACATACAAAGGAGCACCCCTTAGATTTACGGAAGACCTCTCAAAGGAAACCCTCTAAGCCTGAAGACAATGGGAGGGGAGAGGGTATAGTGAAAAAAACTCAGTGAAATGAACACCTCACCAAGAATACTTTATCCGGCTAAACTCTCACTCAAACTTGAAGGAACGATATACTATTTCATGGATAAACAACAGCTCAGAAACTTCATAGACTCAAAACCAAACTTAAAAGAAGGACTGAAGCAGCTACTGTAAGATAAGAAAAAACCCTATAAGCACAACAAGCCCTTACAGAAAGACGGCACAAAACCCATTCGAATAATCTCCCTCAATGTCAATGACCTAAATGCCATTAAGAGACACAGAGTGGCAAAGTGGATCCAGAAACTAAACCCAACATTCTGCTGCCTACAGGAAACACATCTAAACAGTCAGAGCAAACACAGACTCAAAGTCAAAGGATGGAAAACAATCCTGCAAGCAAACAACTCCCTCAAAAAAGCTGGAGTGGCCATATTAGTATCCGACAACATAGATTCCAGGTTGAAAAAGATTAGAAGGGACAGTGAAGGTCAATTTTTACTAGTCAAGGGATATGTACAGCAGGAAGAAATCACACTTCTAAATGTGTACATACCTAAAGAGTGACCAGTTAAATACTTAAAACAACTGCTAATAGATTTTAACAAGGACATTGCTAACAACACAATAGTAGCTGGAGACTTCTATACTACCCTATCACCTCTAGATAGATCTGTCACTGTCACTGTCAACCCATTGCTTATCAGTTTGCTCAAGCGGACACCAGTGACATCTCCATTTTGAGACTTTTTGTTACTGTTTTGGGCATATCGAATACGCTACAGGTAGCTTGCCAGGCTCTGCATGTGGGCAAGATACTCTCGGTAGGTTGCCGGGCTCTCCAAGAGGGATCAAACCCGGGTCAGCTGTGTGCAAGGCAAATGCCTTACCTGCTGTACTATTGCTCCAGCCCCTAGATAGAGCTATAAGTTTAAAACTCAGCAAGGAAACACTGGCTTTGAAGGAAGAGACAGAAGAGTGCTAATAGATATGTACAGGGATTTGCATCCCAAATATAAAGAATACACATTTTCTCCCTAGTGCACATGGAATATTTTCCAAAATAGACCATGTGCTGGGGTCACAAAACATACCTCAATAGAATCAGGAAGATAGAAATTGTACCAGCTACCTTTGTAGACCACAAATAACTGAAGATAGAAGTCAACCACGCACAGACTGTTATGGGAACGTCGAATGGCTCAGCCCTTTTGGAAAATAGTATGGACGCTTCTCAAAAAATTAGAAATTGAGCTTCCATTTGACCCAGCAATACCACTTCTGGGAGTATATCCGGAGATGCAAAAAAGCATAGTAGAAATGACATCACTTACATGTTCATTGCAGCACTGTTTACAATAGCCAGAATCTGGAAAAAACCCAAGTGCCCGAGAACAGATGGCTAGTTAAAGAAACTTTGGTACATCTACACAACGAAAGACTATGCAGCTGTTAGAAAAGATGAAGTCATGAAATTTGCATATAGGTGGAACAACATGGAAAGTGAAATGAGTCAGAAAGAGAGGAACAGACATTGAAAGATTGCACTCATTTGTGGAATGTAAAATAACATAATGGGAGACCAACACCCAAGAACAGCAGAGATAAGTACCAGGAGGATTACTCCACAGCATAGAAGCCAGCCTTGCATGCTGGGGAAAAGGGCAGCTCAGAGAGAGAAGAGACCACCAAGAAAAGGGTCCTACGAGGGCCCACTTGGGATGGGAGAGGTGGGCTGAAAGTAGACTATAGACTAAATATGATGGCCACTTAATACCTCTACTGCAAACCACAACACCCAAAAGGAGAGAGACAACAAAAGGGAATGCCCTGCCACAGAGGTGGGGTGCGGTGGGGGGAGTAACGGGATGGGGGTGGTGGAAGGGATGCAAGGACCGTTGGTGGTGGAAAATGGGCACTGATGGAGGGATGGGTACTCAATCATTGTATAACTGAAACGCAAGCACGAAAGTTTGTAGTCTGTAACTGTACCTCATGGTGATTCACTAATAAAAAAATTTTAAAAAATATTGAGCATAGGGAACACCAACAGAGACCTACAGGCATTATCATGATAATACAGGATTATTTTATAATAATTTTATGCCAAAACACTGATAATTTGATATGGAAAAATTCTTTGGAATTATAGTTCACCAAAATTAATTTAAAAAATAAGTGAAAATATCTAAACATTTCTTACATCCTATGTCAATTAAAGTCACTGAATTAATAATAAAAATCTTTCTTAAAAAGAACATTCCAGGGGCTGGAGCGATAGCACAGCAGGTAGGGCATTTGCCTTGTAAGCAGCCGGCCCGCGTTCGATTCCCAGCATTCCATATGCTCCCCTGAGCACCACCAGGAGTGATTTCTGAGTGCAGAACCAGGAGTAACCCCTGTGCATCGCCAGGTGTGACCCAAAAAGAAATAAAAAAGAACACTCCAGGTCTGAAAATTATAAAGCAAAAAACCAAGTATTTCCTGAACCTAGATATATATTCTTCACAAAATTTTTGCAAGGTATATACTTTAATATACTAAAAATTAATACACCACGGTCATGGGGTGGGTGGTTGGGAGGGGCTTATGCCAGGAATTAATGGTTGCTCTATGATTTAAAGTCTATTCATTGGACTGAAGAGATATTACAAAAATTATTTTATTGTAATATCTTAAAATATTTTGCTTGCAGTGACCTAAGTTTGATCCCTGAGCACCACCAAGAATGATTCCTGAGTACTCAGGAATAAGCTGTGATTACTACCTAGTGTGGCTCAACACTGAAAAATAGAGAAACAAATAAAATAAAATTAATTTCAGGCAGTCACCTCCACATCTCCTGAACCTCTGCTTCCTCTTTTAACATCCACCTGTCTGTGCGTGTGTTTGTGTTTGGAAGGGGTTGCGTGTCCACGTCTCCGTGTATGTGCACATAAACGCAATGATGCCACAGCTATTGCTCAGAAAGCAGTAAGAGCAGGAATATAAACCAGTGATCTTTATGCACCGTGCCCTGGTAACACCCGTGCCCTGGAAGCCTACTGATGTGTATCACAAAGCAGAAAAAAAAAATAACCAAAACAGGATATATTTGCCTTGTATATGGCCCCTTTTAAGTGAAAGCTGGAACTTTCATTTATTCAAGTAATACATTATAATATCTTGTCACCAGGCACTATTCTAATGAACAACAGAGTTGCTTTTTTTAAGGAGGCAGTCCTGTATGAAAAAAATTTTAAAAAAATTAAAAAATAATAATTCCCCCTTCTGTCCCTTTTTGTCATTGTCACTACAGTGTATCAGGGGTGGCTCACTTGTGGGGCTGAAGATCACACCTACAGAGTTGGGGGTCACACAGCAATGTAGCCATGCAGGAGAGCCACCTTGTGACTTCACACCAGCCAGACAAGCCACAGTCTACCACCCCCTAAACATCAACACTTCCAGAGATAGTTTTCTCAAAAACAAACTTTGGGGCCTCACTTGATGGGAAGATCTCAAAGTGGTGGTGCTGAAGGATTATGAAGAATCATTTGGATGAAGAGTCTCCACCTGCCATAATTCCACAAAAGATGGTCATGCTAATATGTGTTTAGTAAGAATTTTTATCCCTGAATGTAAATAAATCACCTCCAATCTTGGGTGATTTTTGTCCTGTTTGTCCATCGTTATCCTTGGTGTTAACATTCTCCCAAGTGAAGTGGGCAACTGAGCAGAGTGGCATGGGATGAAACTAGAATTCTCCCAGAACAAGAACATGAAATTGAATGGGGATTTTTCTGTTCCTTTGGAGAAGCACAATCAAATGTCTCTATGCTGAGGCACTGATTTGATTAGTAAAACCATGATCTTATCATCTGTGGTTTATTTTCAGACTATTGCCAAAGCTACAGGAAGAGGAGTTTCCTTTGTCTGAGTGAAGCAATCAGCTCTATAAAATGCTACCTCCTGTGGCTTAGGAGACAATGAGGAGCACAGGAGGCTGGGTCTTTATACAAATAAGAGGATTTTTCAGAAATGCAGTCTTGGGGGAGATAACTCTTATAGCATTTTAGAGTTCAACCAGATCATTATACAAATAGGAAACTGAAATTCAGAACAGTGAAGGGATTAATCCAAGGTCACATAGCAGTTTCATTTGGCAAGGCTAAGACCTCTTCATTCTCTTTACAAATGTTGGGCTATGGTTTAAAAGGAGGAGGTGGGAGGGAGAATCAACGAAATTTCATGTGTGCAGGACCATAGAGATCATATGGGAATTAAGGCTCTTGCTTTGCATGCAGCTGACATGGGTTCGATCCCTGGCACCACACATGGCCCCTGAGCCTTGCCAGGAGTGATCTCTGAGCAACACTGGTGTGTCCCAGCCCCTTCCTCCACAAAAAATAAATATCTGTGTAAAACTCATTGAGACTAGGATTGAAAATGTGCTCCTTTGCCTTCAGCTCTGACCTGAAGCACAGCTGAGTTCCAAACTCTCAGCTGTAGGTTGGGGCTAGCTCAGGCTCCTTGGCTTGTGGATGAAGATTTAGTGAGATAACCTGTGAAAGGCTTTAGCATTTTGAAAAGGAGAACTCTCCCTCAACTCTCTAAAACACCACTTCCTTTTGTTGGTGTCCATATGACCCATCTCCAAGCTCCCCAGGCCAGTCCTACATGCTCCGGAGGGACGGAGGGACGCCAGCCTCTGTGTGCACACCTGCAGGCCCCCAGCTCCCTGAGACTCTTTGTTCCCTCAGACTCTCCCATCTCCCCCATGGAGCCCCATTCAGAGCTCAGGCCCTATTTTCCCCAAGATTCCTGTCCCCTCTCAGTACCAGGCCCATCCTAGTTGCAATCTCACCTAACAATAGGAAGCCTTTTGCAAGTATGTGGATGGTGTGACAGGCTTCAAAGTGCCTCCACAGAATTATCCCCTTTGATCTCCACAACAGCCCTACAGGGGACACAGCACAGCTGTCATCCCTGTGCTTTCTGTGAAGTCCATAGAGGCTACTTGATCTGCCCAAGGAGGAAAACAGGAGACCTGTTCCATGAGCATGAGGGAATGAAGGCTTTGAGGTCAAGAAGTTCTAGATTCAAGTCTCAGCTTTGCCTCTTGCTGGCCATGTGGCTTTAAGTTACAGAGCCTTCCTCATCTCAGTTTGTCCATCTGTGAAATGGGTGTGTTTGCTGCTTGCTTTGTTTTATGTTGACAGTTGTCTACTCAGCAGGCAAGGCCAGAATCCCTTGACAGTGCTGCTTGACAGATCTGCAACCCCTTTCTCTCTCTAAACTGAGGAAGAATTCACAGCCCTTCTCAGAGGCCTTTGCTTTCATGACTCAGAAATGAATGCTGGCTGACAAATAGCAAATTGGACTTTGCCAAGAAAATCTCTGATGGCAACAAAATAGAAGAGTCAGACAAGCCTTCTCTGGACAGGGACCACAGCAGCCTCAGGGATTTCTACAAGCCCCTGGACATGGTCACTAAGTGACTCAAAAGCAGCTGCTTTTCTTTTCCTTCCAGAGTTTCTCTCCATGCAAAACCTGAATTTTCAGAAAAGGTCTGACTTAGCCTGGAGGCTTGGCCAGCATGTGGATTGGGTACAGAGTGTGGGAAACTCACTGAAAGCCTGGAAGGGACCAAAAACGGAGGACAACTCTCACATAAAGCAAACCCAGCACTTCTCATATAACTGCAAAACCTCTGTGTGTGTGTGTGTGTGTGTGTGTGTGTGTGTGTGTGTGTGTTGGGCTGGAGCGATAGCACAGCAGTAGGGCATTCGCCTTTCACGCAGCCGACCGTGTTCAATTCCTCCACCCCTCTCAGAGAACCTGGAAAGATAAAGGGAGTATCGTGCCCGCATGGCAGAGAACAGAGCTGGTAAGCTACCCGTGGCATATTCGATATGCCAAAAACAGTAACAATAAGTCTCACAATGAGAGACGTTACTGGTGCCCACTCGAACAAATCGATGAGCAACGGGATGACAGTGTGTGTGTGTGTGTGTGTGTGTGTGTTGCTATTTTATTCACCTGTGCTTTAGTCTTAACATCCTAACTGACCCTTTTGTCCTGGGGCTTGAGTTGGGGAGGGGAAAGGATATCTGTTTTATGCTCAGCTACAATTAGAAGCCCTGAGGCTAGTTCAATAACTTATACATATGTGGTACTCACTTAAGTGTCAGGTCATCAATAGATTTTGTTTTTGTTGTTATTAATATCCTTAGTCCTGGGTCTTTTTTGGTCCAAAAATTCCAATTAACTCATATTTTTTAACTTTTCCCTACTCAAAACCTCATGCAGCCACCAAGAAAGCAATTAATCAGTAACAATTTACCAAATTAACTTGCTTGCATGAACCAATAGCTTCTGTAGGCCTAGCCACTGCCCTTTCCAACCACTGAGTACAATTAATGGCATGAGTTTGAACTCTTCAAGTTTCATTTCACAAAAATTACATCACAAAATTGGGGTGTGATGAAATTTATCCAACAAAAGGAACAAACAGAACTTGCACCAACAGTGGCTCTTATCTGTGGCATGTTGCACACACAACCAATGAAAATCTGCAGTGTGTATCCAGGTGGATCAGTGATTAAAAGCATCAGCTCTACAAGCATGAGACCCTGAGTTTGATTACAGGGGCTGCCCACATATGCAAATCCAACAGCACGACAAGAGAGTCCATCATTTCCAGCACACAGCTAAGTTCATACAAGCACCATACCTAAAATGTGCTGGACCCCAGATAGACTGAAAATGTGTAAGCACTACAGCCTGAGCATGACTGCCAGCAAACACTACCAAGGGGTGCCACTCGAGTCTATAACACCAACCAAGGGGAATAGAAAACTGTTTCCTTATTGGGCTGTCTAAACACCAGAACAAACCAGACAGCAGCTTCCTCACAAGCAACCTGTTCTTACTGACCTTGGTGCCATCTTGAATCCTCTTGTGTTTCTTTTCTTTCTGTTGACACACTTTCCAGATTGGCTCCATTCTCTCTCTCTCTCTCTCTCTCTCTCTCTCTCTCTCTCTCTCTCTCTCTCTGTCTGTCTTCTCTCTCCCACTTTTGCTCTTTGTGCTTTCTTCAAATGTGTTCTTTCAAATGGTTATTCACTTGCTGGAGGACATGTCAGTACGTGGCTGATGAATAAAAACAGCACTCTGCCTTTGACAAAACTTGTACCCAATTGAGCAGGCCAAATTTTCATGAAGAAACCCTCAGAAATTAATTAATTAACTGGAACTGAATTTCACCTCTTTAACCTTAACTCGTGAGCAAACCTGAGCTAAATAAACATCTGACCATTCAATCTCTTCCACTTAAGGTTAACTTGAGTTTATTATTCAGGCTACTGCCCTTGTGTATTAAGCAACACATAAATTACGCATACTAATTACCCTGGATGGGGCACCACTTTAATGAATTCTTTTAATTAAACTGCAACACAGTGGTTTTGCACAGGATGGTCTATATTTCATCCTTAAAGTACGTTAACCTTCATCTCTGGGCCGCTCACACGTCCAGAGGAAGACGGTCTGGGTTTAATCCATCTAAGCATATACATTTCACAACCTTCCCACTCCGCCCCCACCCTACTGCCCCTTGACTATCATAGGAAAATTTGAAAAATGTTTCTGTTCTGCTTTGAGGTTAAGAAATTAGATGCCTCTGTGAGAAGTTATGACTCTGCTGGGGATACTAAGGTGGGAGGGAAGATGAGACAAAGGCAAAACAAAGCTAAAGAATGGAAATGACAGAATTAACCAGCAGAACACTGCGGCTCCTCAGGCATAAATAACAGAGGCCACAGTGCGATGTCCTCATAATCGCTGCTCCTAGGCAGGGGCCCTCTTCACTTTGTGATGTTTATTGTGCAGCCTTTGCCGTAAATAATCTACAGCATGAGTCTAGTTTTTAAAGATACAATTAGTTCTCTATTATCTAGAACCGTTATGTGGAGAGAGCAGTAGATAAAAAAAAAATTGAAGCCTGGGTGTGTTTCAGTCCTGAAGAGTAATCTTTTCTCATCTTTTAACTGTGTTCCTGCTTATAGTGAGTAAGTGGACTGCTCTGGGTTTCATCTTTCTAATGTCTGAGGAAAAGCAAGAGGACATTTAGATATTGGGCACTTGTTAATCTGAGATACAGTCCATGTATATTGAGCATCTACTGTTTAACTAGCACCATGCCTGGCACCAGAGTATCAACCACCCTATTAAAACAAAACAAAACAAAACAAAAAACACCCATGTGTAGAATGCTCTGAGTCCACTGAGAAAGACAGCTCACAGAATGATGTGGTATGTTGAAGGTGAAGATAAAACGACTCTGGACAAGGAAAGAGCATCCAGCTATGGTGGAGTCAGGGACAGCTCTTTGGAAGAGGTGGCATTTCAGCCAAGTTTTAAAGCCAGAGCATTCAAGTTTGTCAGACAGAGCATCAGATATCAAATAAGAGGATAAAGCGTAAGATAACACCATCCAAGATTGTTCTCTCTTAGAAATGTTATTAGTAGGTTTGTCCTATTGGAACTTTCCTGGCAACAGTGTTTTTAGTCTTTTATCTTTTTCTTTTCTTCTCTTTTTTCCACACTAGGGATTGAACCCAGAGCCTTAAGAACAAATTTTTAAATAAATCATCTCAAGGAAAAGGCATTCATTCTGGAAAACAATGGGTTGTGCCTGAAATTCTAACAGAGTTGCTTCAACATCCCTATACATTATCTACTCAGTCCTAAAATAAAATGAAATTGCTACAAAAGCAGCTGAGCTGTGTCATATGATTGTTAATGAGAACAATAAAGGAGATATTTATCTACTATTTTTTGTCATCATATCTGATCATGACATTTAGAAATAAAATTCCCATTCTTTCTCCCATTTCAGTCTTGTAGCCACAATAGAGGAGGGAAAATGAAGTGAAATATCTATTTTTTTCACTTATGGAGTCTTGGGGACACCAAATTCCCTTAGTTTTTACGTCCATAGAAGAGCATCACATGGGCCAGGTTATTCCACACCAATCAAAGCAATGTTTCCTCCCAACCAGAGCAACTAATACTAGAATGAGATGTGGCAGAGCCTAACTGGGCCAGGAACTCTAGATTCATATGCCAAGACAGGAGAAGGGACAAGCAGATATATTTCCTCTGCATGCCAATGCTGGTATAACCAATACCTTTCAATTATTTACAGAGCTCCAGCTCTCTGCCAGTTGTAGGGTTTGCAAAGCTGAGTGACTCCTACTTCTGCTCTCCTGGGGCTCCCTGGGACTCACTGGAATTTAGTAAAATGTGCTATCCCAGCCAGAGACCCAAGCACAACACAGGGAAGGGGAACTTGCTGGAGAGTCAGCAGGACCCTTCACTGACAGTGTGACATTCCTTTAATAGGGGAGATGCTCCTACATGCTTAACTCTCCATGGTAGACCGAAGAAAAGTGTATGCTAGGAGATGACTGATAAGACTGGATGGAACACGTTCATAACTGTATCTCAGAAAATCAAGTACCTCAGAGTCAGCTTAATTAAAGAGGTAAAGGACCAATACAAAGAAAACTGCTTAATACTACTTTAAGAAATAAAAGAGGACATGAGGTCATAAAACACAGCCCCTGCTCATGGACTGGGAGGACTAATATTATCAAAATGGCAATACTCCCCAAAGTATTGTACAGGTTCAATGCTTGTACAGGCTACCCTATTAGGATAGCCATATCATTTTTCAAAAAAATAGATGAAACATTCCTGTAATTCATATAAAACAATAAGTCCCAACCCCCAAACTTACTCAAGTTAAAGTAATACTTGGGAAAAGAAGATGAGAGGCATCACTTTCCCCAACTTCAAACTGTATTACAAAGTGGTAGTAATTAAAACAGCATGATATTGGAATAAAGACAGACTCAGATCAATGGACTAGACTTGAACATCCTGATACAGACTCTCAAGTATATGAACAGTTAGTCTTCAATAAAGGAGCAAAAAATATGAAGAGGATCAAGGAAAGCCTCTTCAACAAGTGGTGCTGGGAAAACTGGGCAGATTCATGCTGAAAAAAAAAACACCTCAGAACTCTTTCTAACCATGCACAAAAATCAAATAAAAATTTATTAAAGACCTATATATCAGACCTGGGAAGGGAAAGGCGTGTGTAATCCCATCAAAGGCCAACATCCAGAGACTTAAAAGCAAGCTCCCAGAAGAGAGAGACGCAGAGAGTCTCTTGCCTGCACGCCTGGCTGTCTTCCCCGGGACCCCTCGGAGGAGATGGGCTCCAGCTTCCCTCCCCGCCCTGAGCAGAGCTCCCGGCGGCTGAAGACCATCGGAACCTAGCCACAGCCATGCTCAAGGCCCCTCTCCACACGTTTGGACAGACCTCACATGAAGGTACTGGCAGAGGAACTCAGGTGTGTGTAATCCCATCAACGGCCAACATCCAGAGACTTAAAAGCAAGCTCCCAGAAGTGATATCTTGTAGCCTACTTCTCCCTCTGGGAGAAACTAGCAAGATACTGAGAGCTTCCTGCCCACATGGGACAGGGAAAGAGAGAGAGAATGTCTGCCATAGAGGCAAGCTGAGGAGGTGTGAGTGGGGGTGAGGTGGGCAGGAGGGAAATGGGACATTGGTGGTGGGAAATGTGCATTGGTGAAAAGATGGATGTTGGAACATTGTATGACTTAAACTCAATCATAAACAACTTTGTAACTATATATCTCATAGTCACTGTCACTGTCATCCCGTTGCTCATCAATTTGCTTGATCAGGTACCAGTAACATCGCCAATGTGAGACTTGTTACTGTTTTTGACATATCAATTATGCCACGGGTAGCTTGCCAGGCTCTGCCGTGCTGTCGAGATACTCTCGGTAACTTGAGTAAGGCAGAGGAATTGAACCCGGGTCAGCTGAGTACAAGCCGAACGCCCTACTGATTCAGAAAAAAATAAGAAAATATAAGAAAAGAATTTTAAAAATATATATAGAACATAATTCCCAGACACTGAGGCCAGAAATGAATAAATGGTACAGTCAAAATCACATTTTTCTTTCTCCTTGTCTTGTCAGTCAAGTTAGGAAGCTCCCCAGCTACTTAAACAATTTAGGACATTTTCTAGATTCCAGAGTGATTTGGGGAGGGTTAGGGTACCTTCATCAATGCTCAGGGTTTACTCCTGATGATGCTCAGGGAATCACATGTGGTGCCAGGGGTTCAACCAGAGATGGTCTCAAGCAAGACAAGTGCCTTAGCTCTTGCTGTCTCTAACCCAATAGCACGTTTTCTTTTTGTTTTGTTGGGTAGGGGAGAGAAACGGGAAGGGGGCACCCCTGAAAGTATCCAGGCTTAATCTTGACCCTGTGTACAGGAATGACTTCTGGTGGTGCTCAGGGGACTATCTATGGTGTTGGGAATTAAATCAGGTTTGGCAGGGTGCACGGTAAGTTGCGTATTTGCTGTACTATCTCTCCAGCTACTCCAAAATGATTTTTCTCAAAGCAGAAGTATTGAGAAGCGAATAGGCAGAGACCCCAGTTTTCCTCTCTTTCTGACCTTGGACAGGTCCCCTTGCCTGTGAGCTTCTTCCTCTGTTACAAAATGGATAATAACTGACCCTATGCCATAAAGTTGTTCATTGTGACTTAATGAGCTCAGACATGTAAAGTACTTGGCCCCTAGAAGTAATCAGAGTATTATTATACTTATGTGAGTATTGTTACTATATACACAAGTGTTTGGTCATTGCACCTGGAAACTTTTAGCAAAAAGATTTTATTGTCAAATTGTTGAAAGGAAGGAACCTTGGCATCTTCCAAAGTTGATGGAAAATAAGAATGTACTAAGAATGAAAGTCACCATGCTGCAATATTTACACTCACAAGTGAAGCTGCATCATACACACACATTTATTTTAGTTTCAAAGTCAAATGACTGCTACATTTAAGAGACCTGGAATGAATTGGTTTGGGTATGAGCACACAGCCTAAAAGTTCTTGGGCTACACTCAGCCTGGTGCTCAGAAGGCTGTGCAATGATGAGGATCAAACCTAAGGCTCCTTCAAGGCGTATGCTGAAGCCCTTTACATATCTCTATGAGCCTGGAATGAAGCCTTTTTGGGACCACACTTGGCAGTGCTCAGGACTTACTCCTGACTCTGTGTTCAGGGATCACTCCTGGCAGTGATCTGGGGACCATATAGAGTACAGAGGACTGAAGCCCAGTTGACCACATGCAAGGCAAGCCCCTAAACCCCTATGTCTTCAGCAAGTGGGATAAATTCTTAATAATCCAGGTGCTACTTATAGTGACTGATTTAAAGAACTGATGTGCCCATCGTTTCTGCCCCTAGGGATTCTGTTGAAGTGACTTGTTCAATCCAGAGATGAGATGCTTCCAGTGCACCCCAGAGATCAGGACTTGTTCCAGAGAACAGGGAGTTGGCTGTAGGCGTGAGGAGAGAGTTGTGGGGCCAGAGGGGACCAGGAGGCAGGAGGGCTGTCACACTGCTCCCACTCACCTCCCACCCCCATACTAACAAGGACACCTGTTTGATCCCTTTATGCTTCTTTTGGCTTCCTCAGTGATGCTTCCTCCCCAGGCTTTGCACATGTGATGCATTCCCACTGTCCTCACAGGGAACATATGTTGGGACACACCATCTGTCCTTTCTGCAGCTCCCCAGCGGCCGTTAAAAAAAACCTCCCTGTTTGGCAGCTACAAGTGCCCACAGTCCCTTTGGTCCCTGTCTCAGTCTGAGTGTTTTCTACATTCAGAGATGCAATTAGGAGAACGAAGCCAAGCGTACAAATTCAGGGCTCAAGTGTAACTACCGAGAGCTTTACCTTGGAAGGAGAACTGCTCCAACAAGCTGGCTTCAGGCTCCTGGACAAGCGATGTTCACAGACCCTTAACCCCATTATCCAGCAGTGTTTCTGGGCCTTGTAGTACTGGGAAGGAAGCAAGTAAGCTTGGGGATGCTCCTCCAACATCCAGAGGTGGCTGAGGGGCAGGACACAGGTTGCTAATAACTAAGGGAGAGCATTACCTCTTTGTTTTTCTATTATTCAACTAACATTTGTAGAATAAGCATAGTGCACTGTTGATAATTAGTTACATAATTCATGTTTTCATGGCATGAAACTGTGTTTGCAAGGTATAATTTATATTATATCCAAATAGGAATAGGTTTGGCTTAGGAATTTTACGAAAGATACTTTACTTAGCTGGTTTGCTTAGAAAGAGTCTCAGTTGGGGGGCTGGAGCGATAGCACAGCGGGTAGGGCGTTTGCCTTGCACGCGGCCGACCCGGGTTCTAATCCCAGCATCCCATATGGTCCCCTGAGCAACGCCAGGGGTGATTCCTGAGTGAAGAGCCAGGAGTAACCCCTGTGCATCGCCATGTGTGACCCAAAAAAAAAAGAGTCCCAGTTGGTACCTGCTGCTTATATTTTTAAAATTTCTAGCAATATTATAAATTTGCAGGGGGCATTAAGAAAAATGCCCAATGACCCAAGAATACTAGAGATAAGTACCAGGAGGTTGGCTCCATGGCTTGGAAGCTGGCCTCACATGCTGGAGGAAAAGACAGCTCAGATAGAGAAGGGAACACCAGGTAAAGTGAGGTTCAAGGACCCACTGGGCATGGGAGATGCACTGAAAGTAGACTATGGATCAAACACAATAGCCACTCGATACCTCTATAGCAAACCACAACATCCAAAAGGAGATAGAGAACAAAAGGGAATGCTCTGCTACAGAGGTGGGGTTGGTGGAGGGGATGGGATTGGGGGTGGGAGGGATGCTGGGATCATCGATGGTGGAGAATGGGCACTGGTGGAGGGATTGTATGACTCGAGCATTGTATGACTGAAACACAAGCACGAATAGTTGTACCTCACAATGATTCACTAATAAAAAATAATTTAAAAATATTTTTTAAATGTTAAAAAAAAGAAAAACGCTCAATGGGCCAGAGAGATAGTACAGGTTAAGGCTCTTGTCTTGCAAGTGGCTAAGCAAGGTTCAATCTCCAGCACCTCATATGGTCCCTTAAGCACTGCCAGAAATTACCCCGGAGCACAGACTCTCCCAGCACGGCCCAAAAATCAAACAAAAGGAAAGAAAGGGAAGTAAACAGAAGTAAAAGAAAAAGAAATAAAGGAAAAGAAAATGACCAGAGTGGTTACATGCTATTTACAAATTAGTAGAACAGTGAATGTCACTGTCACTGTCACCCCATTGTTCATTGATTTGCTCGAGCGGGCACCAGTAACAGCTCCATTGTGAAACTTGTTGTTACTGTTTTTGGCATATTGAATACTCCACGGGTAGCTTGCCAGGCTCTGCCGTGCTTTCAAGATACTCTCAGTAGCTTGCTTGGCTCTCCAAGAGAGGCGGAGGAATCGAACCCGGGTCAGCCATGTGCAAGGCAAATAACCTACCCGCTGTGCAGCCCAGTGACTATCCCCTCCAAAAAAATTAAGAAGCTCTACTATAATGTTTTCAATAATAAATCCATTTCTATTTCTCTAAAAACTTATAGAAGCACTTTACTACTGAAGTGGCCAAATTGAAACTCATTTCCAGAGGACTTCTTTTTCCAAACAGCTCCAGATTACAGTCAACCACAAAAGCAATGTAGTCTCTGAGCCATGGAAGGCATGAATGAAGCCGTCTCTGCTTGGAGGCTCTGGAGGTGGTTAGGGAGCAGGCACTGCCATCCGTACCCAGGTGCGGGAGTGTGGGCTATAGGGGTCCACAGCTTCTTTGCTGCCCAGTTAAATCTTACACTAGGGTATGTATTGCTTTGTGTCAAACTAGATTTCCATTCTTGTGCAAGTCACCCACATCATGAGAGATGGAGGCCCAAAGAAACAGGTGCAGGTTCCCTACATCCTCTGAGGTCCAGTTGCCCTTGTTCTCCTCCACATGGTCAAGTCTTTCCTGATCTCTGAGGGTATCAAGATCAGACCAAACACCATACTAAGAGGCAGTATTTTTTTGCTTTATTTTGCTTTATTTTGTTTTCCCGGTAGTACACCAGCTATGTTCAGGACTTACTCTTGACTCTACACTCATCGATCACTCCAGGCAGGCTTAGGGATCCATATGAGGTGTCAGGGATCAAACCTGGGTAAGCTGCATGCAAGGCAAGCGCCCTGCTTACTAATTCCCTGGCCCCAATCCTGCAATCCTGCAGAGACTTGCCCCTGTAGGGCTGCAATAGCAAGAAGTTGAATCCCTTTTATTAATGCTTCTATGTATATAATACAGGACTCCACGCCAGGCTGTTTTCACTCGGAGAGCCCCAGAAGGTGGGTAAGAGTCCTCCCCGCCCCAAGGGACCCAGTCCCGGCAGCCGACCTCCACTACCCAACCACTACCATGCTCTAGGCTGCTTTCTAGATGGTGCAGCCGCGAAGACACTCCCTACCCATTTTTTGTAATTTTCTATAATTACCACACCATATTTGATGGAGTTAAGGCAGTAGGCAACAAATCATAGAGAGAGAGCCCTGCAAGCTACTGAGAGCATCCTGCCCCCATGGCCAGAGTCTGGCAAGCTACTCATTCAATATGCCAAAAACAGTAATGACAGGTCTCATTCCCCTGACCCTGAAAGAGCCTCCAATCATTGGGAAAGACGAATAAGGAGAGGCTGCTAAAATCTCAGGGCTGGGAGGTATAGAGACATTACTGATGCTGGCGGAGTAAATTGGCGAACAACGGGATGACAGTGATACAGTGATGTATATAATACACCATATAATAAATGCTTCTGCATATATACATGCTCTTGGCTTTGTTTTTCATATTGACCTTGAACTGATACACTACCCCAAAATGTTCAGAGGCACATCTTAGTCTTTTTATTGCTAACGACTTACCAAATTGAACTCTAAGGAACTCCAAAACATGCATCTTCCCGACATATTATATAACCTGGTTTTCAAAGAAAGAGGACAGATTGCATGCTCTTAATAACAAAATGAAACAAAACAAAGCAAAACACCTTCAGAATAGATTCAAGTGAATCTTCAGCTCCTGATTCAAAGTGCTCAAAAGCACTTAGATTGTGATAGAAGGCCACAGTGTTAGACACAATGATTTGACTGTCTGGGTTGATGACATGGATGACTGTAGCCTGAGAACTTTTGGAAGCAGTTTGAAAGAGTGGAGTGATGAGAGCTGGCAACGTGCTTAATACTCTGAACTGGGGAAATTTGGAATCTTTCTATGACAATTAATGCCAAATGCCTTCCATGACATTATCTATATTTGGACCACACCCATCTGTGCTTGGGGGATGATGCAGTGCTGAGGATGGAACCTAGAGCTCCAACATACAAGGCACTTTCTTCAGCCCATACAGCCATATCCCTAGCTTGAAAATATCTATGAATATTCCCAAAGATTACACATATTAGTACATTTTTAAATGCGGATTTTTAAAAGGTTATTTTGTTTGTTGTTTATGTCAGCCCTCCTTAGAAACTTAAGTATAGAAAAAGTAATATTTTTAGAGGATTTTTCTTAAAATTTTTCATCACCAAGTTTCAAAAAAATGTGGCAAGCAGTGGGTAAGGCACTTGCCATGCATATGGTTGACCTAGCCACAATTTTTGGCACCACACATGATCCTCCAATCAATGTGGGAGTGATCATTGGGTACTAAGCTAGGAATAAGCTCTAAATACTGTCAGGTGTAGCTCCAATCTCCATTATAACCATTATAATCATATGTGATTATCAGGGGCCAGAGTGGTAGTATAGTCCGTAGGGGACTTGCCTTGCAGCAGATCCAAGTTCAATCCCTGGCACCCCATATAGTCCCTAAGCAATGCCAGGAGCGAGCCCTGAGCCAGGAGTAAGCACTAAGAACCACCAGGAGTGACCAAAGAATGAAAGTAAAATAAAATAAAATATGTGACAATCAAAAATAAAGAGCATTGTCAACTAGAAATTGTAAAGAAAAGCAAGAAATTCTCAAATCTGTGCACTAGCTAAAATGTAGGAGGAAATGCATTAGGAGAGACTAAGTTGGTTTGCAGTGAAAGGGTTCTGGAAAATCCAGCAATAATTCCTAATGGGACAGTAGAGATTCTGAATCAATACAGCAGAGAATGTAAGATTAGGCCTATTTGTAGCCGAGTACACTCATGTGTCTAGAAAATTGTTTGTCTACTCCTGCTGCTGTAACAAAATACCACAGGCAGGGTGGCTTTGTAAGTAGACGTTTGTCTGCCACAGTTCTGAAGGCTACAAGTCCATAAACAAGTGTGAGCCAATTTGATTTGGGTGAGGGTGAGAATCTCTCCGGCCCATAGACAGCGGACCTCTAACTGTGTGCTCACTACATCTTCATCTAGAATGAGAGAGCAAGAGCAAGCAACTGAGCTAGAGAGAGAGAGAGAAATAGAAAGAGAGAGAGAGAGTCTTTTCTTTCTGTCTTCTTTTTTGGCATGTTTTTGGGCCACACCTGATGGTGCTCAAAATTCCTGCTTGGGCTCAGGTACCAGGGATTGAAACCGGGTTCACTGTAAACATGCAAGTGCCCCATCTTTTGTACGATCACTCCACCCCTCAGGTATCTCTTCTTATATAAACACTGATCCTATTGAATATGCTCCACACTCTTACAGCCTCATTGAACCTTCTGTACTTCCTTGGAGGTTTTGTCTCAAAATACAGACACCCTGGTAGTCAAAGTTTCAAAATATATATCTGGAGGAGGACATGGAAGTTGGGTTCACGAGAAGAGTGAGCATTCTTGTGGAGGAAGTCGGGTTCACGAGAAGAGTGAGCATTCTTGTGGAGGAAGATTGGCCCAAGCCACAGCTGACATGCATCTGTGTTTTCCTTGCAAAGCATGTCTGGGGACAAGATGGAGAAGACCTTGGAATTTCAGCTGTTGTTTGAACTTCACTGGTTTTGCCTTTCATGTCAGTGTCTCAAGGCCCCTTCTCCATTCAGGTTGCAGCCCCTCTGACTAAGGAAATAAGGTTCTCCTTCCCTTAACAGGCAATTAGCCTTTACAATTAGAGAGAGGCATGATTAATGTCCTTGCTAATTGTTCTTCCCCCAATGTGCATATTAATGCAAACAGGACACTCTAAATCCTGATGCTCATTCATTCTGAAGAATGAATGATCTCCACCACTGTGCAGTCTTAGCAGAGAAAGACTGAGATGCTCTGGCTTTCCAGGAGCTGAAAATCTTGTGCAAAAAATGCATGAACTGTATGTTGTGACCAGCAAGGACCAGGTTGCCTGCTCTCCTGACTTCTAGCACAGCACTAAAGTAATTTGCACCTTGGTCAGTTAATTACTAGTCATCCCATCAGGATTGTGAGATGTAAAATAGCCTCCTGGATACACAGGTGAGATTCTGAGTCAGTTTTCTAAAGTGCTTTCCAAGCACAGGGATATGGTCACACTGTAAGACTGTGCAGGAGCAGGATTTTTGCTCTAAAGTAAAGCTAGAACAATATTTATGATTGTCCAGTTAGCTTATTTAGTATGAAGAAATTTCAGTTCTTTAGGAGTTCATTCCCCATGCCCTCACTGCTAAACCTTTTCTAGTTGAGATAGCTGAGAGCCAAGGCTCCCCTCTTAATGCCCTAAAACTCTTTGCACTCACCAGTTTTTATCACCTAAGGTCCTCTTATAATGTTTAGTTTTGTGTTCTAAAAGTCAAATGTCAAACTAGAATGCTCTCAGAGGTCGTGGTATAGGTTCAAATGCTGAGACAAATGTAAGGCCCTGAGTTCTATCCCCTGTACTGCAGGAACCATCACAAACCCAAGCACCACTGGGAGTAACACCTATTTTCTTTAAGAAAGAGGGCAGAGAGGGGCTGGAGAGATAGCACAGCGGGTAGGGCGTTTGCCTTGCACGGGGCCGACCCGGGTTCAAATCCCAGCATCCCATATGGTCCCCTGAGCACGGCCAGAGGTAATTCCTGAGTGCAGAGCCAGGAGTAACCCCTGTGCATTGCCAGGTGTGACCCAAAAAGCAAAAAAAAAAAAAAAAAAAAAGAAAGAGGGCAGAGAGATAGCACAGAGGATAAGGCTTTGCATGCAGTTGACCCTGGTTTGATCCTGGGCAGTGCCTATGGTCCTCCAAGCACTGCTAGCAGTGATACCTGAGCACAGAATCCCCGATGAAAACAAAGTAAATAAAAGCAAGCCTTGTTAATAGTGACATTTAACACAGACCTCAAAGAGATGAAAGGAGTTTGTGTTTGCCTTAAAGAGGGCACATGGAGGCAAGTCTCAGAAGTTTCCAGAGCCAGAAAGCTAATGCAGCAGGAGCACAGAGAGTAAAAGAGTGGACAGGGGTAAGACCCAAGTGGGGTGAGTGAGTGAAACACCAGACTTTGGATGGCCTGTGAATTTATCATTGTTCACTGAAGTACACTGAGAGATATGAAGTCATTGCAAGATATTTTTGTTTGAATAACTTCAGTGAGGCATAATAAGAGGAAAGACAAAAAGTAAAATTTGTTGATTTTAAGTGTACAATTTGATGACTTGACAGAGGTAGACAGCTAAGGAAACGTTATCACAATCACATTATAAAACAGCTCCATTACCACCAAAAAGTTTCCTAAGAGTCCAATGACTTAGTCCCTGTCCCTACTCACAATCTTCAACTATTTGCTATACAAGAATATTTCAAATCTTGTGCTGGAGCGATAGCACAGCGGGTAAGGTTTTTGCCTTGCATGCAGTCAACCCAGGTTGGATCCAGCATCCCATATGGTCCCCGCACACCACCAGAAATAATTCCTGAGTGGATGAGCCAGGAGTAACCCTTGTGCAATGCTGGGTGTGATACACACACACACAAAGAATATTTCAAATCCACTGAATAAAATGAAAAATAAGTAAGCATAATCCCATCAGTAAACATCTCCAAATAAGTCTCAATGCAATGCATTACTTAAAGAGACTTTAAGGAATGCCTTCCCCTAATGTAAAATTTTGAAATCATAGTTTTGTGGGACCAGGAAAGATAGCTTTAAAAGCTGACACACATGCTTTATTGCTCCAGATGTAGCCCCCAAGAATCTCTAATTGTGAGTTTCAAAACATAACAAAGTCAAATTAAAAACCACAATACAGTCTTGTCTTTGTTTCTTCTCTGGCAGCTATGTAAATGCAAAAGAAAAACAATTTTTAAAAGCAGAGTGCTTCCATTCCTCATGCTCTTTTTGTAGAATTTTTCATAGTTTTCTAGAGTTATACTGCATGTTCATTTGATTTTTTATTTTAAATGGGAGCAAAATGATTGTCATTCTATTGCATAAGTCAGCAGAGAGAATTTTAGTTTCCCAGGTAATCTCCCTTCTCTGCCACCTGTTCTTTCAATGAAAACATTTCCGGACTATCAGAAATCAGCATCTTCAAACAAGTTTTGCAACTACAATTAACAGTTTTTCCCTCCTGGTAATATTTCCATTGGCACAATTTCTAAAACTTGGCACTTTTCATCTCTGTCAGTAGAGTTGTCCCAAGTGCAAATCACTTGATTATGCTGTATGGAGTCCCAGAAACCTGTGGGAATTGCCATTTGATTACTAATGGGTAACCTTGGGCAAATCATTTAACCCAGGTTTCATTTTTTTTCCAGCATAAGCCGTTATCACCACTCACTAACCTCTCTAGTACAAGGCATGTGAGAATATGTGTGACATATACATATTGACTTTCTAAGGACACAGGGACTCTGGTGAAACATTTTTCACTAGAATTGCAAACAGTAGCATTGATTTTGTGCTTACATATTGTTTAACAGATTATGAAATAATCCAGTTTTTACTGGGTGCTTGGTATGTGGTAAAAAAAGAGGAGAGTGCAATTCTCAAGAGGATTATAATTTTAGTATGGAGACAAGTCTTTCATGCATGAAATAATGAGAGACCAATAATAATAACATATTTGAAAGGGCTTTTCAGTTTGATGATTTCTTTCATGTGCTTTATCTCACCTTATTCTATTTTTGGTTTGCTTGAATTTTTGTCTTTAATTGAAAAATTTCTATTTACAAGACTATGTATCTGATGAGTACATTTCCACACCCCTTCCAAAAGTGTGCTATTATACCAAGCCAAACACCAAAATACCCATATCCGTCCACCACAGTCCTTTGGACCCTTGCCCCCCTAAATTCCTTCTTCCTCCCCCACTCTGTTAACCTTATCTCTGTGATAAAAGCCAAAGGGATTTTTTAAAAACTGGCCCAAAGAAATTAATAGCTGCATTCAATATTAGAAATCAAAATCTGGGCAGAGATGGTTGAAAGTGGAGAGAATATCCCGCTTAGCCTAGAGGTTAAGAGGGTAAAAATCAGGGCAGGAGAAATACAGGAATATATGGCATTGCCTTGTACAGGGCCAATCTGGGTTCAATCCCTGTCACCACATGTGGTTCCTGAGCACCTCCAGGAGTGAGGAGTTATCCCAAAGTGCAGAGCCAGGAATAAACACTGAGCATTGCTGCTCCCCTCCCCCATACACACATACACACACACAAAAATACAATGAATTAGAGAATGATGGGCTTCTTAATTTTATCCTGAAACATTTATTTGTAGATTTAATTTGTTCTTCAAACAGATTCAGGGAAGCAAGTCCAGGAGGGGATTTGTTATTTATTCATCACCCTGACATCCACCAGACTGAAAGTCAACCCCCTTCCTAAAAATACTTGTCCTATTCCTTTCTATAAAGTCTGATTTTTGTGGTCATGCCGACAAGATGACAATTTTTGTTTACTTGTTTGTTTGTTTGGTTGGTTGGTTGGGGGGAAACACCTGGCAGGGATCAGGACTTACTCCTGGTTCTCTGTTCAGAGATCATTCCTGGTGAGTCTCATGGGATCAAATGTGGTGCCAGGAATTAACCAAGGTCAACCACAAATGAAGTAAGTGCCCTACCCACTGGAAATTTTAATACTATCTTTTTAGTCCCAAGATGGTTATTTTGAAGGCATGAGTCTGCCATCTTCCAAGAGGCCAGCTTGCCACCGCTAAAGCAATCTCTTGGTCCACATCTCACTGTTGATTTGCACCTGAGCAGCAGTGGACTTGAGCCATAACTGTTTCACTTTGCTTGGCTTTGTTTACTTCTCTCTGTCCCACATAAGACCAAGGTAGTCCAATTGTTGTCTTTCTCCTTTTAATTTATTTCACTTAGCAGGAACCCTTCCAGTTCCACCAATATTTGCAGCCTAAGGGATGCTCGCTGTTTTGTAGAGCTGAGAAGTATTCCATTGTGTATACAGATCTCAATTTCTTTACCCACTCAGCTGTTATTGACAGGAGTTATTTACAGATCTCACAAACAACCCCATAATGTATGTTAGGAAGATATTTTGATTCTCCTTTTCCAGATGAGGAAACTTAGCTCTGTCTGGGATCTGTGATTTCTCCTAAGTTTTAGTATTCATATATGGTGGAATAGGATCCAAATCCAGATTTCTTTTTTCTGACTCCTGATTCAAAAGAAAGATGTGCTGGTAGTTCTTAGTCTTTGGTATGATTAAGAATCATTGAGGGAATTTCTTTAAAGTGCATATTACTGAGTCCATTGAACTGGGTCTAAGAATCTGACCTGTAGGGCCGGAGTGATAGTACAGCAGGTAGGGTGTTTGCCTTGCATGCGGCCAACTTAGGTTCGATCCCCAGCATCCCATATAGTCCCCCAAGCAATGCCAGGAGTAATTCCTGAGTTCAGAGCCAGGAGTAACCCCTCACCTCATTCTGTGCTTGGGTGGGATCACTCCCACTGGTGTCTGGGGAAACTCAAAGTGTCAATATTCAAACTGGGGCCAGCTGGATACCAGGTAAGCACCTCAACTCCTATATTATCACTCTGAATTCAGATTCTGGAGCTGGGTCTCCTGCATTTAAATTCCACTTTCACCACTGCCTATACTATGGAGCTACTCTGTACCTCAGGTCCCACCGATAGAATAGGGGTCAGATCAATATGGAGCTCTTAGGCTTTTGATGCAAATTCAATGTTATTGTTTGTAAAGTACTTGAAGTTTGCCTGGCATGGAGCAAAGTTTGTTATTGTGAGAAGAAGGAGGTGGCCCATAGGAATATGCCACAGAGGGACTCTGAGAATCTGGGATCAGAGGCCACTACTCATGCTAAGTAAGATCCCTTCCTTCTCTTCATATTCCTCAGATATCACAGACCATTATGGAAAATCTAGTGTGAAATCCTTGGGAGGCAGACTTTGAGCCAGTTATGTCCACTTGCAAAGAAATTGGAAGGTTTCATGGAACCCTCCAGCCTGAAGTCAACTTTGATATTTTATCCCATTTAAATCCACATTCTCTGTTGGAGGAAATAAACCAACACAGTAAAGCTTGCTGATAGCCACTCCATCTGTATTATGGCACACAATGATGGTTGAAAGTTAAAGGTTTGATATATAGGTCTATCTTTTTATTGCCCGTCCCTGCCCCTGAAGAAAGTATTAAAATTTCCAGATGAGTAACCAAACAATAAATAGATGAGACAGTTGCTGTGAATATCTGATTTTTGCATAATAATGAGGTATTGCTGGATAATACATTCTGCTATCCCCAGTTTGTCTAAATTATCATTTTGATTGGTCAAATGCATAAGAAAGATATACCAATAAAGTCATGTCAAGTGCTCCATTGTAAATTGATGTGGGATAGAGGTTTCTTTAGGTTTGAGGTGAGGTGGGGGCAGGGAGAGCTGATTGTTCAGTAAGCAACTTTGGGTAGATGTTTTCTTCAGCCAATTCATAATCAAAGGCATCTGAAATCCTTACTTCTCCAGGGCCACATGCATAAACATGAGAGAGCATGTGCCTTCTAAGGCCTGTCTGTTGTTTTTGGAATTGAAAATAAGAACTGAATTTGGAAAAGAAGGGTTGTTCTAGGACATGGGAGATTTGTTTTATGTACAGCATTTTCTTCTTGATTTTGCATCTCTGAGACAGAACATCAAAGTGTTGATGGAGCTTTTGAATCAGATGAGCCAATCATTAGAGAACATGATGTCAGTAAATCCAAATAGCTCTTTTTTCACCTTTAAAAAAAAAGAATATTTCTACAAGTTTCAACTTGGGATGAAAACTAAAGGCCTGAAGTATTTTGGCCTGCAACTCCTCTTTCTTCTTCCTTATCTAACACTTGATTTAGTACGGTAAATCTGTCTCAATGCTGTGCTGCACAATAATTTTATTGCCTTTTCTTTTTTTTTTTCTTTTAGGGCTACACCTGGTGGTTCTCAGAGCTTACTCCTAGCCCTGTGCTCTAGGATCACTCCTGGCAGAATCATATGTAGTGCTGAGATGAAACCCCACTATGCTCTCTTTCTGGCTTCTAGACTTCATGCTGAATATTTAGCCAGATTTATGGCTCATTTACTACCCAATAATTGCAAGTATGGTAGCAAAACCTTCACAGACAAATAGGCACTATAAGATTTAGCTCAAGGCTTTGAATTTTTTTTTAAAGATTCAGGTAATAAATATTTCAGGTTTTGTGAGCATTGATCTTTGTTTAAACTTAACTCTGCTTATCGTAATGCAAAAGTAGTCACAGTAGTAACCATGCAAATGAATGACTGGCTAGTTTTGGTGAAAAATGTATTTTTTGGTCCAGAGAGATAGTACAGGAGTTTATGCACTTTCCTTGCACGCAGCCAACGTGGCTTAATCCCCAGCATCACATATGGTCCCCCAAGCCCTGCCAAAAGTGATCCCTGAGTCCAGAACCAGGAGTAAACCCGGAGCACTGCCAGCAATGGCCCCTCCAAAATTGTTATTTTATGGGCATCAGAATTTGAAATTCATGCAATTTTTATGTCATGAAACATTTTTAATCTTTATTTTATAAATATAAAAATTGTTTAATCCTCTTTTAGTTCATGAGTTGTACAAAAACAAGTGACAGACTGGATATTGCCCATGGGCTATAATTTTCCTACCCCATCTCTTGCTCTGTTTAAAACCATGAAATCTTTAAAACCATGAAATTTCTATTATTTGTCATCACTTGAACCAGCAAGGTACACATTTATGAAGAAATATCAGTTTATTTTGTGTATGCCTTATGGTTTAATCATTACTGTTTATCTTTTTTTATTCACCTTTGGCTGATACAAAATTCCCTGAATTTACATGTTTGCCTTTAAAGTTGAAAAGAGTTATGCTTTTGGGCTAGAAACATTACTCAAACACTTGCCTTGCATGCTGGAGTTCTGTTTTCAATCCCCTGAACTACATGACGTGCTATTGGGAGTGAAGCCTGAGCCCTGAGCCAGGCTTGCCTCCCCTTTACCCCCATTCATAAAATTAAATTTTAAAAAGAACACATTTAACATTTTTTAAATCTAGGAATGATTTTGGGTTTTGACTAGACGTCTTCAAGACCAAACTGCATCTTTATTGGAGTGGGTCTAAGTTTAGCAGGTCCTTGGCCAAATTGAACACCCTCCCTCTGAAGTCAGATATGTGCTCATCTCTACCCTTCTCTGGTGATCTCTTTCTCTAGAAACACCTCATTTCTTTTTTTTTTTAATTTTTAAAATTGTATTGAGTCACCATGAGATAGTTACAAGCTTTCATGTTTGGGTTACAATCTCACAATGATCAAACACCCATCCCTCCACCAGTATCCCCGGTATATCACACATTTCCCACCCTCCCCCTGTGTCTAAGGCAGACAATATTCCCCATACTCTCTCTCTACATTTCTAGTTAACCACATTCAAATCTTTAATTTCATGGCACCTGCGCATTCTGTAGGTATTCTGCATGGTCTGAGGCAGTGTTTCTCAATCTACTGTGGGTCCCTTCCAACTTTGTTTCCTTCCTGTAACCATCTGCCCTACCCCTGTCCTTCTTGTTGTCCTCCTAGTCTAGATATGTGGATCCCTATGCGTAATTTTTACTCATGATCCCCTGAGAACATCCTGTGAGTCCTTAGGACTGTGTGATATCCAGTTGAGGGATGCTTCTTTAAAAGAGTCCTTAAGCTTACCTCAGTGCTCCAGAGAGGTGGGACACCTGCCACTCTGAACCAATCTGAGCCCACCACCTCTTCAGTCACAGTAACTTGTTGAGGAATGGAGTGAGGAGTGACAACCCAAAGAGATACTATCTTACTTCTCCCTGAGAGATTGTTAGAACTGTCAGGTTGAACTGAGTTTCTGTGTCTTTTTGAAACCCAAGAAATCCTGACTTATTGAGCCTCCATTTAATATTTTGGATTCTTATCTTATTTCTCAGCAGCTCCCCCATTTGTAATCTATCCAGTCAAAACACCCTCTCACTTGCTGGAGAGCAGGATGTCTTTCCAAGCCATACCCTTCTAGGTTGAATGATTTTATCACCACCTCCTTCTCATCACAGCCCCACACTACCTTATTCAATGGGTAGGTTTGGGACAAGTGGTGTTGTTATATTGAAGCAGAGTAGATTGACAAAAGTAATGGATATAGCATGTACCCCAAATTTATGATCTCCTTAAGATAATAATTTCTACTCATTCCATCTGCAACTGCTCACTTTCTGCTGTGTTGTGCCCTGTCCAGAGAGATGCTCACTGTCTTACTATCTCACCCAGCAAGTGGGTGGTAAGTGCAGCTTGCTTTGTGTGGCCCTGGGGACATAATAAACACTGATCAAGGACCGGACACCATTTCAGGTCATTATATAGTAGGGTCAATAGAGAAAGCATGGTGAAAACCGACATTCAGGATGCTCTTTCTTGGTGGTCCAGAAGCATAACTCCTGCTTCTGACTTGGCTGGGAAACACTCCAGAGATGTAGGAGCTCATCTCATCCATGAATACTACAGAGGAAAGATTGATGCTATATTATCTAATGTTGGCAAAGAAAAGTCTGAAGCCCAAAAGGATGATCAAATCGCACAACTCATTTGGGAATGGATTCTTTTCCCTATTCAGAAATAGAAGTTCACTTTTTAGAGGATACAAAAACAATTTTCCACCAGGAAACATTAAAATAAATTCCAAGAATAGAAAATGAGAAATTGTGCTTTTTTGTTATAAAAATAATAGCTGTTTGCTTAAAAATATATTTACAATGATGGGCAATAAAAATATTTAAAACAACTGCTGGCTAACATAGAGGAAGATATTGACAGGAACAAAATGGTAGTAGGAAACTTTAACACTTTTCAATCACTGTTTTGACAAATCAAGTAGGCAACAATGCAAGCAGGAAACAATGACTTGATGGAAGAAACAGAGCACATGGACCTAGGAGACAGGTATAAGGTCTTTCATCTCCAAGAAGCTGAACACACATTCTTCTCCAATGCACATGGGACATGCTTCAAGATAGATCATATGCTGGGTCACAAAACATACCTCCATAAAATCAAGATGATAAAACTTGTCTCGACTATCTTCTCAGACATGATGCTTTGAAAATTAATCCAAATCAAATTGGGGAAAAGCTCAAACCTGTGTAAATTAAATAAAATAAAAGGTAAAAGGATTTTCCCAGTAAAAAAAGCTCTGAAATAAAACTTCACTTTATTTGCATGTTACATCTTTCAATCCATCCTCCTGTAATGCTCTATACACGTGCATCTTCCAAAATTTCTCTCAATAAAGCTTTATTATTTTTAATATACCAATATACATTTATTTTTAAATCTTTATTTATAAGTATTTTATTGTTATTATTTTGCAAATAGAATTATATTCTTAATTTAATTTCTGATTCCTCTTTATTGATAATTACAAAGACCAATTTTTGTAAGGCATGATTATTTTGTATCCTGCAATCTTGTTTTACTTATTTAGATCTAAAAATTTTGTGGGTTTATGTTTCTTAGAAATTTCTATATACAAGATTGTATCATTTGTGAGTGAAAAATAAAAGACCAAAAAGAAATACTCCAGGAGGTCAGAGAGATAGTTACAGCCAGTAGGGTGTTTGCCTTGCACTCGGCCCACCTGGGTTCGATCCCCAGCATACCATATGGTTCACTGAGCACTGCTAGGAGTAATTCCTAAGTATAGAGCCAGGAGTAGCCCCTGAGCATCTTATTGCTTGGTGTGACCCATAAAGCAATATATATGTATATATATATATTGTTATATTGGAGTATAAGTAAGGGATATACTTATACTCCAATAAAAGACTCCAAAGAAGATCTAACAAATGAAATTAAAATTTTAAAATATATATTAATTTTGCAATAGTAAAATGAGAATTATTTCATAGGATTTCTGTGAAGAAAGTGGAAAATGATGTACATAAATCACACAGTACAGATACATATGAAATACCTAAGGAAGGATGATCTGAAAAGATGGAGAACAGCCCTGGCATCTTTGTGACCTATTCAGGAATCCTTTCCCTGGCTCTTGCTCCTCTCCCTCCTCTCCCACTACCTTCCAGTAAAGTCATCCCAGCTTCACTGTTCACAGATCTCCTAGAATCTTCAACAGCTCTGCAGACTTCACTCTGGCCCCAAGGGCCTTCCATTGTTGTCTCCACCCACTCTGCCCTGCTTCTGCTTTGCACCATCAGAACACTTTCTGCACCACATCACTCTCTACAGTCTCCCAAATATGCCCCACCTGCTGCAAGGACCTTCTGCTACTAAAATTAAAATTTGAGTTATTTGACCTTTTCTACATCTTAGACTTTGTGATCTTGGACTCTGGGTTCAACGGGACCCGGGAGCAGAGATACTCTGCCTGCTTCCCCCAATGTCCGGGGACCAGGGGTCACACCCCTAAGCCACCTCCTACCGGCACCAGATAATCTCCTCATCAGCCACCCTCCAGAACTCACAGCTGCTTCTCCCAGAAGGGAGCATAAAATGAGGCCCCCATAACAATGCACCGGAATCCGCACCAGGGGTGCCCAGAGGGGGGCGGTGAGAGCCCTCCCCGCCCCAAGGGACCCAGCAGCCAACCTCCACTACCCCACTGCCGCCACGCTCTAGGTCACTTTCCACAGGCTCAGGCTGAGCCTCAAGCATGAGTGAACATATTCCTGGACCACTCAGCCACAAGGCACAACACATCATCAGGCCTCTTGGAGAGGCCGGCAAGCTACCGAGTGTATCCTGCCTGCATGGAAGAGCCTGGCAAGCTCCCCTAGGCATATTCAATATGCCAAATATAGTAACAATAACAAGTCTCATTCCCCTGACCCTGAAAAGAGCCTCCAATCGTTGGGAAACAGGAGTAAGGATAGACTGCTAAAATATCAAGGCTGGGACAAATGGAGATGTTACTGGCACCTGCTTGAGTAAATCAAGGAACAACAGGATGGCAGTGATACAGTAAAACTCCAAGCCCTCTGAACACCCAGCAGTCTTTCTCTTTTTCCTCCACACAGAGCATCCACAGAATTTGTTCTTTCATCTAGACATCTTGTCCATGTATGTCTTCTCTGCTAGTTCATACACTTTTGAAGACAAGAGTGTATTGGATAAATGTGTGTAGCCTTACTCAGCATAGAAAGTGCCAGTTCCTAGTATCTAATAAGCATGAAGAGATGGATGAACACAGACTTTCTGGAATTGACAGGTGAAGTGACCCAGAATAAAAACTATACTACTGTTCAAAACTTTGTCCCAAGAATATAAATGCTTGGGGCTGGAGCAATAGCACAGCAGATAAGGCATTTGCCTTGTATGTGGCCAACCCAGTTTCGATTCCCAGCATCCTATATAGTCTCCCAGCACTGCCAGGAGTAATTCCTGAGTACAGAGCCAGGAGTAACCCCTGAGCATTGCTGGATTTGACCCAAAACACACACACAAATATAAATGCTCCTGTCTTTTGAATGAAGGAAACATAATCCAGAAAAACCAATATGAAGATTCTAATGGCAGAAAGCTGCTATCAGCCCTGGAACAGATAAGAGAAAGGAAGAAGTTGGACATTTGGACATGGCAGCCTCCAAGAGTGGGGAGGAGTAACAACAGGACTAAAGAAGGGACAATGCTGGAGCTATCAACCACTGATGTTGAGGACTCTGGAGGTCTACAGAGAGACCCTGGCGATGGCAAGATGTTCCACCTCTGCTGGCTCTTCTGGAGCATATGAGGTGGTACTGACTCTGCTAAAAGAAGTGGAACTTCAGCCAATGTCTGTGAGATTTGGGGGAGAGGACAGGAACTGCCAGATCGAAGGGAGGCTTCTTTCTGCCTCTGATCCCTTTTCTCTCTGAGATTCCTGTTTGCAGAAGTTCACAGGAAATCATCTGAAGACAAGTTTAGGAAACAGTTTTCAGAGCATCTTAGAGAGGAGTGTATTTGGAGCTGAGAGATAGGTCAAGGATCAACGATTCTAGCACACATTGCAACATTTCTAATACAGCGCGTTTTTTAAACAACGAAAATAAGATCCCTGGGTTTGGGTGCCTTGCTGGATGTGATCTTGGCTTCTAGACCTTAATCCACCTGCTTAGGAAGACAGTGATTTTTATTACAAGGTGATAGAACCCATACCTCATAGATCTGAACCACTTCTTCCTCTAAGCCATGGAAGTAGATGAAACCACAGAAGTACCACACTTTGTGGTCACTTTGCACAACTGGAGTAGGGGAGAAATGTATGGCATTGTCAAGTTTACTGATTCCCAAACAAAGAACCCTAAAAAAAAGTTCTGAGAAGGCCATGTGATTCAGCCAACACATTTCTCTGCTACAACAGCTGTCCAAATGGTCACAATCCATTGATTTCCTATTGCTGCCAGTGTACTGAGGCAAGAATGCCTCTGTATCACTGTAGCACTGTCATCCCGTTGCTCATCAATTTGCTCGAGCGGGCACCAGTGACGTCTCCATTGTGAGACTTCTTATTACTGTTTTTGGCATATCAAACACACCATGGGTAGCTTGCCAGCCTTTGCCATGGGGGTGAGATACTCTGTGTAGCTTGCCGGGCTCTCCAAGAGGGATGGAGGAATCGACCTGGTCAACCGTGTGCAAGGCCAACGCCCTACCTGCTGTGCTATCACTCCAGCCCAGTACAAATGAAGTATCACTGTATCACTGTCATCCCGTTGCTCATCGATTTGCTGGAGCCTCTGTATCACTTTGAAAAATACATATGACAAATTGTGGTAGAAATCATCACAGAACACTTCTACCGCAAGTTGTCACTCAGTTTATTTTATTTTTAAATATAAGAAAGTTGAGGAGTATGATGCCGCCAACAGGTCAACCTGTATCTACAGGGCGAGTGCATCAGGAGCCTGATGGTGCCTTCAAGCTTCCTGATACCCCAAAATTGCCACTGTGCCTTTGGCCAGATCCCAACAACTTGGGACCAAGTTTACCAAGAAATTAAATGGCCAAAAGTTAGGTATGTGGAAGTCATGTTCACAAACCACCTCCAGCTCAGCTATACAAGCTTATTTATTGGCCTTATTTCAGAGACCCATAGATAAACCTCAAAAAAGATCAAAAGCCACAGTTAATCTCGGGCCCACACATGGCTGAACAGACTGGGGTAAATCGGAGAGGGGCGGGTTGGCCTGTGCTTCCCAAGCAGAGTCCCCAGCAGCCACTTGCTTCCACAATCCAAAATCACTGCCATATCCCCGGCCTGACTCCACCATTTTAGGATAGACCTCACTAAGATATAATCTGGTGAAAATTCGGGTATGAGGGTTTTGAAACTGAACTCTCCAGGTTTTCATGGAGTTGGGGTGGGCTACCTCCCCCCCACTTCCCAATACACATGGAAGCACTGGCAATCACCCCCATGACCCATCTCCAGCACTACCCTGTAAACTCTATTACTGGCCTTGCTTCAGAGACCCACAAATAAATCTTGAAAGAGATCAAAGTCAGAGACACAGCAGCGAGTCCCAGAAGACACCACAGAGCCAGAGATCTCTCCAAGTCCCATACTGAGTCAATTTCACTGAGGCACCCCAGATGGAGCAGATACAGTCTTCCCACCTACTCCAGATGGAATCCCAGTGACCAAGAGCTTCCACAAGCAAGGCCCAGGTATGCGATTCTAAAACTAAAGCTCCATGCTGCATGGTGACAGAGGCACCAGGCTGTCCCTCCCTGGCTCCCTGCGCGCTCGTTGGCCTGGCTGTCACCTCCACAATGTGCCTCCAGGCGCCATCTTAGCGCACCAACAGCACTGGTTCAGAGATGTTCAATTAAATTCCAAAATGAATTAGTGCCCTACAGAAATGTCTCCGGAACCCAGTCATTTGCAATCTATGCAACCTAGGATTCCAGAAGTGCGTGGCCGTGGCACCCAAGATATTCAAAATGAGCAATGGACAATAAATGATCTAGTATCTGTCCCTGGCAGGTAGGCTTGGATGATGGTAGGAAAATTCGAGCAAAACAAACGCCCCAAATTAGAGATAGAGTATTGGGGAAATTGCTTGCCATGGAGGCAGGGTGAGGACTGGGATGGGGGGAAGGGATATACTGGGGACACTGGTGGAGGAAAATATGCACTAGTGGACAGATGGGTTTTTGATCTTTATGTGGCTGAATCTTGAACATGATAGCTTTGTAAGTATCTCAAGGTGATTCAATAAAAAAAGAAAGTAATGTGGAGTTCATGCCCAATTCAAACAGCTTAATCAATGGCTAAATAAATAGCAGTACTCCTACATTGATAGATATATATACATACATATAATATATATATCGATATGGAAATTGGGAACCCAAAGTATGGCTCAGGAACTAAAGGTACTTGCTCTGCCAGGGTGAGGTCCTGAGTAGTTCCCATAACTCAGGATCCCCTGGTGTCACATCAGAGTGTATAATCTCTGACACACAGCCAGATGAGCAAGAGCATAAAAATGAGTGTAACCCAGATAATCCCCCAACTGAAGATTGTGAGCGTGTGGCCAGGTGTGCACCCCCACCAGCCTATGTGTGAGATTCCAGCGACTCCAGTGAGTGCAGTAGCCTGAATGTATACAACCATCACAGCCCAAGTGAGATCAACTCGACATAGGCAAGAGTAACCAAAGTGTATGGCCCCAGGCCATAGTGACAAAGGGGAAGCAAAGGAAAGCAAGAAAATAAGTTGATGAGTTTTAAAAAAAGAGAGGTGTGCTGAAAGTAAATAAAGGACCAAACATGATAACCTCTCAGTATCTGCATTGCAAACCATAATGCCCAAAAGTAGAGAGAGATTATGGGGAATATTGTCTGCCATGGAGGCAGTGGGAGAGTGGGAGGGTGGAAAATGTGGAGGTATACTGAGAATATTTGTGGTAAGGAATGTGCACTGGTGGAGAGATGGATGTTTGATCATTGTGTGATTGTAACTCAGACATGAAAGCTTGTAACTATATCTCACAGTGAATCAATAAATTTTTTTAAAAATTAAATTAAATTTTTTAAAAAGAAAAACTCTCGGGGGCCGGAGCGATAGCACAGTGGGTAGGGCGTTTGCCTTGCACGCGGCCGACCCGGGTTCGATCCCCGGCATCCCATATGGTCCCCCAAGCACTGCCAGGAGTAATTCCTGAGTGCAGAGCCAGGAGTGTCCCCTGAGCATTGCTGGGTGTGACCCAAAAAGAAAAAATAAATAAATAAATAAATAAATAAATAAATAAATAAATAAAAAGAAAAACTCTCTAGGTTCTTTAGTGTCTAAAAAACCCTTCTTTTTCTAGTGTCCCCTTTTCCTATGGTATGGCTGAACCTGGATTCCCCATGGAATGTGGACACACAGAACAGGCATGTCCCAGAATTTGGCACTGATAACCGAATCTGCCTGAAGAGACATTTTTGGAATTCACATGTGAAATAGGTGGGGGGGGAAGGCCCTTGACTTTGTTTCTGTGGTTTTTGTTTTGATCTGGTTTGGGGCCATAGCAGACAGTGTTCAGAGATCACTCCTGGAAGAGCATGGGAACACTGAGTGATGCTGGGATGGAAGCAGTCAGCTGCATGCAATGGAAATGCCTCCCCCCGGACAATATCCCCAGTTCTGGTCCCTGACTCTGATCTGCCTGTCCAGGCGAGATGGCTGGAATGGTTGCAGGACTATTTTTTAAAGGGCAGAGAAATATCGAGTGCCACTGATGAGTGGGAAAAGAGCACCAAATGTGCCCAGATTTGCACGGTGATGATCTCTATGTGCCCAACTGTCACACTGTTCCCTCATACAACTTCTCAGCATTTAAAATCAACTTGTCAACATTGTGTCTCAAAAACAAAACAAACTACTTTAGGAGAATATACCAAAAAGCGGAGACATTGCTTTGCCCCTTTTCACTGCTAAATTTCTTCATGAAAGGGGGTGACAAGGGGAAGCAGACAGTGAAAACTTTGGGAGAGGGTTAGGGGGGCTAGAAATAGCATGAAATATTGACCTTCCCTCTTTATATCTTCAATTTGTTCCAGAGATCTTAAGACTAAATTCTTCTCAATGGGGACAATTTCTCACAGCTACTTTTCCTGGACAGTCCCAGACCATGAGCATAGCTCAAGTCTGTGTGGCCCTTCAAAGCACTTTCATCTACTTTGCTGAACTCGGCATTGAAACAAGCCTTTGAGAGTGCCTGAATCTCTTATGAGAGAGAATGGGTAACAGAGAGCCAGGCAGACTGGCTCAGAGTCATTTAGGTGGAAGATGAGAACACTAGAACTGAAATTCAAGTCTTTGAACCAAAACTATTTCCTTGAAAGCATTTGTTTGTCCAGGGGACACTCTTGGGAACGGTCACAAAATTAAATTGAACCAGACTGAACCTAATCCAAATGATGTGTGATGAGGTGCAAAGGACTCTTCAGTGAACCATTTTGGGCAGGGGAGATGGCTCAAAAAGTGGGTGCAGATGCCAGGTTTGATTCCCAGAATGAAATGGTTCCAGACACTGCTAGAAACAACCTTCCCCACCCCATGTAGTGTTGCTATGTGTGGTCCAAAAGTGGAGAGAGAAAGAAAGAAGGAAGGCCCTCGACCCACCCTCGGCGCCATCTTGATGCCACAATCCACAGAGAAGCGCAGGCATTCTGGTGAGCAACGCGGCCCGGACAATGCTCCGGACCCGAATCGGGGCCAGCAACACCGGGGGGCCGGAGGGAGGAGGTGCCGCCTGCACACCTTCTCCGGATGGAACCCCGGCGACACTGAGCAGCAACTAACACGGCTCCAGGATTCGGGACTGGGACAGATCCGAGCTGCGTGGCCGCTAGCGCAGCTGCGCGACCTTTTCTCTCAGAGAGCCAGCCCTGTGTAACCTCAGAGATCCAGCACCTGAGTAACCTCAGAGAGCCAGCACTTGTGCAACCTCCGAGAGCCAGCCCTGTGTAACCTCAGAGAGCCAGCCCTGTGTAACCTCAGAGAGCCAGCCCTGTGTAACCTCAGAGATCCAGCACCTGAGTAACCTCAGAGAGCCAGCACCTGTGCAACCTCCGAGAGCCAGCCCTGTGTAACCTCAGAGAGCCAGCCCTGTGTAACCTCAGAGAGCCAGCACCTGAGTAACCTCAGAGAGCCAGCCCTGTGTAACCTCAGAGAGCCAGCACCTGAGTAACCTCAGAGAGCCAGCACTGTGTAACCTCAGAGAGCCAGCACCTGAGTAACCTCAGAGAGCCAGCACCTGAGTAACCTCAGAGAGCCAGCACTGTGTAACCTCAGAGAGCCAGCCCTGTGTAACCTCAGAGAGCCAGCCCTGTGTAACCTCAGAGAGCCAACCCTGTGCAACCTCCGAGAGCCAGCACCTGTGCAACCTCCAAGAGCCAGCACCTGAGTAACCTCAGAGAGCCAGCACCTGTGTAACCTCAGAGAGCCAGCCCTGTGTAATCTCAGAGAGCCAGCCCTGTGTAACCTCAGAGAGCCAGCACCTGAGTAACCTCAGAGAGCTAGCCCTGTGTAACCTCAGAGAGCCAGCCCTGTGTAACCTCAGAGAGCCAGCACCTGAGTAACCTCAGAGAGCCAGCCCTGCGCAACCTCAGAGAGCCAGCCATGTGTAACCTCAGAGAGCCAGCACCGGCACAACCTCAGAGAACCAGCACCTGAGTAACCTCAGAGAGCCAGCCCTGTGTAACCTCAGAGAGCCAGCACCTGTGTAACCTCAGAGAGCCAGCCCTGTGTAACCTCAGAGAGACAGCACCTGTGTAACCTCAGAGAGCCAGCACCTGAGTAACCTCAGAGAGCCAGCCCTGTGTAACCTCAGAGAGCCAGCACCTGTGCAACCTCCGAGAGCCAGCACCTGAGTAACCTCAAAGAACCAGCACCTGCGTAACCTCAGAGAGCCAGCACCTGAGTAACCTCAGAGAGCCAGCACCTGCGCAACCTCAGAGAGCCAGCCCTGTGTAACCTCAGAGAGCCAGCACCTACGTAACCTCGGAGAGCCAGCATCTGTGTAACCTCAGAGAGCCAGCCCTGTGTAACCTCAGAGAGACAGCCCTGTGTAACCTCAGAGAGCCAGCCCTGTGTAACCTCAGAGAGCCAACCCTGTGTAACCTCAGAGAGCCAGCCCTGCGTAACTTCAGAGAGCCAGCCCTGCGCAACCTCAGAGAGCCAGCCCTGTGTAACCTCAGAGAGCCAGCCCTGTGTAACCTCAGAGAGCCAGCACCTGTGTAACCTCAGAGAGCCAGCACCTGTGTAACCTCAGAGAGCCAGCATGCATGTGCCATCCCATACATCTAAGCAACAACCCCCATGACAAATGGAGTTATTAATATGAATAAATTTTTACTGCGTGTTGTTAAAAAAAAAGAGGTAGAAATCAGAAGGGAACACCTAGTAGAGACTATTGGGAGGACCCACTCAGGTTGAAAGCTGCATGCCAAAAGTAGACTATAGACCGAACATGATGGCCATTCAATAAATACCTCTATTGCAAACTACAACATCCAACAGGAGAGAGAACAAAAGGGAATGCCCTGCCACAGAGGCAGGGTGGGGTGGTGGGGGTTGGGGTGGGGGTGGTGGGAGGGATACTGGGAACATTGATTGAGGAGAATGGGCATTGGTGGAGGGATATAAATGAAATGCAAACATGAAAAAAAAAAGAAAAAAAGAAGGAAGGCTGGAAGGCAGGGAGGCAGGGAGGAGGAGGAGGAAGGAATGATGGAAGGAAGGAAGGAAGGAAGGAAGGAAGGAAGGAAGGAAGGAAGGAAGGAAGGAAGGAAGGAAGGAAGGAAGGAAGGAAGGAAGGAAGGAAGGAAGGAAGGAAGGAAGGAAGGAAGGAAGGAAAAGATCAGTGATTCCCACCCCCTCTTCCAACAACATTGATTCCCATTCTGGAGAATGATTTCAGGCTTATTTTTCTTTTAGTGTTTCTAGGAATCAAACCCAGATTGATTTGATTTGATCACACCCAAGAGTCACACTTTGTTGTGAGTCACATACCAGGACTGATTTCAGCCTAAACCACGTGCTCAGGTGCTTGTTCTCTGGAGCCTGGGCCAAGCTCTGCATATTCTCTGACCATCCTGCATCTGGTGGTGTCATGCCTAGCTCCCACAGTGGCAGTCACTTTGTTCAAAGTGAGAGGGGAAGTGTCATCCAAGGAAGATCCAAAGGACATTCTATGCTAAGGAGACAGACTACAGCTACAGCTCGCTGCCATTCTGCTCTCCTCCATCCAGCTGGCATCTTGAGAATTAGCCATTTCTCAGCAGTAGAAAGGTCACAGGCCATATTTGGGGGGCCTGGCCCTGTTAGCTTCCAGGGACAAGCAAGAACTTAAATGGTTCAGATTGAAGATGGATCCCTTTCTCTTTGGGCCTGGAACTGAGCAGAATATGTGTTCTAGTAATAGATTCCACCCGGGAACCCCCACTTTAAAAGGATGCAGCAGGCAGTGTGGTATGAACTGCCGTGAACTGCTGTGAGTCCCCATTTCCAGAAATTAGCCTTCAATTAAACAATGTTAGTCCCTTCTTCATTTCTGATTACCAGTCATATATTTCTGATATTGGTGGCAGTATGTTGAGCATGGGTTTCAATTAGAACACCAAACTTTGATGCTATAGATAAAGGAATACATCAGGGGGATAAATAAAATGAAAAAATTTGCCTGGAATCTCTCAGAACTCCAATTTTTCTTATGATTTTAAGTAAAGTTAATATTTCCCTTGGCCCAAGAGAAATGAACATGTAAGAATCAAATTTGGGGACATGAGACATGGTACAGGGAATAGGATCTTATACGTAATCAATCCCTGGCACACATATGTTCCCCTGAATTTAGGCTAGGCGTCATCCCCGAGCACAAAGCCATGAGTAAGCCCTGAGCACTTCTGGGTATGGTCCACTCTTTCCCCAAAGAATCAAATCTGAGGGGCTGGAGCAATAGCACAGCAGGTAGGGCGTTTGCCTTGCACACGGCCAACCCGGGTTCAATTCCCAGCATCCCATATGGTCACCTGAGCACCAGCAGGAGTAATTCCTGAGTGAAAAGCCAGGAGTTACCCCTGTGCATCACCGGGTGTGATCCAAAAAGAAAAAAAATACAATAAAGACTAAATTGTTTACTTATTTTAAAAAAAAGAATCAAATCTGAAACCCTACAACTGAATTGCTTTATTGAATTTTCAGGCATCTAGTAGGAAATTCCATTCAGCAGGCCAGTGTACTTTAAATCACTGAAAATGGTGTTTACTTATGTATAAAATATGTTCACTGCAATTGTCTTGGTATTAGTAAAAAAAAAAATGAAAAAATATGTAAGAACATTCTAAACGTACACACAGGGGAATTCAATTCACTGTTATGCAATCACTGGTTATGAGAACAGGGAAATGCTAATGATATAATATAGAGAAAAGCAAGATATACAATTGTATATCTTATCATTACAGCTATAATACTTATAGTTCACTATAATTATAGCTAAGAAGAAATAAATTATTTTAAAATATTCATGGGAAAATATAAAAAAAGTTCTTTAAGATGGTTATAACATTTTTATAATAAAGACTAAATTTCTAGGTGATACAGAATATTACAAAGCCAATTACATATTTAGAAATCAATATAAATCTCTTCATAAACTACCATTTATCATTGAAGTGAAAGTCCAAGTAATTATTTTTATGATTTATTCAGCATATGTCATCTTAAAAATTTAACTAATGTTTGGCTACACAGCAAAGAATAATTAACAATATAATTAATCAAATTGCTGTTTATATTTCTATGTCAAAGCTAATCACTTTCAATTTTTTATTTTATGGGAGAAGTTGTCCTTTTAATAAAGCCTTTTGGCATCCACAGGTAAGTTCAAATGTATTTCACATGTCTTAATTCACAACCTTACTATCAATAGCTGAAATCTATAACCATCGTTCTCATTGATGCCTAGAGCAAAGACGTAGAGTTTTGCTTTGTCTCTGTTTTTGTTTGTGGGCCACACCCACAGTGCTCAGGGCTTATTCCTGGCTCTGTGTTCAAGTATCTCCTGGAGAAACTCAGGAAGCCCTATGGAGTGTCAAGTATTGGAACCTGGGTCAGAGGGATGCAAAATAAGTCCTCAACCTCTGTGCTCTCTCGTGAACTCCAGCATAGATTTCCCCTAAGCTACACGAACAAAACTATCTTCAGAATTCCCATTCATTCAATTGTTCTGTGTTGGAGATTTAAATGATTACACATATCCCATCTGGACTAAACTGATAATCATAAAAATCATTCCTTGCCTGTTTTCTCTGGCTGTTGCATCTGTTGCCTATGCACACTACAGGGATGAGCACTGTCAGCATCTCATCAGCAGTCACAGGAAAGATTTCATCCAGCCTGACGGATCCATTGAAGACAGAAAAATTGGATAGTCATTGTCAGTTTTTCTCCAATATGAAACCATACTAGGAATCTTGAGACAGTCCATTATTATAGTTAAAAACAAACAAAAACCCGGTAGCTGGCATAAATAGTAGAGCAGCATATGGTCCTCGAAGCCCCATCAGCAGCAGCCTCTGAGTGCAGAACCAGGGGTAAACTCTGAGCACCACCAGCTGACAAAACAAAAAATCATATATCCTGATGCCAAGGGTGATGACAAACTTTTTAATGATCTTTTCCTTTATGCATGGGCATTCAGTCTATTAAATGTGTAAATAAATAAAATGTGTTTTAATATTTCCAAGAGAGCCACACATGTATAGCTGCAGTAGATTTATTGAGGGAATTCAGAAGCTCTGAGTCTTCCAGTTGCATGGGACCATTCTTGGATTTAAAGTGTCTCCAAGGAGCCCCTCTAATTAATGCACAACACTCAAGACACTATTTAATAAATACTGAGCTTCCTCTAAGTGGCACAAAATTAACACCCTTTATTGAACATTTGCCCAATATGCTTCTAGGTGCTGAGATTGTCCACCAAAACTTTATATTTCTGGAAGAAAAGGAGAGAAATCTGGAGCAAAAGCAGTTTGGAAATATATGCATATATATGCATATATATCCTATGTGTAATCATATATAATTACATACATGTGTAATTATGTATAAAGAACTCTTTCTGTACTGTATATTTAGTAAGTCTGGTCAACAGGAAACTCTCTGGGGAAGAAATTAACTGAATAAATCAAAATGTACAGGCTGCAAAGCGTGAACTGGTATCACAGTGTCTCCAAACAACAGATACTAAAGAATGCTTTTTTCCTGTGAGCTTAATCTGCTCTGCTTAATGCTTAGAGTTTGTTCCTTCAAAAGCTTGCAACTGATTTGACATTGGTTATTTGCCGACAGGCAAAAGACATCTGCTGCCAAAGAAGAACCCTTTTGCCCATATGTTCTTGAAAATGCTCCTTATGAAAAAATCTTCCTGGGAAGACCAATGACAATTTACTGTTGGTAATTTCTGATTAGCTTATTAGTAGTTCCACTGAGTTTACCAACTCATGATTACAAAACAGCTAAGGATTTCTTCAATATCTTTTTAGTTTGTGCAGGTCAGAGTCACCTCCTGGGGTTCTGGACTCCAGACACCAATCCCTGGAATTAATGAAGAATCATGCCAAATGTGACCTCACAAGTCTTAAGCTCGAGGGAAAGATGTTCAAGGTTTTGATGAACCTGGATCTAGTAACAGAGAAAAATATTAAATACAGTAAAAAAACCCTTCAAAGTATTTCTCTTTCAGATAAGATCTTATTTAGACTTCAAGATTGAGGGGGGAAAATCGGCTTCGCTCTTTTGCCATCACATCCAAAACGGGTGAAGCTGCTTCCTTCTTTTCCCTGCTTGGAGAAGCAGCTCTGAGTAAGCTTTTGAAGAGGGTAACACATAAAAAAATCTGTAAAGTGCATCAAACAGAAATGTCATCTATTGAAGACTTGGGTAGGGGGTATTGTTACACAAACCTGAGTGACTGGTTTTGCTCCCCTGAGTTTGAGAGATTAAAATATAAGAAGATTCGAGCTTGAAATTCTGACCAAAGACCATCTTCTGTCCTGAACTCTATAGAGCACATTTCTATAGGGTAGCTATCAGAAAGTAGAGGGTGTGTGTGTGTGTGTGTGTGTGTGTGTGTGTGTGTGTGTGTGTGTGTGTGTGTGTGTAAGATGTGTAGGAGAAAGACATAAAGAGCCAAAGAGAAACACAGATGACAAGAGATGGAGAGAGAATGTTAAGCAGCCCAGCTTTCAGTTTCAGGAGCACTGCTGACCAGATAGTAGCACTAAGAAGATAGCAGGGAATCCAGGTGCTATTCTGGCCTTTTGGTAAACAAATTATTTTAGGTCACTCTTGCCTAGCAAGAGGTAAGAAACTCAGGGCATACATGCGGTGTAAATGCATCTATATTGATGTGGACAGAAGTTTGTTTTCATCAAAATTATCTGAGCTGATCCGGAGCTCCTTCCCACTTCACCCTCTCTTCCCCTCCCCCACTCCTGCCATCCAGGGGGTGCCCCACTGCATCTTGCACTGTAGTGCAAACAGATCCCCGCAAAGAGAGAGGAAGATAAAATGAATTTAAATTCCAAAGGGGTTGCAGGGCTGGTTTCCTAGTCCCCGAGTCAGCAATGTATTTGTGAAAATTCAGCCTTTTTGTCTCCCAGTAAAAAGGAGCTAAATCTACATCGGTGGCCAGTCTAGGGTTGCTATTCTTTGCATTTTCTATTGCAGTGAATGAGAGTGAATGAAGTGGCCTGGACCCTTCATTTGATCTACTCAATTGCATAAAGTGACAGAATTCTAATATATTTGTTTAATGCTCTGCAATGGGCTTTCACTTTTTTTTTGCTTGCAAATGAAGCATCCATGGGCAAAGTTTCTTCCCCCCTTTACATCAGGACATATTTCATAACTCGGGTCGTGGTTTGAAGTGATCTTGAGAGGAGTTTGAGATTCCAAAGGCAGAAAATAAAGAAACAGATGTGAAGTTATTGTAAATTCCTAGAGTGGACTCTGGGGCTATTGTGCCCCCTCTGCGGGCGGTCCAGGGGCTGTGCCTTTCATGCTGTAATTGAAACATATTAATTAGATAATTTGTTGTTAGTTTAAACGAAACAAATGCATCCCTTTGGAGGTTGCACAGCCAGTCAGTTGGGCTGCTTTTGTTTTATTTTTGTTTGGGTGTCCCTGGGCGTATGTGACTTTAGGAGGGGGGGAAATGACATTTATACAAAGAATTTGAGAACTGAGATTTTCCATCTCCTAAATGGATACTTTTTACCAAACATAAATAAGCAAATAAGGGTTCCACTTGTAAAATATAAACCCGACCTCCTCCCTTGTACCTCAAGGATGTGGAATAGTACTTAGTACAAACTAATGTGAGACCTATGGCTTGCAGTGCTAAGTTCAAGTACTTCTCCCACCCCTAACTTCTGATCAACACTGCACTGTAAAAGCCTGGTCAGCTTTTCCTGCTGCACAGACACTGAATGTTCCCATCTTTTAGAAGAACTAAATAGGTAACTATAATATTGACACCATGTGGAGGATTCTGACACCTCTCCAGAGTCTCCAGGTTTCCCTAGCACCCCACCCAGGCAATGGAAAGGAACACTTGTGCAGCATTTGATAACATGCACAAAATTTGTCTATTATGTAAGCAGGGCCCCCGAATGGCAGAGAAAGTCCTTGATAAAGTCTAATACACAATAAAGTAAAAGCCCTAAAGTAACAGAATGGCTGTGCCTTTATATTAGCTATCTAAGAGGGAAACTCAAAACTGCCCCAATTTACAAAAGAGAAAAGAATAGAACTTCTCTGATCGCAGAGCATAAGCGCCCCCACCCCAATCCTTTGGGCCTGGAAGAGGTTCTGTCCTTTACACTTTTATTTTGAAGCTGTGTGTATTGACTTTGGACTTGAGCCAGGTGAAAAGATTTAACATAACAAAGAGGCCCATTGAAGGTATCATAGTTATAAACTTCCTTATTTGTGGGGCACTTAAGCTAAAAGGGGTATAAGTCTCAATGCTGGGAGAGGGTGGAGACAGGCATGGAGTAGCATGGAGGCAAAGTGTTTGTGCTGCCTCTGGGCTTAGGATCAAGGTCCAGATATTATCAATGGATTTCTTTTTATTTCATGGGTTCAACTTTGTCTAAGAAGAGATGGCTGCGATCTCATGAAAAGGGAAATCACAATGCCCAAGTTATTTCATTCTTTGCAATACACCATGACGAGAACTTACCAGCTGAAAAGAACATTTAAAAGCACTAAGCTGAAATTAGTCCTTTGCTAAAAAACAACACTAGGATCTGGATCTAATTTATCTTCATATACTGAAGGCAATGTATACAAATTATTTATTTCTAAATTCATAAACCTATTAGAAAAAGGAAATTTTACCTGACTACCTAAGATAAAACCTACAAGGCCTCACACTCTCCTTTTATGCTTTTTTTATTCCCAGTTCAAATTCAATGCTAGCAAATGTTCTGAATGAGTTTATAACATTCCAGAGAACTTCCTAGGTCTTAATCTTATTTTTGTAGGAAATGGTAAGAGTGTATTTTAGTTTTGGAAAATACATGTGACTTCATGTTGAGAACCAAGTTTCCTAACCCAGTGGTTAAGTTTTCTAGGCTTTCTTTAGCCGATCTTGTTGATATAATTGTGAATTGGGCTTGATGAATGAGTTTAGTTGTCTCCTGTCTGAAGAGCTTTAGTGGCTTCATGCATTTTAATCAGTCCAATGATTCATTTATTTTCTACTTTTTTTTCTTTGGCTGTGTGTGGGATCCTTCCTTTTAAAAAGTGGTCACAACAGGATTAATTACCCTTTGCATTAATCCTAATTTTTTTTTACATGGATAACCCTCTAAATCTATAAGGGTCACAGGTGCTAAGGATTCTCCTTTAAAAGTGTCATGATCATGATTTCAGTGTGGGGTTACTCTGTGTTACACAAGGAACTCTTGTTAAATCATTTTACACAGTAAAGTGTTAATCAGCATTTAAGTTTGTCTTTGTCTTGTTACTTCATTAGTTGAATACACACCTTGCCTTGGAATATTGTGGGCACCCTCCCCTTTAATAAATTGGTGATTGGCTCAGAGCCACAAACTCTTGTCAAATTTTAATTTTCTGTGAATAGTTAAAGAAAAGCAAGTACTTGGAATCAAACATGCAAAGTGATTTTAAAATAAATGCATCTGTCTTCTTTTCCCAGAGAAAGACATGAAAAGAAACCTGTTCAATTCAAAATAAAATATTTCTTGACATGAGATATCAACTTTTGAGTGACTTCTAAAAATGCAAAGTTCAACAACTGTAATAATTTAAGGAGCAAGGAAATGAATACTCACTCCAAATCAGATGCATCAGAAGATAAGCACCAAGTAAGCAAATCTGTTTTTACTTCTTATATCTCCATATCACTTCGACCTGATTTCCACACACACTTTCCATCAATATAAATGCAACATTATTTTGTAACAGGTAGAGTTAAGATAGATCTTTCAAACATATAAAATGCTTTCTTTCTTTTTTTTAATGACTATTTTTCTTTCAGCACTCTACCTGGGCATCTATTGTGTACTAGAAATAGTTTGTTTCCTTTCTCCCTATGTACAAATATTTTCAAGAATCCATGAAAACAACACCCCCCACATCACCCACTCCCTCCCATTCTCCCCTCCCCTGCAATTTGCCAGTGCATTAAGGAACATTGACCACTTTCAAAATAAGATATGAAAGACAAATCACTCAATGTATTACACAGAACATGCCCAGAGAAGTACTATATTGACTTTTGTAAAAAAAAAAAAAAAAAAAAAAGCAGCAATTCTTCAAAAACACACGAAACTCAAATCTGAATTTACGTATTTTAATGAGAAAATATTATTTGGACTAGGTTCATAATTTAATGTAGACACCTTTTTAAAATTCTTTGTCTTAAAACAGGCATGCTGGGGGCAAGAACATCAATATTTAAAAGGCCATGCTAATTCTGTTCAGAGAGGAAGGAAAATGAAAGGTAAGATTTTTACAGCTTTGATGACTACAACTTTTTTTTTCTTTTAACTTAAGTAGGTCACACCAGAACAATAGTTTTTTCAGCAAATTACCTAAGACTCTAAAGGAATATAGGAAACAAAAGTGCATTTTACACAGTGTATAATCATTCCTATTCACAAGCATTTACATCTCTTCGCAGCCCTTTAGCTTCTTGGAAAGTTCTTGACGAAAACAGAAAGGCTTGTCCGTGGGAGACTTACCGGTGACACCTTGTTACCAACTCAGCTTATCTGTGTTCTTCCAAGAGTCACCCAGGATGCTTTCTCGATCTGGGCTTGTTTCATTTTCTCCCCCACCCCAACAATAAAATAAATAGTTTAAAAGGTCTCTAAGTAATTGGAAAGTTAACGTCCCAATTAACTTCTTCACCACCACCACCACCACCACCACCACCACCACCCCCCCATCACTCCCCTAAACCTGGCCAGAAAATGAAGAGTAAACATTCACATTACAACAGGTATTGTAAAGTGGGCTTTGCCCCTCGCCCGCCAAGCAAGACGATTTCCAGTTCACTGTTTACATTATATGGGGCGTTTTGTAAACAACACAAGGTTATTTTTCGTTTAGTTTTGCTTGTGTGGAGGACCAGCGTCCTCTGCCCAGTTCCTCCGCCTTTCCCCTAACTCCCAGCGCCTGTGCCCTAGGGCAGGAAACAAGAGCAAACCAAATCAAACTCAACCCGTGCGGAGGAGATGGGGAGGCCCGGCCCCAGGCTCGCGGTTGCTGGGTCTGCCCCAACCCTAGCGCCAGTGGCGGCCTGATGGGACGCGGCGAGCAGGCTGGGCGCTTATGGAGTCCCTTCCCGCCACACTCCTCCACGCCAGCAGAGACCTGTCCTCCACCGTGCAGCTGGAGCCTCGGGGCGCGTTTGTGCGAGAAATCCTCGCACTGGTGTCTCGGCTCTTGGAAACGAGTGCGCCAAGGCCTGAGCTCGCTACTCGCAGCAGAGCAGAGCGAGGATGCGCATCTCTTCACTGACGCGCCAGAAGGCTTTTCCCCGGGGGTGGGGGGGGGGGGCAAGGGAGGAGGGTCGCGGTCCGGGACTGGGTCTGAGGAGAGTGTGGAAGGACTCAGGTGCCACTAGCCTACCTCCACCCACAGGCTACCCCAAGATAACTCCCTCCTCCCTTCCAGGGCTTTCTGCAAGCTCGTGTTTTGTCTCCTGTGCCCAAAACAAAGTTCTGGGAGAGAGTGGGCGCGTGGTGAAGGAGAACAGGAGAAAGGGTGGAAGCCGGGAGAAGGGGACCGGGAGAGAGAGTTGGCGCACGGCTAGGGAGACCAGGAGAGAGGGTCGGGTGTATGGTGCCAGGGTGGCGTTCCCAAATCGGGGGTGGGCGGGAATATAGGGCCAGGCCCAGCGAGTCCGCTTGGCGGGGCGGGGACGCAGAGCGCGCGCGGGCCGCTGCGGGTCAGTGCACGGCCACTGAGTGCAGCGCGGAGGCCGGGCTGGTGAGGGTCTCGCTGGGGGTGGCGGGGCTACTTTGGCTGGTGGCTGTCTGGGACGACGTGGGACTGAGCGAGGGCGGCGAGTTCGAGAGCAAGGCGGGGATTGGCGCGGGCAGCGCGGGCAGTGCAGGCACAGCGGCCGGCGTGGGCTTGATGGGCACGGGGATGGCGGGCAGCGTCTGCCCAGCCGCGTGGCACAGAGGCTTCAGGGGCACCCCATAGGCGCCGTAGTCGCCGCTAGCCATGGAGATGGGGGCGGCCGAGTCGAGCACGCCCGCCGAACCGTACACATGTGGCCAGCCGGGGCCCAGCGAGCTGCCCATGGTAGTCAACTGGTTAGGGAGCGGGTAGGCGGCGGGCACCGGCTGCATGGCCGAGAAGGCCAGGCCACCGGGCATCTTGTACTCGCGCGCGATGATGTTCTCGATGGCGAAGGGATGCTTGAAGCCCGAGGGCTGCGCCACGCCGCCCAGGTTGTAGGCGGCGGCGGGCATCTGCGGCAGGTGCGTGCCCGAGGCGGCCAGGGCGCTGAGCCGCAGTTTGGCCTGCTGCTGCAGGTACTGCGCCGCGTCGGCCGGCTTGCTGGGCGCCAGGTGGTCGGACTTGAGCACCTTGAAGCGCTTGCGGCGCCGCAGGAAGCTGCCGTTCTCGAACATGTCGCCGCAGCTGGGGTGCAGAGCCCAGAAGCTGCCCTTGCCGGGCTGGTCGGGCCGGCGCGGGATCTTGATGAAGCAGTCGTTGAAGGAGAGGTTGTGGCGCAAGCTGTTTTGCCAGCGCTGCGTGTTCTCCCGGTAGTAGGGGAAGCGGTCCATGATGAACTTGTAGATCTCGCTCAGCGGCAGCATCTTCTCGGGAGAGCTCTGGATGGCCATGGCGGTCAGCGAGATGTACGAGTAGGGCGGCTTCTGGTCGCTGTACGTGTTACGGCCCGGCCGAGGCATCGTGCTAGCCCGCGGCTGGCTCGGGGTCCGCGTCGGACTACGGCTGCTGAGATCTGGAAGGGGGTGGAGAATGCGCGGGAGGGTGGTGAGACAGGGAAGGATTCGCAGACAGACAGACGGACAGGGGTGCGCGCTCGCTCGCATACACACACACACACACACACACACACACACACACACACACACACACACACACACACCCCGCGAGGTCAGACAGGCCGGCCGAGATAAAGCTCTGGGGCGCGGCCCGAGTGGCCCGCGGTGTTGATTAGCGTGCGCAGTGCCCTATCGGCCGGCCACTTGCAGCGAGCAGCGGCGCGCGCGAGAAGGGGTGACTGGTGCGCGGAGCGCGATCTCAGAGACCAGAGCAAGCGGGACACCGAGCGGACGCGACCGGCAGGGATGCACGCAAGAGCCGCTCACCTTAAAGTTGTTCCAAGTTGCGAGTCGGCATCCGGGGCGCTGCAGCTTGGCCCGTGTGCGCTCAGCCAGGGGCTCGCCGGGTTCCCGGGCTCGGCGAGGAGCTCCGAGAGCCTCTGAGCTCCGGCGCTCAGCCCCGCAGCGCCCCGAGCCGCCGGGTCTGCTGTGCTTCTGGCCGCGTGCTCAGCGGGCTGGGGAGATGGGGTGCGAGGGCCTCCTCGGGGCGCGGCTGTGGGCTCCGCGGCGACACGGAGCTAGGTGCCTGCCTCCATGTCCTCCCTCCAACCATCTGATAGTTTTAAGTAGTGACAGGAGCAGAAAAGACCCCTGTAGCGGTGCTTCATTAATGTGCCACTTCTTAGCTATCATATGACAATCGCCCTGGGAGGAGGAGGAGGAGGGGTGCGGGGGAGGGGACTGGGCGGGAGGGGAGAGCTGGGGCCGCTCCGGGTGCTTTCACACCTATTTACATGGACACCTCGGCCAATAGGAATCACTTCCAGCCGCAGACGGGCCGAGGGGGAAGAGCCTCGGCGGCGGACCGGGAGTGGGACGCGCCGGCCCGGTGCGCACCGTGCAGGTATGCGGAGCGGGGATGCTGCGACCGCTGAGGTTCGCTCGCTGAGCTGCGGCGCGGACGGTGCTTAGCACGGAAACTGCGTGGTTCGGGATTCGGTTTCCTCCGCACCGTGCCGGGTTTGTGTTGTCAGCCAACTCCAGACCCCGCTCTCCGACCCCCCACTCCCAATTCTCCAAGCAGACCCCTTTTGCCTGTGCTTGCATTACCTGGGGATGGTTGCATGGGTTCTTGGGATGAAAATGCACCTTCCCATCCCAGCCCCCACCCCCACCCGGATTCGGTCCTCCGACAGGAGGGTCCGCGTCTAATAACCTCTGCTGCTCCCATGGGTGTGTGGCCTGGAGAGATAAGGGTTTTAAGTTTTGTTTCTTGCGATTACCATCGTCACCATCTTCATTATCATCAGACAGTCTCTTGTAAAAGCCCTTTTTGAATCTAAATGTACTACCAGAGTTTTCTCTTTCTAAAAAAACCCCAAAAAACAAACAAACAGAAAAAAAACCTAAGATCGTGTGTCGGAACGATCTCCGTGCATTCTTTATTTCAAGTGTGTAGCAATTTGTTCAGCGGGATGGAGGCTTTGGATCTGCGGAGCAGGCACGGGGCAGAGACCCAGGAAGGTCTGAGTTCATCACCCGGAGGACCCGCCACACATAACCCCATTTGGTGGTTTGGAACTTTAGGAGTTGGGTGTTGCCTGTCTGGAAGTTTAGATGGAACTTATTTAAGGTAGAGAGAGGAGCCTGGCAAAGAAGGAAAAAAAAGAAAAAGAAAAATACTAAAACTGCCAACTGTCCTTCTAAGATAGTCTACCGCCAAGACTTGAAGAGAAATGTGGCGTTTTCCTTTTTGGAGGGGTCAACCCACTGAGTTCGGAAGACAGGTTTTTTCCATTAAGATTTGTCTGGGGAGGTTCAATTAATGGTAATAAGTCGTCGTCCTCATCGTCAGCATCATCATCATCATCATCTAATTGCTATGAAATGGTGAGTCCACTCCTCCTGTCTGCAGGTGGTGTAGGAGTAGGTGCCTTATGCCCCTGCTCACAATCCCCCAGACCCGTCCGGAATTTTCACATTCTCGCTTTGGGCGGTTTTACAAAGAAATTCTTTTATTGCCCTGTTAAAAGCTCAATATCCACAGTCCAAAATGCACACCGGTAATGTGGAAACTTTTTTTTCTTGAGGAGGTGGGGAGAAGAGGAGGGATTGCAGAGCAATGAAAGTTTCAACTTAGTGATAATCAGTGCAGTTGTTGGGGGGTTCGAAGAAAACATCTCAGTGCAAGAGTGCAGCATCACAATGCGCGCGTGCACGCGCGCGCGCGCGCGCGCGCACACACACACACACACACACACACACACCTCCATTAACCAGGTTTTTTTGGAGTGGGGTAGTGGTCAATAACTCACCAAAACGTAACTTAAACACGATGAATTTATGAGATTAAACAATTTCATTAATATTGAAATGGCTCTCCCGCCTGGGCTGCCTCACTTGAGATGCAAGCGCATGTTTTCCAATATTAACAGAAGTGCTTGAAGCAAAGAATAATGTCACCTTCTTAATTCCGGGGGGGGGGGGGATAAGCAGGAGGAGGAGGTGGGCTCAAGGGCCTGGGTGAGGGATGCTGACCTGTCTAGGGGGCACAGCTTGGGAAGGGGCTGGAGACCCAAGGGCAAAACATACCCCTTGGGCCAGGTCCCAGAACTGAGGCAGGCAGGAGGCATTGAGCAGAGTCCTAGAAGCTGGCTGAACTCCAACTCCTCACGAGGTGCTGCGATGTGGAGAGTTCTTGGCAGGTCCAGAGTTGGCTCAAAGGCCTCAGAATAGGGGGTGCTGGGAGTCTGAGGAACTAGAGGACTGACATTTTAGATGGCTCACAATTTTCTGCAAAACACCAGAATTCTCCAAGGGCATGATGCCTGAAACCAAGGAAGAAGGGAGCTCAAGGTTAGAAGTCTTTAAGGGTTTGAGGGATTCTTCCAGTTAATATGTGCATATTAATATACAAACAAAGATGAGTATTAGGAAAGATGAAGTACCCTTGCTTTCAGGAGGTGGAATGATAGGAGTGAAAAAAACCTTCTCCTCTCCTTCCCCCCAGACATCTAGAAAAATTCTTTTCTTCCAGGTACCCAGCAAGATCAGTGTGTGTGTGTGGGGGGGGGGGGGTTGGGAGGGCATGGGGAAGGGGATGGAGAGAGAAATGTTTTCTTGTTTTAACAATTGGCATTTTGTTTCTTTGCAAGGGGGGTCCTTGTGTGGCTGTTGAAATAATTGCCCAAAGTAAACAGAAGCTGAAATAAATTCCAAAAGTGGAAATATTTGGATTAAAAAAATCCAAATTCAAATAAATCTTTGTCCACCACCAAGTTTGGGATATGCAAGAATACAAGTAGAGAGTCATGCCTGAAGTTTGGACAGGTTGAGGTTGGGAGAGGTTGAGGTTGGGAGAGCTTTCCACAATTCATGAAGAAAATCAAGCCTAAGAGAATAAAGTTTGCCTTAGATGAGGAATTATGAGTGTCCCTTCTAAATTATTTTGGTAGCTGCTGGAACTCTCCAAAGCCAGGAGAAGGGTTTTGTGTTATGTGTGTGTTTATTTTATTTTAAACAACATTTTCAGACTGGTTTTATTCTGAAGATGATGAGGAAAGAAGCATTTTCCAGAAATCTTGAAAAGTGCATCAGAGTCTATGGAATAGAGCTTTGGGGAGGGGGCAGAGTCTACCAAGAGGCTTAGGGAGTTGTTGGGAAAACTGTATAAAATACACATAAGTCAATTATATCAATGTGCAAACCAAATGGAAATCTCTTTCCTGCAAGACCTATTCATTCCTCAGCCGCAGCCCGCCACCGACCACCTTTCTGCTTGGAGAGTTCGCAATAGCCTCTTTTCCCACAAGCTGGACCACACACGGCTGCAGATTTCGTAATAATTTATGCTAATTTCCCTCCATAAATCCACAATTCGCTTCAGTGGCACCCGGGCTGCCGGGAGAGTAAAAAGGAGACCGAGGGGTGACAAATACAATATTGATTTTGATCCCTTCTGTTGTCAAGCAGGTGTGCGTGTGCATGAACTCGGGGGCAGGGGGGAGGAGGGAGGCCTAGAAGACGAAACCCCACCGGAGAGGGGCCAGCTCTCCGTCCACACTCCAGAAAGTCATGCTCCCTGGTTTGTTAATATTTACCGAACCCCGACGGGAGGTGTTGGGGGGGTGGGCGGAGGGCGTAAAAGGCAGTTTGGGAAGGCGCCAAAATAACAATCCCCGCCTTCCCGACTTGGAAAAGGGACTCGGCGGTGCGTGCAGCTATCTTTCCCACTCGCCCTTGCTGCGGGCTTCCCCTCCCTTTCCCGGGGTCTTTCCCCGCCCTACTCTAAAGATCTCGCTCCCTCTCTCCGGTTTTCTGACCCGGTTCCTCGCTCCTCCGTGCCGCGCTGAGCGCCTCAGGTCGCCTTTTCCACCTTCCCTGCTCGAGGAAAGTCCCGGGCCCCCGCCACGTGCAGGCAGAATTCGGGACCTTCCACCCGCCCTCAACTTTCCAGGCAGCTCCCGACGTTGCCCGCGCCTGTGCTTTCCCGAACCCCCATCCTCACCCCTGCCCCCTGCCTCCGCCCCGCATCCCTCGCCCCTGCGCACCTTAACACCGCGCCACTTTGTCCGCTCCATCACTCTCTCCAAAACTGCACTTCGGTGGCATGGAACGACTTAGAGTTCCTTTCCAAATGATTTAGCTACCGGGATATTCAGCACGAAAACAACTCGCGTATGTCGGTGGTCAATGAAAATAAATAAATAAATGAACAAAACAAACAACTGCCCGAGTGTCCGGAAAGCTGTTCCGGCGCGCTTCCCTCGCCTGCTTGGCACAGCTCTAAGCCTGCGTTCCGAATCCAGAGAGCCCCGTGAATCCGCGTGGTGCAGTGCCGGGTTTCTGGGGCTGCTGGCCAGCGACAGCTTCCAGGCCGGTCCGCTTTAGGGACCTGCACCCACTTAGGCACCTAGACCCAGGAAACCCTTGGGCTCGCCTTGCTCTTCGCCCCCCGCAGCACCCACCACTTGCACCGCGCCTGGCGGGAACCGAACCGCCCTCACAAGAGAGCAGGGGAAAGGAAGATGCTTTGTGTTCGGGTGCCCACGGCCAACCAGAGCTAAAGGGATCCTGAGCCCCCTCCACCCCTCCCTCCTTTTTGCCCACACCCCAACCCCAGTTTGGATAATCTTAGGAACGCACTCCTCCAACTCTCAAAACTTGTTGGAAGAAAGGTGCCGGGACCTCAGGAGTCCTGAAATTTCTGGAGTTTGGACAGGTCAAACAGTGCTTGGACTTTTGACTCCTAACAGGGCAAAAAGAAACTTCTGATGGCCAGAAATCCATTCTTGCTAGGTGCAATCTTGCCGGGTGGGAAGGAAGCCTAGAGTCTTCAGCTTCTGCCTTGCCTTACCTTCTCCAGATTCAGGAGCTCGAATTTAGAGTTCTCCCCCTTAGTCCCTGCCACCTGGTGGTGACTGAGGTCTGTCTCTCTCTAGGGCCAGGGCACCTGAATTTAATGTGTTTTTCTCTTAGTGGGGAAACTAGGAATAGTGACCCCCTGAACCCAATTTGGAAGTAAATTTCCCAAGCAGCTGCAGAGATTCGGAGAGTATGGGAAAGCTCATTTTCTCCTCTACCTCGAGTACAAAATAAACAGGACCCAGGCTTACGTGTCTCCCGCTTGACCTCTATCCCTCCTACCCCAACCTCTGCGAGCTCCTGAAAACAACTCTTGCCTTGCTCTCCATAATGCCCTCTTTTGAATCGGCTTGCTAAATGCCATTTGTTCTTTGCTTTCGTGCTTTACTTCGAAATTCCTATGCTCTAAAGCCTTCCTTGTTAAACCGAATCCCTTCTTTGCACAAACAATTGTAGAGTTTTAACTTGGCATTACCAATCCCACAAATGTATTTGTCTGAAAAGTTATCTGTAGAAGGTTGATAGAAGGATGTTTTGTTATTGTTCCCCCACCCCACCCCTTAAGTTTTGCTCTGTGTGAAAAAAAAAGCAGTTCAAATCTATGATTATTATTGGAGGAAATATTGCTAAAGCCACCTTGGTATTGAAGGGATTAACTTGCTTTTCTCCCAGCCCCTAACTCTGGGGTTAAGACAGCAGTAGATCAACTGTATAATGCGTGCACTGTTCCCTCATTTGTACAAGCAGAACAAAGGTTGGACTAAGCCAAATTGCATTGCACTTGTGAACCGGGTCCTGATGTGAAGTATCTTTTACAGCGGGGGGAATGAGAACAATTTCGTGTATGTCTAAAAGGGAATAACAAAGCCACTTTCTCGAGCATCTCAAAGTGAAGTAGTGAGGCGTGACATTCCCAGGGTGAGAAGGGACAAAGGCAGGGTCAGGGGGATGAAAAAGAGAATCAAACAGCCACTTTCACATGTCTGCCCTCAACTGCTGCGCCTCTCCATAATAGGAAACAAATGTTGTAAAAGGGGGGATCGCTCCCATTCATTCAAAATAGCAAATGATAGCTAAACAACATTGTCAAAACTGAATCAACTTCTGTGCAGTACCACCCAGAAAAGGGTATTGTGTTTTGTTTAATAGCGGGGTGGAGCAAAGGGTCTTTTTCTTAAGGGGAGAGGGGGAGAAAATCGCCCATATACCTTTCATATTAATTTTCTTTGTCAGGAATTACTTGCCTGCTCAAATTTTAAAGGGAAAAAAATTAGTACAGTGGTTTGGCATCCACACTTAATTTTTGGGGGGAGTGAGAGGGGTTATCAAATCAGGAAAAACGATGGTGAATTTTAGTTTTATAAATTTAATTCAAAGTTTCCAAAATAGTGGTGAAATATTTTAACCTCTTTTGAATATGTTTTCCAGGGGAGGAAGAAAATTACTGATTGCAATAGAAGATTAAAGTTAATCCTAGACAATTTGTAAATGTACTTTGCTCATAAATTTGATTAAGATCCATTATGGGGAATTCTGCAGATACATAAAATGAGGACTGTTTTGCATTCATACTATTTGTTTATGCATTCTTGATTTTGCATTTGTCTTGGAACCTGATAACCTGTAGGTATCCAAATTTAAAACACTTGTTCTGCGGGACTTGCTCAGTCTGACCAGGAGAAGTGCTTAGTTCGGTGGTGGACATGTGTAGTATGTATTTTCTTAATGGCAGAAGCAGGTTTTGCTGAAGACCACAAAAGTCTTTTAGGTATAATAACTGGCTGTGCTCCTGGGGAGATGCAAACTATTTGATCTCTGGTGCTCTCTCTCTCTCTCTCTCTCTCTCTCTCTCTCTCTCTCTCTCTCTCTCTCTCTCTCTCTCTCTCTCGACTTTTGTTTTTTGTCTTCGTGCAACCCTCACTGAGCTGCCACCCACAAAGCTGGGTTGGAAAAGAAAGAAAAGAAAGCCAGCGGCTGATCCTCACTGGGCTCCCCCAGCCCAGAAAGGCGCAAAGGCGGGGCTCCGAGCTCGCGGCGCGGGCAGCGGCGGGTCTTCAAGCTCGGGCGGGCTCCGTTGGCCACAGGGACTTGGCTCCGCTAGGCCTTTGGCGGGCACGACCCCTCGCCGCGCGCCCTGTCCTCGACACTGCCCCTAGCTCGGGTCCAAATTTGCTGGGTCTTGGTGGGTCGCCTGTAACTGACAAGCCGTAGAGGAAGACTCCGAGGTCTTAGACCCGGAAATAAATTCATCAGCCTCCACTTGCCTCAGTTTTCCTTTCTGGTCTCTGCACGCGCCCCTTTCGCAGACCACTTGCAAATTCCGTGGCGGATTTCCAGGCCGCAGACTAGCTGCCTTCCCAGCCCCGCAGAGACGTCAGGGTTTGGCCTTGCGTCTGTGCGGGAGTGGGCGGATAGCGAGGCAGAGGACCAAAGGTTGTACACCCCACTCCCCCGCCCCACATTTCAGGCGCGCACCCTACTCCGGCGTCCCGCACTCCAGCGCACGCCCTACTCCCCAGAGAGTCCGCGCCCCTCGGCGGCGGGATGTGGGCGCCACAAGTGGAGGTGCCCAGAAGAGAGGTTGAGTCCAGGGCTTGTTGAAGCCTTCACAGTCTCCTGTTCTGTTTCAACGCCTTTGACACTGACATTCAGGACTGACATCATTCACCGCCCCTTGCCTTTATTCATTCTGAGATTTAATTAGGCACAAAATCTGGACATACACCTAGACTTAAAATATTTAATCTGCAAGCTAGATCCTCCAACTCTACCTTTCGGATAGATCCCGAGCCACTGAGCATTCAATAATATGCCAAAAAAAAAAAAAAGAAGAAAAAAAGAAAAGAAATAAGAAAAAATGGCGGTCCACCAGTAGGGAGGGGATTGTTTGGGTGGTGGGGTGGGGTGAATGCCATTCCTTTTGGGTGATCCCTGCGATCCGATTGGCGATGCTTATGACTCCTCTATACCAAGGTGAGCTGCCTTTTCTCCACGGTGTGTCCTGGGCCGCCCTCTCAGCTCCCCAAAGCAGGGATTGCTCCTTAAGCGCGCGAAGAGCCTGAAGTGGTGGAGGTACGAGCTGGAGCTGTCCGTTCCACGAGACTCTTCCATTTCCACCTATTTTTTTTTAATTGGGAAAAAGCGCCACCTCCAAATAGGGTGAAAGAAATGAGCCCCAGAGAAACGGGTCCAGAAGGTGCCTTGGCTTTCTAGCCTGCCCAGAGCTTTGACAACCTGCAGCTTAGGGTTTGGGGATTTCGGGGTTACTTTTTCCCGCCCTTTGGCGTCTGCGTCCCCCGACCTGTTGATGACTCGCAGCCGCTGCGCGCAGAGTCGGCATCGAAGTTGGTTATGTAAACTGCTTGTGTATCTCACATTATCATCACGCTGTCTGGAGGCAATGTAGATTTTCTAAAGATCTAATGAATAAACAACCAGCAACTGCTGGCGGTGTAATTTACATTGTTAATGCCTACATGTGTATAATAAATATGCATTTGTATGTCTTCAAATAAACTCTTTTTCGTTTCTAACCTGTGGTGCTTTTTTTTTTTTTGAAGAAGGGTGGAAAGGGGGCGGTAACCCCCTCTTCCTAAGTCAGGAGAGTTTAATTCACGTGCGTGACTATGCCGTTTAAAGGAGGTGAAAGGTCCGCAGCCTAGCTGCGTCGCATCTCCACCTAGGTGAGCTCGGCTGGGGATGCGCCGGCGCCCTGGACGCGCCAACGAGGGCGATTGTGCGCAGGACCTCGGCCGCGTGTTTTTGTGCGCGGGGGCGTGTGCAGGGGGAGAGGAAGCGGGGAGAAAGGATGGCTACCTTGGGATGCAGCATTGCCCCCGCGAGTCACCCTCCCTCCAGGAAACAGGTTCCCGCGACTGCTCGGCTGGGATAGGGACATTATGGATGGCGGCTTGGACAACCTCTAGGAAAAGTTTCCCTCCCTGACAGTATCCCCACCGACGACGTTTGCCCGAGAGATTCTTGGGACCAGCCTGGGGGTGTAGGGCAAAGGGAAGACGGTGGGCGCCGGGCTGTGGTGGAGTTTGCACTGCCCCTTGAGCCGCTTTCTCAAAGAGAGCAACCTCAGGATGCGCAGCCAGCGCGGGCGCCCTGGGAACCCAGGGTCTCGCGAACCCCCGCATTCGACACCGCGCGGTTCTCAGCAGCCCAAGGCTCTCCCTGCGCGTCCCACGCCGCTGATTTGAGGCTGGGCACCGCCTTTTGATATCTCGCCCCTCCGCCAACCAGGTGCCACTCTCTTAGCGCCCTCGAAGGCAAATATCTCATCTTTTCTCCGTCCTGGATCTGGAATACATTATTTTAATTAAGTCTATGGCGATTTACTTTCCTCTGAGATCTATTCCACGGTGCAATTAGGAACGTATTGGTGTAGCTCATATGAATATTCAGGAGTGTGTCAATTAATTAGCAGACAGAGGAATCTCATTATGGTGCTCAAAACCCTTTTAGTGTTAAGCAGAATTAAGTGTGGGGGGGGGTGTATTTGGCAACGCTCTGGATTAGTGAATATTTTACCGTGCACTCATTTAACTTCATTATCATAGCACTTACACGACTCTCTGATTTTATTAATTAAATTGCTCATTAATTTGTCCAAAAAGGATAAAAGTTTTAATGTGCCACCCAATAACTTGGAAAGTAAACTTTCTCCCTGCCTGGTCTTCGCTCCTGCTGCAGGAGAACGGAGAGAGACTTCCGGAGGCCAAGACGGGGGCGCGGTTCCCCGCTCCAGTTGCACCCAGGCAGCTGCGGGGAGCTCAAGCTCGCCGATCTCCATGCGCTGCCTGGGAGCAGCCTGGAAGATCCGTGAACTCATACAGACATCCGCACTCAAGAGAAGCCCATTAATGCCCCGCCTTTCGGAATATAGAGCAGGAAATCTGAGTCGTCCTCCTGGATGCAAAGTAACAGCCAAAGCAGAAGCTTAAGCAGTAATGGCAGCAATGCAAGTGTCTCGTGGCTGGGGTGCGCCGCGGGACAGAAGGCCCGGAGCCGTGGTCCCGCGGCCTCAGGCCCTAAATAAAACTCGCAGTTTCTCTAAAGCACATGCAAAACGTACTTGGTGAAATAACTGTCGGCCAAGCCAGTCTCCCTAAAAGCCTTCTGGGCCCCCGATTCCTTGGCCAGCGCCCCCCGACCCTCCTCAAAGATCGCCCTTAGGGTTCTTGCCACCACGCCCACCTGCACCTTCCCCACCCTTCACCCAAAGGCTGGAAAGACAAATATTAAAATTACACGCACAAAGGAAACCTCGAAAGAGATCCCAAATTAATATGCATGTAAAATTAATTAGTTGCATTTCGTGACATCAAAATAAGTACCTGGGAAACAGCACACCTTCTGGGCATTGGGAACATATGCTGGAATTAGAGTTAATTGACTAATTACATAAATTAGGCATTAATTTTGCAGCACATCAAGTATAAGAGATATCTCAATTAATTGCGCATAAATTACCAGGTAAAACGTGGGACGGTGTTTCCAGGATGAGGCCTAGGGGAGTTTCCCGACGTTTCTGGGCCCCAAGTTAGTGGGGGTGGAGACAGGCTGGCCTGGAAACAGAACCGAGATGGCCCTGAGGGCGATGGTTACTGCGGACACCACCCCTTCGTTAAAGTCAATTACTGGGAGGTTCTAAGGATCCTTGGTGTCAGAAAGGAGGGAACACGACCCATTTCTAGTCTTCCCTCCTCTTCCTGTTTCCATCACTTTCTAGGTTAGGTAGGACAGATCTAACCTGGGGTTCTCAGGGTCCCCAGCGGAGCAGACTCAATTCTCTGCATTTATTCTCAGAGCCTGGCAGAGCCGGGTGGGCTATTCCACGCCACTACATCATTGCTTGCTCATCTCAGGTTGGAATCCAGGGTCAGGAAGAGATCCCGGTGGAAAGAATCTCTTGGTTTGTGAGATGTGTTCAGGGGGTTCTGGGACGTCGACCATGTGCTGCGGGACTAGCTGGTCAGAACGCAGCACCCTCTTCATTCTGCCACACCTCACCCCTCATCCCAGGGACCCATGACTTCTTTATCTTAATTCTCTGAAAGAACAAAACGGATATAGCGTGGGTGTTCATTTGGATTTTTTGAGGTTCTCTCTTCCCTGGGAAAGATTCAGTCAAGACACTGGTAATTCTCCCTCAACAAAACTTTCTCCCAGATGCCCCTTTTTTCTCCGGCCCATAGAAGTGCCATTGTTGACAAAATATTAAGCATGAGCAGCGATTATTCCCTATGTTTAAAAGGCCGTCCCTAAGGAAGAGGTTTGGGGGTGGTGTAAAGTCCTACAGCTTGCAAACCTCATGCGGATTCCTCACATAAATCAACAATTTCCTTCTGTGGATGTGGTGGAATGCTATCAGGAAGGCACAGATTGCTGGCAATGTCTAGACTTATCATGTGGCGCCTAAGAGCATATAGACCTATCTAAGGTCACAGGATACACCCCTTTTGAAGTTATGATCACACCCCTCTTCTATTTTGCTAAGCATGGAATGAAATGAAATCTAAGAAATCCTTTACTATCTGGTCAATTGCATCCTTATGAGATACTTAGGTGACATTCTTTTTACAACATAACCTGATTGCTGATAGATTGGAGAAACAATGAATTCCTGAGTTAACTGAGACAAACATTCATTCTGATGTAGAGGTTTTCTGCTCTAACCAGATGCTGCAGATACTTGAGGGAGATGTTGACAAGTGGATAATTGTCAGCAGAACTAAAACAGACACTTTGTTTACAGTTGAGCATGATTAATTGAGAGTAAATAAAACGGCACTCGTTCTAAAATCACCATCCAAAGGTTTTTTTTTTTTTATTTTTTAAGACTGTATGTCTGGGAATAAAGAAAATGGACTTACCTACAAAAAGGTTCATTTTGCCAGACTCTTGAAGAAGCAGCTGTCAGTGGTATAGATCAGAAGCAAATATGTGGGCCAAAACCATAGTACAGTGGGTAAGGCTCTTTCTTGTGATGCACGTGATCAACTTGGGTTCCATTACTGGCATCCCTTATGGTCCCCTGAACTTCCAGGAGTGATTCTTGAGTGCAGAGCCCGGAATAACCCTTGAACATCCATGGGTGTGGCCCAAAAACAAACAAATAAACAGAAGTAGATATGCTCTATTGCTTTTCAGTTGGTTTACACACATGTACACAACAATGTTTAGAGCTGAAACTTTCTCTTAAGCATCAGGAGTTTGAATTTCTCTTTGTAAAAGAATTATTCTCTCCTCTCCTTATTTTCTGTTTAAAGTATAAAGCTCACTTACCCTGAAATGATTTTCAAAATGAGCCAGCTGTGAAAAATCTAAACTGATGTTGTCAAACAAGGCTATTGAAAGCAATTGTGATACTTGAATTTTCAGAATATGTCAGTGCCCTCTGGCTTTAATCAATGCCTGTGGCTAGACTCCACTGAACATGACTGTCCAATATAATGTGTTTTTCTTTTCTTTTCTTTTCTTTTCTTTTCTTTTCTTTTCTTTTCTTTTCTTTTCTTTTCTTTCCTTTTCTTTTCTTTTCTTTTCTTTTCTTTTTTCTTTTTTACTTCATTTTGGTGCTACAACTGGCAGTGCTCAGGGCTTACTCCTGGCCCTATGCTCAGTGATCACTTCTAAGTGTGCTCCAGAAACCACATGTGGTGCTGGAGATCAAATTCGGGTGAACTCATTGAAGGCAAGTGCCTTAACTCCTGTACTGTCTCTTTGATCCTAACATAATACATCTGAATGAAATTGGAACTATTTCTTAAGGGTGCAGTGTAGCACATACACAATATGTATTTGGGCTTTTATTCTTAGACAGAGGGTGATCAACATATCTTCCTAACAAACTTGACTAAATCATACTTTTGCAGATACTCTATACGTTGGTTTGGATAAACATCACAAATTACTTGACTTGTAGAAGTCTATTAATGCACATTCTTCATATTTTAACATAACAACCAATATACCTTTTGAGGGGCCGGAGCGATAGCACAGCGGGTAGGGCGTTTGCCTTGCATGTGGCCGACCCGGGTTCGATCCCCGGCATCCCATATGGTCCCCAAGCACCGCCAGGAGTAATTCCTGAGTGCAAAGCCAGGAGTAACCCCTGAGCAGCACTGGGTGTGACCCAAAAAGCAAAAAAAAATGATATATACCTTTTGAGGTACATTTAGATAACTAACTGAATTTTATTCTGTGCTGTTGTGCTGTATTCAGGAGGGGTAAGAGCTAGGCAAAGGAGATGCAAACCAGGACTCTCGTTGGTTGCTTAAAAAGCACTTTCTCTTGGGACTTCTTACAGTTAGAAACTGCCCCTAGCAGTCTCTGAAGTAAGGGCACATGCAATGTCTCAGGTGGTATAGAAGAGAGGCAGTAGGTAAGGATGAGGAGAGGAGGATGAGGGAAGGAGAGAAACAAGAAAGTTGGAGCTCACTCTCTCTTCATGAGGACTGGGTTTTGAGGAATTAATTATATTTTCCTTCAGCCAGTTTAAACTAAGTTCTGAAGGGCACAGGAAGATTCCCTTCTTGTCTTGAAATCCAGCACAGCTTTTATACTGAATTTTTTGTGTTGAAATTTGGGGCTGTAAATCCTTTCTTTTTAGTTTTTTTATTTTTTATTTTTAGGTCACACCCCATGGTGCTAAGGGGTATTCCTGGCTCTGCACTCAGAAATTACTCCTGGTGATGCTCAGTGGACCATATGGGATGCCAGGAAATTGAATCCAGGTCCGGTGTGTGCAAGGCAAAGACTCTATCTGCTGTACTATTGTTCTGGCCCCATCATACTGAAAATCTTGCCTATTCTTTCCATCTCATTTCACTGGGAGAAGCAAATTGTCCTCTACCCAGGAAGGGCCAGTGGGTAACTCTTGGACTTGATGTTCCAACATATCTGATTAGCTTCCCTGCTGAGTACTGTATATTGCTTTGGTGATTGTATGCGTATGGTTTACTTTTCAACGCTTCTATTTCCTGCTAGTTTTAGTATGTGTCTCCACCAGCACATCCCTAGACTTCTAAGGCGTCCTGGAAGGCAGTCTGACTCCTCTTTCTCTCTTCCTTCTTCCCTTGCAATTTTCCTTTCTTCCTTTTTACCTTTCTTCCTCCCTACACTTCTGGCTTCCTGTTTTTCCTTCCTTTCCTTACCCTTCTATTTTCTTTCTTCATCTTCTCTTTTCTTTCTTCCATAATCATTTCTGAGGACTGATTCCATTCTGAGCCATTAAATAGCAAAGCGGGCTTTGGATAAATTCATTTAAGGGTGTGATTTTCCTTTGGTGAAAGAGAACACACACTCAAAACCAGGCACCAACTTTTTGAATTGGAGTTTTCCATTTTAGAAGTTCTTCATCACTTCAAAGTCTTAAAAAATATATCTTTCATTTGACCCTCACAGTAACCATTGAGGAATCGGATCTATAAATAAAAATGGCTAATAGCCATTGAGTGCTTTGCATTACACCAGCAATTCTAAATGTCAGTTCTGGAGCGCTGGAATTCTTTGAGAATGTTTCATGGATTCAATGAAGTTCAAAGAATCTCCAAAAATAATGCCAAGAATATTATTGACCATTTTCACTCTTACTTTTTCACTATTTACACTGGAGTTTTCCAAAGCATCCTGACATAATTTTGGAACAGATTGACTGCCAATAGAGACATAGGCATTCAAATTGTACTTTGTTAAACCAGATATGAAGCAGACTTGCAAAAATGTAAGACGATAACACCATTCCAGTGATATTTTTAGGAAACAATTATCTCATAAAATGAAATATTTAAGTTTACATGTAGTAGAGTTTTATTTTGAATGGATAACTGTTTAGAGGATCTCATTTTTTATTTCAAGATAATAATTTCTATAGATTTGACTTCAATAACCAAATGCCAGTGGGGATAGTCTCTGCTATTATCCTTGTGCTAAGCTAAGGAGAGAGCTTAGGAAACCCCAAGTTTCCACAATGGATAGTTTGAGTGGGAACTCAAGATATTCAGAGTTTTAAGTCAGACATATATTTTATATTTGAAATGGAAGTGTTTATGCTCATAATTGAAAGTTCTGAGATTGGAGAAGTGCTGTGATTTGCCTAAGCTCACATAGTCAGACTAAGTCAAAGCTTTATTAGACTCTTATTAAAGGTATTCCATACTCTATAAGATGATATCCCATATTGTTCATCCAATGGTATACTAGGAAGGTTTCTTTTGGTGGGATATAGACACCCTTTGTAGTATTTGCCAAAGTCTCTAGTATAGTACTTCTCTCATGACAAATTTTAAGCCATAACTTGACATAAGTTGTGAACCAGTGAAGCCAGCCCTCCCATCTCTCTGATTTCCATGTAGATTTGCTCTTCAGCTTTGAAATTGTTTCCAGGTTATCTCAAAGCAACTGTGATGTGCAAATAATTTCCTCATCTTGTTGAAAGACCTGAATTAAATTCTCAGATCTGCTATGTATAACCAGAGTAAACTGAGGCAAGTGGTTCGTCTCTCAGACTCAGTTTATGCTTTTAAACAGAGACAATAATGTCAGCCCTGCTCATTTGTGTGTGTAAATTCATTTGTTTATATGTATATTTTTGTAAAATGTTAAACATGTGGCTGTGAGGCAATGGTGACTGGGTTTGTTACTTGTTGGATCTACTAAACTCAGAGATACCCCTGGATCAGTTTTCCCCAGTTATTTATCCCAGATCAAAATTGAGTTTTCTTCTTGCTTCTTCCATAGTACTTTGTACTTGTATATTACCATCAATCTGGCATTTTCTATATGCTCTTAAAGTTTTCACCAGAGAGTAGATTGTGGAGAGCTCAGTTTTCAGCACCTAGAGCAGTGCTAACCAGCCAACTGCAAAGCCACAGATATCATTTTGTCATTCTAGCAGGCACATTTTCTTTAACATTTTAAGTTGGGGCAACATATGACAATGCTCAGGGCTTACTCCTGGCTCTGCACTTATGGCTCATCCCTGGCAGTGCTCAGGAAACCATATGGGATGCCAAGAATTGAACCCTGGTTGGCCATGGCAAAGCAAGTGCCCTACTTGCTGAACTGTCTCTCTGGTTCCTAGTAGGCACATTTTAAAACAGAACACTGAAAATAAATAGATAAACACAACTCAATAATATATTTTATTTTAACCCTAAGTAGTGAAAATATAATCATTTCTCTATGTAATGATATTAAAATTGATTATTTTTATTGCTACTATTATTTGGTTTGGTGACCACACACCCAACAGTGCTTGGCTCTGGGATCAGGGGACCAGAAGGAATTGAGACACAGATCTCATAACTTCCACAAAAATTAAGGCCCCCCCCGCAAATGATGGACCTAAATATAAAACTTCTAGAGGCTAACACAGGAGAAAATCTATGTACATATACATGGTGGAATACTATTTGGCTTTAAGAGAATAAAAAAAAAGGAAATCATGCAATTTGCTGCTTTGTGGATGGATCTGGAGAATATCATGCTGAGTGAAGTTAAGTAAAAAGAGTGACAGATACAGAATGATCTCTCTTATATGACTATTTTCTGTCAAAGGAAGATAGTGTGTTGGTGGGTCAAGGATTTGTGTGAGGGCGGAGAGGTGGTAGAATGAGGATGCTAATATTTGCATGTTTACATAAAATAATTATTATAAATACCATAATCTTTATAAAAACGTACTCATATATTTAGTTCATGAACTTCAATGAACATAGGAGTTAATCAACAAATCACTTGAGAGATTTGCACTCACTATAGCACTGTCATCTTGTTGCTCATCGATTTGCTTGAGCAGGCACCAGTAACGTCTCCATTGTGAGACTTCTTGTTACTGTTTTTGGCATATCGAATATGCTACGGGTATCTTGCCAGGCTCTGCCGTGCAGGCAGGATACTCTCGGTAGCTTGCCGGGCTCTTCGAGAGAGATGGAGGAATAGAACCCCGGTCGGCCATGTGCAAGGCAAATGCCCTACTTGCTGTGCTATCGCTCCAGTCCAATCAACAAATAATATTCAAAATATTTAAAAACATTATATATCAACATTTCCAATGGCCAGAGAGGTAGCACGGTGGGTAGGGTGCTTGCTTTGCAGCAGCCAAGCCGAATTCTGTTTCCAGCTTTCTAGTAGTCCCCTACACCTCTCGAGGAATAAGCCCTGAATACTGCCAGTGTGGTCCAAAGCAAAACCAAAATAAAACAAAAATCTCCAGCCCCACCCCCGAAACTTTTCCACTTTGCTTTAAAAAGTAACTTTTCAAAGAAATCTTTCAAAGAAATCAATTCTGTCTCCTGTCCTCAACTCTTGACTTTTACCTGCTCTATTCTACTATAGCTTTAACATTTTAGAGTTTCATATAAAAATCAGTCAGGAAATTTTGTGGGTTTTTTTGGTGTGTTTTGCTTCTTTTACTTAAGATAATGCTTTGTAGTTTATTTGTCATTCTACACATGCAGAGTTCATTCTTTTTTATTGCTGAGTAATATTTCATTGTACAGACACTACAATTTGTTTTCTGTTCTGTAGGTGAACATTTTGAACTGTTATTATTTGGGGATCATTATTCTCTCTTTGTCTCTCTACCTCCATCTGTTTCTCTGTCTCTCTTTCTCTCTTTCTTTTGAAGGCACACCTGGTGATGCTCGAGGTTATTCCTGGCTCTTTAGGATGCACAGGAAATTATTACTGGTGGTGCTTGGGGACCAGATGGGATGCTGGGATTTAAAATCAGCTTGGCTGTGTGAAAGGTATAATGTCCTACCTGCTGACTAATGCTCAGGCCTCTATTCTCTTAACTGTTTTCATTTGAGTATAGTTTTAAAATTGTAAAGCTTAATGTATCAGTTTTTTCTTTCATGAAACCCACTTTTGGTGTATCTAAACGAAGTAAACTCCCAAACCTGATGTCACCTAGATTTTCTCCCATGTTGTCTTCTAGACATTTTATACTTTTATATTTAGGTCTATAAGTGAATTTTAAAAATTTTGAATTAAATTAGAACTGATTTTTGTGGAAATTGTGAGGTTCTGTGTCCCAATTCATTCTGTAATTTTCTATGTAGCTATGTACTTGTTTTGGCACCACTTGTTGATGAGACTGTCATTTCTCCATTCAACAGCCTTTGTCTGTTGTTAAAGAACTTCCCCTTCAGCTTCACATATATAAATAGATATACTTATTTATATAAAATGCAGTTTTAAAAAATTTATTTTTTTTAATTAGTGAATCACCATGAGGGTACAGTTACAGATTTACACATTTTCGTGCTTGTGTTTCCCTCATACAATGCTCGAGAACCCATCCCTCCACCAGTGTCCATTCTCTACCACCAATGAACCGAGTATCCCTCCCACCCTCAATCCCATCCCCCCCCCTGAACCCCACCTCTGTGGCAGGGTATTCCCTGCAGTGCTCTAGGACTATGCCTAGTTCTGTGCTCAGTTGTGACCTGGAGGTTCTCGAGGGACCGTATCAAACCAGGGTCTTCAGAATGCAAAGTGAGCACTTTAACCCTGTACTAACAGTCCTTTAAAAAGTTTAAACTTTTTTTTTTTTTTTTTTTTTGCTTTTTGGGTCACACCCAGCGATGCTCAGGGGTTACTCCTGGCTTTGCACTCAGGAATTACTCCTGGCAGAGCTTGGGGGACCATATGGGATGCCGGGGATCGAACCCGGGTCGGCCGCGTGCAAGGCAAACGTCCTACCTGCTGTGCTATCGCTCCGGCCCCAAAAGTTTAAACTTTTAAAAAAGTTCTTTAAAGAGTTTAAAAAGAAATAGATATATTATTTTTATTTATTTGCAAAACTGTTTAGTAACATTTATGGGCATTCAGTGTTCCAGCTCCAAGCCACCACCAATGTCAGTGTCCCTTGCAAGGTTCCCTCCCAATATCCATTTTGCCTTCTTAGCAAATACATTTTTTAAAAAAGATTGTTATAATTTGGTTATATGTTTACAAAAGTATTGATTTTGTGATTTATATGTAGATAGTTTATGAAAATAGATTTTATATACTTAGCTATTTGTATGAGTTCTTACTCCTTATTCCCTATCTCCATCCAAAATAAATTTCCTTCTTCCTGAAATATTCTTTGAACATCTCCTATAGTGCAGGTCTGCTGGTGATGACATTTCTCAGCATTTGTCTGAGAAAGTATTTATATGGACTTAATTGATATTTTCACTGGATGTAGAATTGTGCATTATTGTTACAAATGTTTTTTCTTTTTATTCACATTTTCTGTTGTCCTCTAATATTTTTCTTATAAAATGTCCGACAAGTCTCATATTTTATCCCTGTGTATAAAATATAGTTTTGCATAACTGTAATGCTAATTCTCTGGCCACTATACAACTTCATCACTTATTTCAGTGATTTGATTCTCATGTTCTATGTTATGTCTTGTATGTATGTTTATTCTGGTAAATTTTCATTGAGCTTCTTTGGTCTGTGAAATTGTATTTTCAGCATATTTAGAAGAGTTTGATTGTTCTACATTTATCCTTTTGATGGAACTAGAATAACAAGAATTACATATTTGTATATAATATATATATATCATTTGGTTGATACTTTCCCCAGATTACTGGTTTTTGTTATTGAAGATTTTCTTTTTACTTCATTTTCAGTACATTTTGTTGCTATATCTTTAAGTTCATGTTTTCTTCTCCAGTGTCTAGACAATTGCTAATCTCATCTAGTATATTTTAATTTTTAAGAATTTCTTTATCTCTAAAATTTTTATTTAGTCCTTTTTATACTTTGAATGAATTTGCTCAGCCCTTCCTGCATCTATTTTTAGTGAAGCGCTTTATTTTATATTATATTTATTAGTATGAATTTTTCGTATTTTATAATATTAAAAATAAATCATTTTTAATGCCAGTGATTGTGAATAATAAATTATTGAGTTCTGATAGACCTTTTAAAGAAATGTCTAACATTTGAAACATTTGAAAGTTGGATAAAATTAAGTTAGGTTATTTTAATAATTTTGATTTTAAGTTTTAATAATGCTGGTTCAGTGTTTTTACTTGGGATTATTTTAGTCCCACCACCTAAATGGAACTCTTCTGATGTCCAATATATAGAAGATATGATGTTCTATTTTGTTCTCCTCATGCTTTGAACTAAAACCTACCTTTTGTCAGGCAGGAAATCATAGGATGGTCACCACTTGTGTTTCATTCTCAGGGATCAGACATCTCCTTTACCAGAACAGTTTTAAAGCACATTTTTCATAGGTAACTAAACAGCGTGTTTTCTTAGGCAGGTGTTTTCACAGTCATTAAACTTTCATGTGCAAAACAGAAATCTGTCTATGAATGAAACTTGTGAAAGAGAGTTTTGCTGCTTAGAATACTCTCTTTTATGGAAGGCTCTTTAGGTTTAAGACATATTGGAAGTCACTAGTTTTCAACATCTTTAAACTCAAAAGAACATTATATTATCAATATTTTATTCTTCATCGGTTTTATTTTTTGCAACATAAATCATGTCTTCAAAATCAGCCTTCATACACACAGATGTTGTAAAGAAATATAAAGTCGATGTTATCTTTACTAAAAATGCATTATTTTCCTGCTCACTGAATCTCTTATCAAATTCTATACTTTTCCTAATTATCATTTGGACCCAATTGCACAAATGCCAGTTTCTTTGGTACTTTCAGTATTTGATCACTTAAATCATTTAAAAGTGATATATGTTCATATGGTACATTGACAAATCTTCTATCAGTATCAACGTTTAGTGTACTGTGAGAATGCAAAATATTTATCCACAAATCTGTCAGGGAGAGCATGTTTCATTTCAATAAAGAGCATTTAAAATGTCTCTTAGAAATTAAATAATATTCTTTAAAGCTTTTTAAGCAAGTTATAAACTTTTGTGATTTTCTTTAGTTGGATTAACCTAATCCTTTGTAATAAATTGAGTTTCTGTGTTTTCAGAGATTTTGAAGACCCCCTTTACTTCATTGCATATTTATACAGAACCCCTTTACATAATTGTACACCTAATGATAAAAGAAAGCTTTCATCATGAAGACACTGGTTCCTCTAATATCAATTTAAAAAATACTGGATTTCTAATTTCTCACTTCCTTAGGGATTTATTTGAAAAGCAACCTGAGTTTTTAACTTCATGCAAAATAGTGCATTGTTTATGAGACGAATATTAAAATCATACCATTAGAATGAAAAGAGTTTTCCTTTGGGGTTCTCCTGAGAAAGAGAGTGAGACAGACAAACGTCTTGGGCAATTCTGTGCAAAACTGATTTGATATTAATGCATTCTGCTAATCTAGTTTATTTTTTGTATTGACTGAAGTTAACATTAATCCTTTAATTTGCAAATACTACAGTTCTAGAAATCATATTTCCAAGTTATTGCTGGTGGTTATGCGACATGGTGTCATTGTAAGTTCGCTGCTAAACAGATTATTTACACTCACTCTAGAAGATGAAATTATCTTCAACATATCTTTCTTGCAAAATTAGTAGAAATGCTGGTTGCTATTAAATCTGCTCAGCTGGTATCACAGCAGGGTACTTGTGAAAAAATTACTTAATATCTCTTTGTTTACAGTCTTCACTGAGGTGAATATATTTAACGTAATTATTCAACTGCTATAACCAGCTACTGATGTGTAAGGCGATTTTTGTTTAAAGAAGCAGCTGCATTTTTTAACAAAAGCTATACCACATCGAAGGTTTTATTTTCATCTTATTAAGAATTTTATTTTGAAGATATTTCTAGAAAAGGAATCTTAGTGAAGAGATATTAAACTATTAAACCTGAGATGCTATTCCACAGAGTAAACTGATGATTATCGCCTCTTCAGAAGGGTAGCATTTTGTAGAATTAAAAATTTTGGAGTTTTTAATCAGCCACTGATCTATAAGACAATTTGGGGACAATTCACTTTAGTAGTTCCTCAATTTTCCTTTTAGTGCTACAATCAAACCATAATTGAACTATTGTGGATTTGATAAAATAGATTAGAACAAACTATAAAAATAATGACTGACTATAAACTTCCATTCCACTCTATAATTGTTATATAAAAAATTTCAAGTCAGTAAAGAGCAAAATTGATAAATAGAATGTCTGTAAATATACATGTGTGCTCACTGATTTTGTAGGAAGCTATTTTGTTGTTTTTTTTTATTTTATTAGTTTATTTTTAATTAGAGAGTCATCGTGAGGGTACAGTTACAGATCCATACATCTTTATGCTCATGCTTCCCCCATACAAAGTTCAATAACCCATCCCTTCACCAGTGCCCATTCTCCACCACCCGTAAACCCAACATCCCTCCCCCCCTCCCCAGACCCGTCTCCCCCCACCCCACCCTGCCACTATGGCAGGGAATTCCCTTTTGTTCTCTCTCTCTGATTAGGTGTTGTGGTTTGCAATAGAGGTGTTGAGTGGCCATTGTGTTCAGTCTCTAGTCTGTATTCCGCCCGCCTCACCCTTCCCCCACATGACCTCCAACCACATTTTGCTTAGTGGTCCCTTCCCTGAGTTACCCAGAATGAGAGACCAGCCTCCAAGCCATGGAAACAATCTCCTGGTACTTATTTCTACTATTCTTGGGCGTTAGTCTTATAGTCTATTATTCTATATTCCACAGATGAGTGCAATATTTCTATGTCTGTCTCTTTCTTTCTGACTCATTTCACTTAGCATGATACTTTCCATGTTGATCCACTTATATGCAAACGTCATGACCTCATTTTTTCTAACAGCTGCATAGTATTCCAATGTATAGATGTACCAGAGTTTCTTCAACCAGTCATCTGTTCTAGGGCACTCGGGTTTTTTCCAGATTCTGGCTATTGTAAACAGTGCTGCGGTGAACATATAAGTGCATATGTCACTTCGACTATACTTTTTGGCTTTTCTGGGATATATTCCCAGCAGTGGTATTGCTGGGTCAAATGGGAGCTCAACCTCTAGTTTTTTGAGAATCGTCCATACTGTTTTCCAAAAGGGCTGAACTAGCCGGCATTCCCACCAGCAGTGTAGAAGGGTCCCTTTCTCCCCACATCCTCTCCAACAGCGGTTGCTTTTGTTCTTTTGGATGTGTGCTAGTCTCTGTGGTGTGAGGTGGTATCTCATGGTTGTTTTGATCTGCATCTCTCTGACGACTAGTGATGTAGAGCACTTTTTCATGTGCTTTTTGGCCATTCGTATCTCTTCCTTGGTAAAGTTTCCGTTCATTTCTTCGCCCCATTTTTTGATGGGGTTGGATGTTTTCTTCTTGTAGAGTTCAACCAGTGCTTTATATACCCTTGATATCAACCCCTTATCTGATGGGTATTGTGTAAATATCCTTTCCCATTCTGTAGATAGTCTTTGTATTCTGGTCACTGTATCTTTTGCGGTGCAGAAGCTTTTTAGTTTAATGTAGTCCCATTTGTTGATCTCTGTTTTTACTAGATTGCTTAGTTCTGTGTCATCTTTGAAGATACCTTTATCTTCAATATCGTGGAGGGTTTTGCCGACCTTGTCTTCAATGTACCTTATGGTTTGTGGTCTGATGTTGAGGTCTTTAATCCATTTTGATCTGACTTTTGTGCATGGTGTCAGGTCGAGTTCTAAGCCCATTTTTTTGCATGTGATTGTCCAGTTGTGCCAGCACCATTTGTTAAAGAGACTTTCCTTGCTCCACTTCACATCTCTTGCTCCTTTATCAAAGATTAGATGATCATACATTTGAGGTTGTGTGTGGGGATATTCCACCCTGTTCCATTGGTCTGCAGCTCTGCCTTTGTTCCAGTACCATGCTGTTTTAATTGTTACCGCTTTGTAGTAGAGTTTAAGGTTGGGGAGGGTGATGCCTCCCATCATCTTTTTCCCAAGAATTGTTTTAGCTATCCGTGGGCGTTTATTGTTCCATATAAATTTCAGGATTGCTTGCTCTGCTTCTTTGAAGAATGCCATGGGTATCCCCATAGGGATCACGTTAAATCTGTATAATGCTTTTGGGAGTATTGCCATTTTGACAATGTTTATTCTCCCTATCCATGAGCAGGGGATATGTTTCCATTTCCTCATGTCCTCTTTTATTTCATGGAGTAGAGTTATATAGTTTTCTTTGTAGAGGTCCTTTACTTCTTTAGTTAAGCTGATTCCAAGATATTTGATTTTCTGGGGCACAATTTTGAATGGGATTGCTTTTTTCATGTCCCTTTCCTCTGTCTCATTGTTTGCATATAGGAAGGCCATGGACTTTTGGGTATTGATTTTATAGCCTGCGACTTTACTGTATAGGTCAATTGTTTCTAAGAGTTTCTTACTAGAGCTTTTAGGTTTCTCTAGGTATAGCATCATATCGTCTGCGAATAGTGAGAGCTTGATTTCTTCCTTTCCGATCTGAATCCCCTTAATATCTTTTTCTTGCCTGATGGCTATTGCTAATACTTCCAATACTATATTAAAGAGAAGTGGTGAGAGTGGGCATCCTTGTCTTGTCCCCAATCTTAGAGGAAAAGCCCTTAGTATTTCTCCATTGATGATAATGCTTGCCCTAGGTTCGTGGTAGATGGCTTTGACTATCTTGAGAAAAGTTCCTCCAAAACCCATTTTGGTGAGAGTTTTTATCATGAATGGGTGCTGGATCTTGTCAAATGCTTTCTCTGCATCTATTGATATGATCATATGGTTTTTATCTTTACTTTTGTTGATGTGATGGATTATGTTGATTGATTTCCGAATGTTAAACCATCCTTGCATCCCTGGGATGAATCCCACTTGGTCATGGTGTATGATCTTTTTGATGAGTTGTTGGATTCTATTTGCTAGTATTTTGTTGAGGATCTTCGCATCGGTGTTCATCAAGGATATTGGTCTATTGTTTTCTTTGTTAGTGGTGTCTTTGTTTGCTTTTGGTATTAGGGAGATATGTGCCTCATAGAAACTGTTCGGAAGGGTTCCTGTCTTTTCAATTTCCTGGAAAAGCTTGTGGAGAACTGGCAACAAGTCTTCTTTAAATGTTTGGAAGAATTCACCAGTGAATCCGTCTGGACCTGGGCTTTTGTCTTTGGGGAGACTTTTGATTACAGTTTCGATTTCCTTGATATTTATGGGCCTATTGAGGTATTTCACGTCTTCTTGGCTCAGTCTTGGGAGATTGTAGGAGTCAAGGAATTTGTCCATTTCTTTTAGGTTCTCTTGCTTCGTGGCATACAGACTTTCAAAGTAGTCTCTGATGATCCTTTGAATCTCCTTGGTTTCTGTTGTGATGTCCCCCTTTTCATTTCTGATTCTGTTTATTAGGGTTTTCTCTTTTTCTTTCTTTGTGAGTCTTGCTAGCGGTTTATCAATCTTATTTATTTTCTCGAAGAACCAGCTCTTTGTTTCATTGATCTTACGGATTGTTTTTCGGGTTTCCATATCGTTAATTTCTGCTCTAAGTTTTCTTATTTCTTTCCTTCGATCTGGTTTGGGTTCCTTTTGCTGGTCCTCCTCTAAGATCTTGAGCTGCGAAGTCAAGCTATCTATATAGGCCCTTTCTTCCTTTCTGAGGAAGGCTTGGAGAGCTATAAATTTTCCCCTTAACACAGCTTTAGCCGCGTCCCATAGGTTCTGATAGCTTGTGTCTTCATTCTCATTTGTTTCGAGGTATCTCTTAATTTCTTTCTTGATTTCCTCCGTGACCCACTCATTGTTTAATAGTGAGTTGTTTAACTTCCAAGTGTTTGATTTGGTCCTCCGCGTCTGTGCATGATTAACTTCCATCTTCAGTGCATCATGGTCTGAAAAGATAGTTGATACAATTTCTATCTTCCCAATTCTATGAAGGTATAACTTGTGGCCCAGAACATGGTCTATTTTGGAAAATGTTCCGTGTGCGCTGGAAAAGAATGTGTATTCTTTCTTTTTGGGGTATATAGCCCTGTATAGGTCTATTAGCCCTGTCTCCTCCATTTCTTCCTTCAGGGCCATCGTTTCCTTGCTGAGTGTTGTTCTTGTCGATCTATCCAGAGGTGATAAGACAGTGTTGAAATCTCCAACTACTATCGTGGTGCTAGTTATGTCCTCCTTAAATTCTGTTAGGAGTTCTTTTAAGTATTTAGCTGGTCGTTCATTAGGTGCGTATACGTTTAGGAGTGTGATTTCTTCCTGTTGTATATATCCCTTGATGAATATAAAATGACCTTTGCTGTCCCTTCTGATCTTTTTCAGCCTGAAATCTATGTTATCAGATACTAGTATGGCCACCCCTGCCTTTTTTTTGAGGGGGCTGTTTGCTTGCAGGATTGTTTTCCATCCTTTGATTTTGAGTCTGTGTTTGTTCTGACTATTCAGATGTGTTTCTTGTAGGCAGCAGAAAGTTGGGTTTAGTTTCCGAATCCATTTTGCCACTCTGTGCCTCTTGATTGGTGCATTTAGCCCGTTAACATTAAGAAATTATTGTCATGGGATTTTGTGTCATTTTTATGTAGGGTTTGTTGTTCTTATAGGTCTTTTTCCTTGTCTTATAGTAGCCCTTTGAGTCCTTCTTTTAAGTTTGGTCTTGAGTCTATGAAGTTCCTGAGCTGTTGCTTGTCCATGAAATAGTGTATGGTTCCTTCAAGTTTAACTGAGAGTTTAGCCGGGTAGAGTATTCTTGGTGAGGCATTCATTTCATGAAGTTTTTTCACTATATCCCACCATTGTCTTCGGGCTTGGAGGGTTTCTTCTGATAGGTCTGCTGTGAATCTGAGGGGTGCGCCTTTTTATATGATCTCCTTCTTTGATCTTGCTGCTTGCAGTACTGTGTCTCTATCCACGGCATCCCTCCTTCTGACTATGATATGCCTTGGGGATTTTCTATTTGGGTCCCTTTTAGCTGGCACCCTTCGGACTCCTTGTATCTGGATGTCCGCATTCTCTAGCTCTGGGAATTTTTTAGCAATGATGTCTTTAATGGTGTTTTTTTCATTGGGATTGGTTCCGTGTGGTTCCGGCACTCCCATGATTCTTATGTTGTTTCTCCTGAGGTCATCCCCTAGGACTCTAACTCGCTCTAGAGCCAGTTTGAGGTCTTTTGCCATTATTTGTTGTTGCCTATATGCTTTGTGCAGCTCATCTTCAAGCTCACTGATTCTGTCTTCGGCTGTAGTCATTCTACTACTGAGGGCTCCTATGGAGTTTTTCATTTCATCTACTGATTCTTTTAGTTGTGTGACTTCTGTTCGTAGCTTTGAAATTTCTGCTCTCATTTCTTCCTGGATTATCTTGGTGGAGCGTTCCAACGCTGCATCCATATCCTCCCTTAATTTATTGGATGTTCGTTCCATAGTTGTGTTGATTTCGTGAACCATCCTGACAATTTCCTCTCTGAATTCTTTATCTGAGAGGAGGATGTGTTTCTGGGAGGTCGCTGGTGAGGTTAGTGAGATGTTTTCTCGGTTCTCTCCTGGTGGTGGGGATTTTCTCTGTTTCTTCATGTTGTTATGGGCTTTACTGTCTGGAGCTCTCGTTAGCTTGGGAGGAACCTCAACTGAAGATTTTGGGCTATGCTTCTTCGACAGAGGACTTTTGTGTGCAAGTTGATGTGTTCATTGACAGTTTTCGTGAAGTTAGGATAGGGTGGGTTAGTTGAGCATTAATATGTAGTAACTAAGATGATGAGGGAGTTCTTCGAAGGAATGAATTCTATCAATTGTGGCCAAAGGAGAAGGCATGGAATGGTAAAAAAAAATACCTGCGGCCGCATTAGCGGCCTGTGCTCCTGAAAGAGGCCACGCCCACTTTTAGGCCACGCCCCCTAAGATGAGGACACGCCCCTAAGCAGCAGAGTGGGGATTGGTCAGGCTCCGAGGGCGGCGGCGGAAAGGTGCCAGGCAGGGGCTTCAGGAGAAGCCCCGAGCCGACTGTAGGAAGCTATTTTGTAAGAAGCTAAGGTAAATGAGTAAAATTTGGTCCTTAGTCTCCCAATTGGCCTAACAATTCAAAATTTTAGTTATATTTATGTGTCACTATCTACTTCAAACTGCTCCTATAATGAAAGTATTTTATGTCTTGAATCATTAGACCCGTCTTAAAACAGTGTTCTCTTTCTCTACATGAATATTTCTACATTGCTAGTCAGCTAACAAGATCAGCTGATCATTCAGAAACCTCTAATTCAAGGCCTGTTATAAATTTTTGGCCCTGAGATAAGACTTTAGGAAAAGAATCTTTAAAAAATACAATGTTTCCTAAGTATCACTCTGAGGAAAGGACATAGCTGTACTGGCCATTTGAGGTGGGGGTTGGGAAAGCAACTTAGTGATACTCATATTAGACATTTTTTGGGTATTGTTTTCTGGGTCACACCTGGTGATGCTCAGGGCTTACTCTTGGCTCTGTGTTCTGAGTTCCTCCTGCCAGGACTTGGGAACCATACCTGGTGCTGGGGATGGAGCCGAGGTTGGCCAGGTGCAAGGCTAATGCCCTACCCACTGTATTGTCACTGCTATCACTCCACTTCCTCATATTAAAAACTACAAATTGAAGAATTATAGTTTCTCTCTCCAGCATATTATTGACAAATTTGTATTTTGAAGGAGAGATTTTTGCTGTTTGAGTTATCAGATTTCTCATATTAAAAAAATAATTATTAGAACAATTCACTATTCTTTGACTATAGTAACCTGTGTTAGTATTTGCTGGGGGTTAGAAGTCATGTATATTTGTGTCCACACTAAATTCCTATATGCATAAAAGTTTCAATACCTTTTGTGTTCTCAACAAATATTGATTGGGATGTGAATGTCAGCTGCATATGAAGCCTTGTTCAGGCACTTGGCATATCTGGTTAACTGTGTGAGTCTAAACAGCTCACTATTGCGCCTGCTTTTACCTTGAAAAATATCACAGTGCAAACAGGTAAAGGAAACCAACTCTTTATTTATTTTTATGTATTTTAAAAAATTTAATCACAGTGAGATGCACAATTACAAAGCTGTTTATAGTCAGGTTTCAGTCATACAATATTCCAACATCCATCCCTCCACTAGTGCACATAAACCCCACCAATATCCCCACTTTCCCTCCCACCACCCCACCTCCCCAGCCTGTCTCTATGGGAGGCACTTTCCATCTCCGTCTCTATGTCTCTCTCTTTTCGGAGTTTGTAATATAGATACTGAGAGGTTACCATGTTTGTTCCTTTACCTATTTTCAGTGCACAGTTCTTATTCAGGGTGATCATTTCCACCTATCTTTGTCAAAGTGGTTCCTTGTCTATCCCAACTTTAAGTGCCCCAGCACTTAAAGCAGCCTTCCAATAATGGACCAATCCTCCTGGCCCTTGTTTCTACTATCCTTGGGTATTAGTCTCATGTTATTTTCATATATCCCACAAACAAGTGCAATCATTTTGTGTCTATCCTTCTTCTATCTCATTTCACTCAGCATGATACTTCCATGTCCGTCCAATTATAAGCGAATTTCATAACTTCATTTTTTCTAACAGCTATGTAGTACTCCACTGTGTAGAGGTACCATAGTTTCTTTAACCAATCATCTGTTCTTGGGCACTCAGGTTGTTTCCAGATTCTGGCCATTGTGAATAGAGCTGCAATAAACATAGAAATGCAGATGGCATTTCTGCTGTTTTGAGGCTCCCATAGTGCTGGATACCCACCCTTTAAATGAAGGGAAATTCAATGAGGGTTTCACAAGTTACAGGAAAGCTCAGAAGATAAAAGAGAAGATGGGGAGGCATTCCCCAAATCATCAGCAGCAGGAAGCCAAACCTCTGTATTGCAAGTAGGTCAGGACAAAGTGGTATTAACACAGCAGGGCTTGGAAGTGTGTGATAGCATCTGACCCTCAGGACCTCTTTAGAACAGGTCCAAGGTCCAGTTACATCACCTTCACAACAAGGAGGTGACGAGATTTTTTCCAGGGAGGTCCCCAAGGCCAAGAATACAGGGAGAGATGCTCTGTTTCTCCTCCCTGCTCTCCAAATCCCTCAGTGACAAACTCTGTAGGACCACTGGGGCCTGAGAGGAAGCACAGACCACAGTCTAAGGAGCTCCCAGGGCAGGATACTTTACAGAGATGTCACCTTAACTATTTCTGTCTCCACTGATATATTCATCCTGGTCAGTTACTCTGCCTACTCTGTTTCTACACCAGTCTGACTTCATCAGTGACACCTCTCTGCCATTCTTTTTTTTTTTTCCAAAATTAACTTTTTTTTTATTAAATCAAGTTTAAAAATGTTCACTGTAGAAAAGTCAACAAGGGTTTTAACAAAAGCAAAATATATCTTTTTATACAATATATGTAATATATTAGCAGCAAATTACTTCTGAGATTAACCTTTATGTTCTTTTAGTTATATTAAAGAAAGCAAAAACAATGTGTATTAGTATGGAATGTCAGCTAATCCACTCTTTAATTCTATGATTTGGGCCTTCCAGTATGATTCTCACTAGTGAATACTAAGAACCAGTTTAGTCTGAAAGTAGAGAAACAGAGTGGCTGTTAGAATGCCTCAGGACTACTACTTCACAGTCACACGTATCTTTGAGAATAACAAATAAGCACCATACAAACAGGTCTCTGTGAAACCAAACTTTTAAGGGTAAGAGTGGCCAAGTAGACCACTTAGCACTTACATATCACTTTTTTTTAAATGTAGGGACATATAAACTTTAATCAGATCAGATAAACATTCAATCCCATTTGTTTATCCATTAAAAAAAAATCTTAGTAGAAATTGTCATGACCTGACGAACTCCATGCATATAGAGTGTGTATATACACAAACAAGTCTATTAAAAACATCTTTGAATTCAAATGAATGTCTAAAATGAGCTGAAGCCAAAATCTCTCATTTAAATATATATAGAATATAATTTTACCAACTAAAAGTCTCCAAAGTTTTTTCCTAGCTGATCAGAAATTCTGGCAATTGAGAATTCTGAGGACAAAAAAAAAAAATCCAGCTCCATCCAGCTTACAAACAAACTACCTATGTTTTAAAAGTTTCCTTTGGATTCTTTTGCTCTAGCATTCAAGACCCCATTCTGTCATTCTAATTAACTGGCTCCGATGTCAGGTCTATATCAATTACATCTTTCAGTACTGGCTATTGTGAATTATGTCAATGAAGAAATTGCACCAAATTTTAAAGGCAAATAAGGAAAAATTCAATGTACTGTTAACAAGATAAAAGTACAAGAATTCCCTTTTCACCATTACATTAATAAAATACAATCCTTTAATGATTTTCAAGATAACATCTTAATTTTGTTTTTTAACTCTCAAGAGAATGTTTTTAGAGCATCCACTTAATTTTCAATTAAACTAAAACAGTAGAGTGAATTACTTTTATTAATATACAAATCAAGTTATCAAAAGACGACTTCATGTAGTCTTCCCCTTAAGATGGCACTTGCAGGAACAAAGATGCAGAGATGTCTACAATTTTAGATGTTTCCTTGAAATGATTCTTCAACAGCAGTTTGATATTGGGTTTCCTCATCGAGCTGAAGATTACGTGCTGACAGGCCGCGGTCCGCACGGGCGTCTTGGGCACCTCCTGGCACACGGGGCAGTAGAGATCATCCTCGGTGTACGGGGTGGCCGCGGAGAGCTCCTCGGCCAGGACGGGGCGGCGGCGGCAGCCAGGCCCGGCTCCCTGTGCCTCTCTGCCATTCTTTGATGAGAACTTCTGAGGGGTTTCTGACAACTCAAGATCAAACAAATGAAACCAATTTTATGTTTTGCACGCCCAACCCTGTCTTCTGGTAGTAGACAGGAATTCAGCCCATTGGACTTTGACCCTGAGCTCTCCCACTAGTTCTACCAATCCTGAACCAAAAGCCAGCAAATGATCAATCAACAAAGGCTCCAGGGAGAGTAAACAACATGACCTTAGTGATCAAGCAATGCCCAAGCAGCTTAGTGATTTGACTAGGACTCAACTTTTTTTTATTAGATTCACAGTAATTCTGGGATTATACCGTGCTGTTTCCCCTCCCCTCCCCTCCCCTTCCCTCCCCTCCCCTCCCCTCCCCTCCCCTCCCCTCCCCTCCCCTCCCCTCCCCTCCTCTCCTCTCCTCTCCTCTCCTCTCCTCTCATTTTCTTTTTCCTTTTTTTCCTTCTATTTTCTATTCTTGGGTCACATCTTGCAGTTATGGGGAAGGGGGTCAGTGATGGGCATTCCCTCTAAGCTCTTTGCTCAAGGGATTTGCTCCTGGGGTACTCAAGGAACACAGGGGAGTGGGACTTGTCCAGGCTGACTGTATGCAAAACATGTGCTCAGCCAATTGAGCTGTTTCTCTAATCCCAAGCTTATGCTTATCAATAATGGATCTTTTCTTGGCCAGCCATTGATGTTTCACACATTTTTGGTGGAGTAGGGGTGGGGCTAACATAGCAGGCAATGCTCAATGCTTACTCCTGGCTCTGTGCTTACTCCTTGCTTTGTACTCAGTGGTCACTCTAGTAGTGTTTGGTGGGATCATATGTGGCCATGGGGAAAGAATCAGGGTTAATTGTGTGTAAGGCAAGAGTTTACCCATTGTCATATTATTTCTCTGACTTGTTCCCACTTCCCCCCCACATTTTTAAAAAGCACTGTGGTTTACAAAGTTATTCATAGTTGAATTTTAGACATACAATATTGTAGCACTGATCCCGCCACCAGTATCAAATCACCAATTTCAGCAGGTCCCCTTCACATCCTCCCCTCATTCTCCATCTGGGTGTGCTTTTGACAGGCATGTTTCTAAGCTTGGTCTTTAAAGTTTGGGACTCTTGATTTCAGTGCTATTGATTCTGTGGTTTGGATCTTTAGCTACATCCTTTCTTAACACCATCTTCGTACTTGACTTCCCTGACACGGCCCCTGCAGCTTCTCATTGGTCTCTTCTCCCTTTCCCCTCCACTTAAAAGTTTCTGTGTGGAAAAAGAAATATGAGCTAAAACTAAAGGGGAGCAAACTGAGTGAGAGAAAAATATTTGCATTCAACACAGTAGATAAAGGGTTGATATTCAGGATCTATAAAAGTACTCACAAAAATCAACAGAAAGAAATCTAAAAGCCCATTAAAAAAAGGAGGGAGGGAATGAGAAGACACTTCTCTGAGGAAGAACATTAGATGGTCAATAAGCACATGAAAAAAATACTCATCAATACTTATCAGAAATTCAAATCAAGACAACAATGAGATATCACTTTACACCAGTGAGAATGGCACATATAAAAATACTGGGAACAGTGTCTGTTGTGGAGGATGTGGTGAGAAAAGAACCCTCACTCACTGCTGGTGGGAATGTTGTCAGGTCCAGTCCTTTGGGAAACAGTATGGAGGGTTACTCAGAAAACACACAATTATTATTATTTTTTAAATTTGTATTTATTTATTTATTTTTAAACACACAATTTTTTGAATGATGTATTAGTGAAAATTTAATTCGTGTGAAATGGGGACAAGCTGCAAGTAAATATCTATTTTGTTGGTGTAGTTGTTATTCACAAATTCATTGAGCGTCTGCTTTGATCTTGCTGATAACTCTGTGACAGTCAGGCAGAGTTTCAGACCCGCGGCACTGTTGACATTCAGGCCTAGAATGTCAATTTTTTGGTTGGGGGATAGCACTGTAGAATGTTTAGTGGAGTCCTTGTCTCTACCCACTAAATTCCATCGATATTTTCTTCTCTCACGCATTTTATAATATTTCTAGTTATTGTCAGATATCCCCTGGGAGGCTGAACTCACCATTAGTTGAAAACCACTATGCTAAAAAGCATTTACTTATTATGATGACCCTTTGCAGATTAAGAAAATAAGGGTCAAAGATGCCAACCAGCATGCTAGGTCTTCTGATATAGCCTTACATTTTAAATATATGTATGATATATATGCTAGTCAAGATGTGCATTTAGTCCTGGAGGTAACACTGTAGCACTGTCCCACTGTTGTCCCATTGTTCATCGATTTGCTCGAGCGGGCACCAGTAATGTCTCCATTGTGAGACTTGTTGTTACTGTTTTTGGCATATTGAATACGCCACACATAGCTTGCCAGGCTCTGCCATGTGGGCGGGATACTCTCAGTAGCTTGCCAGGCTCTCCAAGAGGGACAGAGGAATCGAACCCGGTCGGCCACATGCAAGGCAAATGCCCTATCCTATAAATATATGGTATATATAAATAAATATATGTATATTATATATACACACACCATATATGTGTCTTTGTGCATAAAACATCAATGAAAATTCCTGAAATTCCTGAAATGAACATTTTCCTTGTCTGGAAAAAGTTATAATTGAACTTCAAAACACAAGAAGTAAAGGCACAGTTCACTATTTTGAAATATAGAGCTTTTTAGGCTCTGTAGAGTGAAGTGAGAATTTTGATACGAATAACTGAAACATTGTCTAGTGCTATCCTAATAGCTGTATGTTTTAAGAAATCAAGTATTGGACTATCAGGGACAACCCTGCAATTTGCTTAGCTAGGAAAATGGCACAAGTGGCTTTCCATCTGGCTCTTACTTAATGACTAAATTAATTTTCCCCCTACATATTAAATCTTTGGTTTCTTCAAAATAAAAGAACACCTTAATTTTCCCCCATCACATCTGTCTCTTAGCTAATGTGCATGTTTTCCTCTTTGTCAGCAGTTGGCTTCCAGATGAAGTTTAAATAAATGGTCATCAGCTTACCTGACAGTTGTTTTATGATGGCATTTGGATGGAAAAGGTACAGCAGATACCCCAATAAGAAGAGGCTGCAATCTCTGCGGTCCATTGAACCCATATGGATTGGAACAGCTGGAAAGATGGATTTGCTACCTGAGGCCAGCAATTGTGTCGCCAACCATGACTCCCACTTGCTGACCCTCGTATAATGCATTGCAGTTGAGGGAATGTTGATCCCCACTTTCCTTTCCTTGACGGATGGTGTTGTTTAAAATGGATGGTCTTATACACCATTGGTGAGTTTCCATGTCTCACAGATGCAAGTAGGCAGATAGTCAATAAATAATGCCATGTTCTGGAAGAACATGAACTTCTTTCCACCATGTGCCCAGAACTGTCCTTCCAACAAGAAGATGTAAAGGCAGCGTAGACCTGGAATGGAAAGGCTTCTAGGAAAAGGACTCTGGCTGGTATTGTAATAAGCAACTATTCTTCTTTCTGGACCTGTATCTTAAAATTATCTAATAAGAGATGTTTGACTCCTAGTTTGCTCTTAAAACCATCTGCATTACCTATAATGTTAATATGTGACTAGGAAAGTTATAGCAAAACTTAAGTTTAGCTTTATAGATTTGAATATAGCCACTAAGGTTGGGGTGGTGGGTGCCACTGAATAAGGGGTAATTTTTTTTTATTATGTAAGGTCAGGTGAGTTATCCACAAAGTTGTCAGGAATGACTATCATTGTTGACACTATTAAATGTTTGTACCCTACACATAACTACCCTGCCACTAAATCCATGTACCTCAAGCAATTTTTCAATTCTGGCTTGGCTTTTAAAATAGCTTTATTTCTGGAAAAGTGCAATCTTTTTATTCTTGCTATGTCCATCTATATAGAAAGGCAAGATGTCAACCCTTCATTGGTGTTCTTCAACATAATTTTCAATAGTTGAAAGGAATCCTCTCTCACAAGCAGATGATTATTTTCTCTGGGTATGGGCTATTTTATCTACTCTTACAATGTTCTGTAAAACATAATGCCAGAGACACACTTAACACTCACTAAAAGTATATTGCTTGTTTTATAGCTTTTCTAATACACTAGTTAATTAATTTAAATAAACATTTATAAAGATTATGAATATCCTACAACAAATACAGTGGCATGCTAAAAAAGATGTTATTGATTTACAGAATTATACATGAATAATCCACCTGTAATAAATCCCCGTTACTGTGTAATCATTAATGCCATTTCTAAAGACACATTTTTTGGTGAGTTCTAATATGTGTCTGTGCCTTAGAAACTATAGAAACTACTGCTGTATTTATTTATATAGGAAAGAAAAGTCTAACTGTATCAGGAGAGAAGCTTATTGAATAGATGAGTGAAATATTCAAGGTACGAACTTATAATACTCGAATCTTTTACTGCTTAATTCAATACGAAGACTGGAATAGTAAAGAGCTCTCCAAATGTTTTTGGAATTACTTCAGCCTTACATGTTAAAGTAGATATTGCCTGGCTTAAAAACCATGGGACAAGCTGGAAATATAGTCCAAAGGGGTGGAGCATATGTTTTGCATCATGCTCACAACAGAAACACTGAGTTTGATTCCTAGGGCTTCCTGGTCCCTCCACAAGCACTGCTGGTGTAACCATGGTAAGGCCCAAGCACTATTGGGAGTGACTCCAAGACTCCTAAACACTGCTGGGGAGGCCTCCTCACCCTCAAATAAAGTAAATTACTAGAACAGAGAAGTCTGATTCAATTAGAAAATTCTCAGGTAAAGAATAAATAATTATGACTCAAAAGCTTTATTTCCCCCCAGTTTTGTATTTATTAACGTAAGTTAATACTTTGATTCTGGATTTGTTTCACATTTCTTTGAATCATAGGTGTTAATTCTTTGCTTAACTCTGAAATATTGTTGTAGTAGCTCTGGTTATTTTTGAGCTATCGTCAATAAGGCATCCACTTGTGTATACTGTGCCTGGAATTTCCTAGGTGCCACTTGAGTAATAGTACATTGTATTCCTTGTAGCTGATCCGAAAAACAATCACAAATTGGTAGACCCAGAACAATAAAAATTCATTTTCTAACAGTTCTGGAGACCCAAAGCAATTATCTGGTTCACTGGGGCATAATCAAGAAGGCAAAGCTTCGCCAGAATTCTAGGGCAGAACTTACCTGCTCCTCATCTCTCCTACCCTCCTCCTGATTCCTTGACTTGGAGCTGCATTCTGCCTTCCTGTTCACATGCTCATGTTTTCTATATTCCCTCTGTTCCTATCCTGTGAGGAGACGTGTAGCTGCAAACAGGGTTCATCTGTAGAAGCCAGGAGAATCTGCTCATCTCAAAATCTTCAATTTAATCACATCCGTAAATCACACCCAACTCCCTACTGTGGAAAAATTAATAGATTCTAGGGACTAGGACTTAAAGTTTTGGGGTGATGAGGAGGGTAAGTGAATCTTTATTTGGTCTACTTAGATATTTATAATTTGGTAAAGCACTTCAGTTTAAAATCTCCTTCCCTCAGTATAATCTGACATTTCCTCATTGCTCTCTAGCATTCCATGTCACATCCAGAGGAATCCAATGACACATTGCCCTTATTAAGTAATGATCTTGCATCTGCTCCGTCTCAAAGGTACTTAGACACTTAGAAGCTTCAGAGGTTTTCCTTTATTGTCAGATGTCAGGGCTGGAGCGATAGTGCAGCAGGTAGGGTGTTCGCCTTGCACGCGCTGACCAGGGTTCGATCCCTCCGCCCCTCTCAGAGAGCCCGGCAAGCTACTGAGAGTATATCACCTGCACAGCAGAGCCTGGCAAGCTACTCATGGCACATTTGATATGCCAAAAACAGTAACAACAAGTCTCACAATGGAGACGTTACTGGTGCCGGGATGACAGTGAAAGTGACATAACAGTCAGATGTCCAAATGTCTTCAGGGTTTTTCTTTGTATTAAGGAGCACTTCCCTGACCTCACAATTTTTATAACTTTTTATTTACCTTTCCTTGCTCTCTAACAGCTGCCTTTTTCCATCTCAGAAATAGTCTGTTGAGCCTTTATTTTCCTCCATATTCTCTCTGATCTTTTTAGAACTTTTACTAAGTAGATTTTAAATCTCAAACTATCAGCAATGACTTTTAATTTACAGGCAACATAAAATGTTTTTAACACTTTTTTTCATTGTTATTTTCAATTGTCTGTTTTTCAATTGGTTAGTTAAATGGTCTAGTTTTGTATATTAAATTTTAGTCCTGTCATTTTTAATATCCACCTCTTCTGTTTGGATTATTTTTATTCTATGTCTTATTTTTAGCTCATAGGAACCCAGGATACTTTTAAAAAATTAATAACCTGTTAAAGTTTTGTGAATCTCATATCTTAAATCTCTCTGAAATTTTAAACTATGCTTTTAAAACTCCCTCATTTTTCTTTCATTGATCTGTGCTTTCATTGAGGTATTACACAATGATAAGTTGGCTTCACTCTGATATAGGTAAACCTGTATTATAGGAAACTTTCTGTGATTCCACACTGAGCTAAACTCTACTCAGCCCTTGAGAGCATGTTGAACATCAAATTGATTAAGTTGTCTATCTGTGCCAAGATTCAAGACTCAAAGATTGCTCACTGTATGAAACAGGGGCCAGTGTGATAGTACAGTGTGTAGGGCATTTGCCTTGCATGCGACCAAACCAGATTCAGTCCCTGGCATCCCATATGGTCCTCCAAGCACTGTCAGAAGTAATCCCTGAGTGTAGAGTCAGAATTAACCCCCGAGCATTGCTGGGTGTGGCCCCCAAACAACAACAAACCCTCCCCTAAAAAAAGAAAGTGCACTTGAAATAGGAAATTGAAATAGGTAATTCTGAACATGAGAAGTATCTTCCTTTTTTAGACTGTGAGCCTTTTAAAAGTTGATACCATGTTTTGAAAGCTGATACCATCCTGCATCTACAATACTTAGCACAATTTTGGCCTACAATTATTGCTTAATTTGTATTTTACTGAATAAAACAGTGAAGAAATATGTAGAATCTCAGGTTATTATTGAAGAGTGACTAAAGAAAATGAGGTCTTTTGAGAAAGAATATTTTATCTTATATTGCTTTTATATATTTGGACTGAGTAAAGTTATAGCTGGGGACACATCTTACGCAGAGGCTTTTTTGGATACTTGTGTATGATCATACTCAGTAAGAAGTACTTTTCTTCTTTCTTTTCTGCCCATTCATTCTCATAGATGGAAGGGAGAAAGATGGTGTTAATGCCTCTCACATCTCTATGACTTTGGAACTGGTCCTTCTACAAGACACATTCACTCTCACTCCATCCTGCCTTTCTTGCCTACTTCAAATCATAGTCACTCTGGTTTTGAACTACTTTGGGATTTAGGGGGTAAATATACTATACTTTCATACTTCAGTTTTATTGAACATTTTAAAAAATCTTTACTTGTCTTTGAGTTTTAAAGGTAATACAAAATGAAAGAAGTTCACAGTCCTACTTTCAAAGAACCTTTAGCCTATGAGGAATTTAGTATGTAATAAACATTAGCAAGACTAGTAATGCAGGGCAAGTGAGAAGGTTCATAAGAAGTTCAAGGTGGGGAGAAATTATGTCTCCATGGGGTAACTTAAAACATATCTGACTTTGGTAATGGCCTTGAAAATTGTATAGGATTTTATAGAAGGTAATGGACAACCAAGGATGAAAGAAAAAACAGGTAGAGGTAATCATGTTTAAAATGCTTAATAAAAGCTATAAAAAAGAGATCAAGAGTGGAAGATAAGAGTAGGGCGATAGCTCAGGTGACAAAGCACCTGCTACCCCAATGACCCACAGTACCTCCAGGTGTGGTCTCAATAATTAAAACACACTTGGTGGTGGAATATGAGCACTGGTGAAGGGATGGGTATTCAAGCATTGTATAACTGAGATTTAAACCTGAAAACTTTGTAACTTTCCACATGGTGACTCAATAAAAAATTTAAAAAAATAATTAAAACACATTAAATATAAAATAGGAACAAGGGATGAAGGTAGGAAAATGGTAATTAATGTGGTGGCTATCCAGTAATATCAATAACTATTTTGAACAGTAGTGGTCTAAATATACCAATTAATGGACAAATAGTGTCAGAGTAGACAAAAATATAATCTATAGGTTATCTATAAAAAACCCACTTTGAATGTAAGGCATATGTATGAAAAATAAATGGAAGAGTCACTGAAACAGACTGAGGGGTCTTCTTCAGTCCTGCTATCTAGTTATATACTGAATTACATAGTTCTATTTCTATGTTTAAGCTTAATAGACATGTCTAATTAAAAATTAAAAGTAAATAAATGGAGGAAAATACACCATGGTTATTCCAGTCAAAAGAAAGCAGGAGCAGTATATTTCTATTATGCTAAAGGTCAGACTTTTACATAAGGTACTAATAAGGAATAAAGGAGATAACACACAATTCTATGAGAAGACATTACAAACCTTAACCATATATGCACTTAACAACATAAACTATATTAAGCAAAGCCTTACAATACTGTAAAAAATGGACAATTCCTTTATTGTAGTTGAGGAATTCAGTTCCCCTCTATCAGAAATGGACAGACTAGGTTTGCAGGTAATTAAGGACATGGTTAAGCTCAATAATACCATAGTAAGCTGGATAAAATAGGCCAACTATCAACTACTTTCTTCATCACAATAGCATACATATTCTTTTATAGCTTACATGAAATATTTACCAATGTTGACACATTCCAGATCATGAAACAAAACTTATCAGCATTAAAAGAACATAAAACATATAATATCTGAACAATAATAGAATTAGATCTGAAGTTAATAATAAAAAATATAAATAGGATTTGGACCAAAGAAGAAATCTTGAGAGAAAATGTAAAATATAATAAATGAAACAAAAATAAAATCACAAATATTCAAAATGTATGGCATGCAGTGGAAGGCACTTATGTTAAAATTTGTAGCATTGGATGTATATTACTAGAAAAGAAGACCTAGAATCAATCATCAAAGCCTACACAACAGAAAATAGAAAACAGAAAAAATTAAATCTGTGGCAATCAGAAAAAATAATAAACACTAGAGCAGAGATAAATAAAATTGAAAACAGGAAATGTATAGAGAAAAATGTATAAAGACCAAAGTATGTTCTTGAGCATAGGCTGAGTGCGCCCCTCTAGAACAAACAACAAAATAAACACTAACCCCACAAATTTGAAAAGCTAGGTGAAACAGGATAATTTATTGAAATATACATATATAATATAAAAATTAAAAGACGGCGGCAGAGCGGCAGCAGCTCTCACAGCTCGGAACAGCGGGGCTAATGGGGTCATAAAATTTCTGCATGAATTACTGTAAGTGCCCTTTAAATATTTTCTCTCAAAAGGAGTGACTTTAACCAGCGGAACCAAACCTGTGCCCAAGGCGGAGTGCCCGTCAGAGTGGTACTTGTAGTGATGGTGGTGGCTCCCACGCAGGCTTCCACAGCCCTTGCCCTATGGGCAGCCAGGCGTCAGGGCGCGGAAGTCAGCGTGAATGAGTCGGGCTCTTTGGGTCCAACTTGGCACTGCTCCCAGAACTGAGGGGGCACCTGGGTTCCCTCCCACCATGGGAGGCTGGCTCAGGCCGCTGGCCACTGGCGAGGCCTCCCCACCGCCGTTTCTTCCCCAGACCAGCCCATGCCGCCAGTGCTCCTGGCAGCGTATTATGGAGGAGAAGCTCCCTGAGCATCAGCTGTCTGGAGACCAAGGGTGGGGGTGTGCCTCCTGGGCAGATTCTGCCCAGTGGTGGCTGTGGCCTGTCTAGAAGTTTGAGCCTCAAATTGTAGTAGCCCTGGCCTGGGTCTGACCCTGCTGAGGCCCAGAGGGTGCAGCGCCATTGGTGGGTCAACCTGGACGAGGGGGTGGGCAAGGGCATCAGCAACCTGATCTTGCCCTTGAACTTCCTGACACCCCCAAAATGTTACTTTGCTTCTGGCCAGACTTCAACAGCTCAAGACCACGTTTTCCAAGAAATTAAACTGCCAAAAGTTCTGTATCAGGAAGCCACACTCACAGACCATCTCCAGCTCAGCCCTATGAGCTTGTTTATTGGCCTTGCTCCAGAGACCCATAAATAAATCCTGAAAGAGATCAAAAGCCAAAGGTAATCTTGGACCGGTGCAAGGCTGCACAGACCCGGGTAGATTGGAGGTAGTTGGGTCGGCCTGGTGCCTGCTCAAACAGAGACCCCAGAAGTCACTTTCTCCCTCAGTCTAAAATCGCTGCCATACTCCTGGCTGGACTCCACTGTCCTGCGATTGACCCCACTGAGACAGTGATCTGGTGAATACTTTAGTAAGTGGACTTTGTGACTGAAATCTCCAGGCTTTCTCGGGGTCTGGATGGGCTACCTTCCCCACCTCCCCCACCACAAAGTTACCACCCAGTTAAAAAAAAAAGCTACGTCAAATATACCTTCCCAATAAGAATACTGAATGCCCTGAACAAACAAAATATTCTCTTGGCATCTATACTGCAAACCATAATGCACAAAAGGAGAAAGAGAAAGAAGAAAGGTACCTGGCAAAGAGGCAGTGGGGAAGGGGGGTTGGAGATGATGGGAAGGGAACCGGGGATCTTGGTGATGGGAAACGCACACTGGTGAAGGGATCGTGTTGGAACATAGTATGACAATGTTCCAATCATGAACAGCTTTGTGGTGGACTAGCTCACCGTGATTCAGTAAAAAAATTAAATGAAAGTGGGAAAGAATTAAAAAATTGAACTGATAATTAAGAACCTATCAAGAGAGAGCACCAACTTCAGATAGTGAATTCTATAAAATGGTTAAAATAATTCAAATTTTATTAATTAAACATTATTTTATACAGATAAATATTTATAGAGTCACCAATTTATTTATTTATTTAAAATTTATTAATTTTTTAATTAGTGAGTCACAGTGAGGATACAGTTACAGATTCACACATTTTTGTGCTTGTTTTTCCCTCATGCAATGTTTAAGAGCCCATCCCTCCACCAGTGTCCATTCTCTGCCACCAATGAACCCAGTATCCCTCCCACCCTCCCAGCCCCATCCCCCCCACCCTGCCTCTGTGTCTGGGCATTTCAATTTGATATCTCTCTTTTTTGGGGGGTGTTGTGGTTTGCAATAGGAGTATTGAGTGGTCATCCTGTTCAGTCTCTAGTCTACTTTCAGCACGCATCTCCCTTCCCGTGCAGGATCTCCAATCACATATTACTTAGTGTTCCCCTCTCTATCTGGGATGACTTTCCCCCAGAGTGTGAGGCCAGCTTCCAAGCTATGGAGCCAACCTCCTGGTATTATATACTACTATTTTTGGGTATTAGTCTCCTACTATGTTGTTCTATATTCCACGAATGAGTGCAATCTTTCTATGTCTGTCCCTCTCTTTCTGGCTCATTTCACTTAGCATGATACTTTCCATGTTGATCCACTTATATGCAAAGTTCATGACTTCATCCTTTCTAACAGCTGCGTAGTATTCCATTGTATAGATGTACCAAAGTTTCTTTAACCAGTCTTCTGTTCTCAGGCACTCGTTTTTATTCCAGATTCTGGCTATTGTAGACAGTGCTGCGATGAACATATAAGTGCAGATGTCATTTCGACTATACTTTTTTGTTTCTCCAGGATATATTCCCAGAAGTGGTATTGCTGGGTCAAATAGGAGCTCAATAGCTAATTTTTTGAGCAGCGTCCATATTGTTTTCCAAAGGGGCTGGACCAGTCAGCATTCCCACCAGCAGAGTAGAAGGGTCCCATTCTCCCCACATCCTCTCCAACAGCGGTTGCTTTTGTTCTTTTGGATGTGTGCCATTCTCTGTAGTGTGAGGTGGTATCTCATGGTTGTTTTAATTGTATCTCCCTGATGATTAGTGATGCAGAGCATTTTTTCATGTGCCTTTTGGCCATTCGTATCTCTTCCTTGGAAAAGTTTCTGTTCAATTCTTTGGCCCATTTTCTGATGGGGTTGGATGTCTTCTTGTAGAGTTCAACCAGTGCTTTACATACCCTTGATATCAACCCTTTATCGGATGGGTATTGGGTGAATATCCTTTCCATTCTGTAGATTGCCTTTGTATTCTGGTCATTGTGTCTTTTGCGGTGCAGAAGCTTTTTAGTTTAATATAGTCCCATTTGTTTATCTCTGTTTCTATTTGATTACTTAGTTCCGTGTCATCTTTGAAGATACCTTTAGTTTCAATATCGTGAGGGGTTTTGCCGACCTTGTCTTTGATGTACCTTATGGATTGTGGTCTGATGTTGAGGTCTTTAATCCATTTTGATCTGATTTTTGTGCATGGTGTCAGGTCAAGGTCTAAGTCCATTCTTTTGCATATAGCTGTCCAGTTATGCCAGCACCATTTGTTGAAGAGACTTTCCTTGCTCCACTTCACATTTTTGCCCCCTTATCAAAGATTAGATGATCATACATTTGGAGTTTTGTGTAGGGATATTCTGCTCTGTTCCACTGGTCTGAGGCTCTGCCTTTATTCCAGTGCCATGCTGTTTTAATTGTTACCACTTTGTAGTAAAGTTTAAGGTTGGGGAGGGTGATGCCTCCCATCATCTTTTTCCCAAGAACTGTTTTAGCTATCCGTGGGCACTTATTGTTCCATATAAATTTCAGGATTGCTTGATCCATTTCTTTGTAGAATGTCATGGGTATCCTTATAGGGATTGCGTTAAATCTGTATAATGCTTTGGGGGGTATTGCCATTTTGACAATGTTGATTCTCCCTATCCATGAGCAGGGGATATGTTTTTATTTCCTCATGTCCTCTTTTATTTCATGGACTAGCGTTTTATAGTTTTCTTTATAGAGGTCCTTTACTTCTTTTAGTTAAGCTGATTCCAAGGTATTTGATTTTCTGGGGCACAATTGTGAACGGGCTTGCTTTTTTTCATGTCCCTTTCCTCTGTCTCATTGTTTGCATATAGGAAGGCCATGGATTTTTGGGTATTGATTTTATAGCCTGCAACTTTACTGTACAGGTCAATTGTTTCTAAGAGTTTCTTACTAGAGCTTTTAGGCTTCTCTAGATATAGTATCATATCATCTGCGAATAGTGAGAGCTTGATTTTTCCTTTCCTATTTGAATCCCCTTAATATCTTTTTCTTGCCTAATGGCTATTGCTAATACTTCCAGTACTATATTCAAGAGAAGTGGTGAGAGTGGGCATCCTTGTCTTGTCCCCGATCTTAGAGGAAAGGCCCTTAGTTTTTCCCCATTGATGATAATGCTTGACATAGGTTCGTGGTAGATTGCTTTCACTATCTTGAGGAAAGTTCCTCCAAAACCCATTTTGGTGAAAGTTTTTTTTATCATGAACGGATGTTGGATCTTGTCAAATGCTTTCTCTGCATCTATTGATATGATCATATGGTTTTTATCTTTATTTTTGTTGATATGATGGATTATGTTGATTGATTGCCGAATGTTAAACCATCCTTGCATCCCCGGGATGAATCCCACTTGGTCATGGTGTATGATCTTTTTGATGAGTTGTTGGATTCTATTTGCTAGTATTTTGTTGAGGATCTTTGCATCGGTGTTCATAAGGGATATTTGTCTATAGTTTTCTTTGTTAGTGGTGTCTTTGTTTGCTTTTGGTATTAGGGAGTTATGTGCCTCATAGAAACTGTTTGGGAGGGTTCCTATCTTTTCAATTTCCTGGACAAGCTTGAGGAGAACTGGCAACAAGTCTTCTTTAAATGTTTGGAAGAATTTGCCGGTGAATCCGTCTGGATCTGGGCTTTTCTTTTTGGGAAGACTTTTGATTACAGTTTCTATTTCCTTGATATTTATGGGCCTATTCAGGTATTTCAAGTCTTCTTGGTTCAGTCTTGGGAGATTGTAGGAATCAAGAAATTCGTCCATTTATTTTAGGTTCTCTTGTTTTGTGGCATATAGACTTTCAAAGTAGTCTCTGATGATTTTTTGAATCTCTTTGGTTTCTGTTGTGATGTCCCCCTTTTCACTTCTGATTCGGTTTATTAGGGTTTTCCCTCTCACTCTTTCTTTGTGAGTCTTGCTAACGGTTTATCAATCTTATTTATTTTCTCGAAGAACCAGCTCTTTGTTTCATTGATCTTTCAGATTGTTTTTCGGGTTTCCATATCATTAATTTCTGCTCTAAGTTTTCTTATTTCTTTCCTTCCATCTGGTTTGGGTTCCTTTTGCTGGTCCTCTTCTAAGATCTTGAGCTGCGAAGTCAAGCTATCTATATAGGCCCTTTCTTCCTTTCTGAGGAAAGCTTGCAGAGCTATAAATTTCCCCCTTAATACAGCTTTAGCTACGTCCCATAGGTTCTGGTAGCTTGTGTCTTCATTCTCATTTGTTTTGAGGTATTTTTTGATTTCTTCCTTGATTTCCTTCATGGCCCACTCTTTGTTCGATAGTTAATTGTTTAATTTCCAAGTGTTTGATTTGGTTCTCCGCGTCTGTGTCTGATTAACTTCCATCTTCAGTGCATCATGGTCTGAAAAGATAGATGATACAATTTCTATCTTCCCGATTCTATTAAGGTATAATTTGTGACTCAGAACGTGGTTTATTTTTGAAAATGTTCCGTGTGCGCTGGAAAAGAATGTGTATTCTTTCTTTTTGGGGTGTATATCCCTGTATAGGTCTATTAGCCCTGTCTCTTCCATTTCTTCCTTCAGAGCCATTGTTTCCTTGCTGAGTGTTGTTCTTGTTGATCTATCCAGAGGTGATAAGGCAGTGTTGAAATCTCCAACTACTATCGTGGTGCTAGTTATGTCCTCCTTAAATTCTGTTAGGAGTTCTTTTAAGTATTTAGCTGGTCATTCATTAGGTGCATATATGTTTAATAGTGTGATTTCTTCCTGTTGTACATATCCCTTGATGAATAGAAAATAACCTTCGCTGTCCCTTCTGATCTTTTTCAGCCTGAAATCTATGTTGTCGGATACTAGTATAGCCACCCCCACTTTTTTGAGGGAGCTGTTTGCTTGCAGGATTGTTTTCCATCCTTTGATTTTGAGTCTGTGTTTGTTCTGACTATTCAGATGTGTTTCTTGTAGGCAGCAGAAAGTTGGGTTTAGTTTCCGAATCCATTTTGCCACTCTGTGCCTCTTGATTGGTGCATTTAGACTGTTAACATTAAGAGAAATTATTGTCATGGGATTTTGTACCATTTTTATGTAGGGTTTGTTGTTCTTGTAGGTTTTTTCCTTGTCTTATAGTAGCCCTTTGAGTCCTTCTTTAAAACTTGGTCTTGAGTCTATGGAGTTCCTGAGCTCTTCCTTCTCCGTGAAAGAGTGTATGGTTCCTTCAAGTTTAACTGAGAGTTTAGCTGGGTAAAGTGTTCTTGGTGAGGCGTTCATTTCATTAAGTTTTTTCACTATATCCCACCATTGTCTTCGGGCTTGGAAGGTTTCTTCTGATAGGTCTGCTGTGAATCTAAGCGGTGCGCCTTTGTATATGATTTCCTTCTTTGATCTTGCTGCTTGAAGTATTGTGTCTCTATCCACGATATCCATCATTCTGACTATGATATGCCTTGGGGATTTTTTATTTGGGTCCCTTTTAGCTGGCACCCTTCTGACTGGATGTCTGCATTCTCTAGCTCTGGGAATTTCTTAGCAATGATGTCTTTAATTGTGTTTTTTTCATTGGGATTGGTTCCCTGTGCTCCTGGTACTCCAGTGATTCTTATGTTGTTTCTCTTGAGGTCATCCCCTAGGACTCTAATTCGCTCTAGAGCCATTTTGAGGTCTTTTGCCATTATTTGTTGTTGCCTATATGTTTTCTGCAGCTCGTCTTCAAGCTCACTGATTCTGTCTTCGGCTGTAGTCATTCTACTATTGAGGGCTCCTACCGAGTTTTTTATTTCATCTACTGATTCTTTTAGTTGTGTGACTTCTGTTCGTAGCTTTGAAATTTCTGCTCTCATTTCTTCCTGGATTATCTTGGTGAACCGTTCCAATGCTGCATCCATATCCTCCCTTAATTTATTGGAAGTTCGTTCCATAGTTGCTTTGAGTTCGTCAACCATCTTCATGATTTCCTCTCTGAATTCTTTATCTGAGAGGAGGTTGTATTTCTAGGAAGTGGCTGCTGGGGTTGCTGAGATCCTCCCTTCCATCTCTCCTGGTGGTGGGGATTTTCGCTGTTTCTTCATGTTGTTATGGGCTTTACTATCAGGCGCTCTCCTTAGCTTGGGAGGGACCTCAACTGAAGATGTGGGGCTATGATCTTTTTACAAAGGACTTTATGTGCAGCTTGATGTGTTCACTGACAGTTTTTGTGAAATTAGGATAGGATAGGCTAGTTGACTATTAACATATAGTGACTAAGATGACCAGGGCATTCTTCAGAGGAATAGATTATATCGATTGTGGCCAAAGCACAATGCATGGAATGGGAGAAATAACTGCCGCTGCTCCAGAAGGAGGCCACGCCCCCTTCAAGGCCACGCCCCTGACATGAGGCCATGCCCCTAACAACCTGAGCAAGAGGAGAAGGGGGTCAGGGCGGGCAGCGAGGTGACTGAGAGGCGCGAGACGGGTCTGGGGGCTCCAGGGCCCCAGACCGTGGGCGGGGGTGATCAGAGAGCTCCTCGACATGGGGCGGGGGCTCAGAGGGCACCAATTTATTTTTATTTGATCAACTTTTCTTCTTGCATCTCCAAAAGTCCTTGTCCTATGGGCTAAAAATAGACTATAGACCGAACATGATGGCTACTAAATACCTCTGTAGCAAACCACAACACCCAAAAAGAGCGAGCGAGCAAATAGGAATGCCCTGCCACAGAGGCAGGGTGGGGTGAAGGCTCAGGGTGGCAGGGGTGGGAGGGATGCTGGGACCATTGGTGTTGGAAAATGGGCACTGGTGGAGGGATGGGTACTTGATCATTGTATGACTGAAACGTAAGCATGAAAACCTGTAAGTCTGTAACTTTGTCTCACGGTGATTCACTAATAAGATAAAATTAAAAAATAAAAATAAAAGTCTTTCTCCTTTGTCTCCCTCCCCATCTTCCTCCCCCTCCTTGCCCTCCCCCTTACTCCCATTTCTTTTCTTTTTTTTTTTTTTTTGCTTTTTGGGTCACACCCAGCAATGCACAGGGGTCACTCCTGGCTCATGCACTCAGGAATCACCCCTGGCGGTGCTCAGGGGACCATATGGGATGCTGGGATTTGAACCCGGGTATGCTGCGTTCAAGGCAAATGCCCTACCAGCTGTGCTATCACTCCAGCCACTCTTCCTCCCATTTCTAATGGAAATATTTTAGAAATTCCTTTGGTAGAAATGTGTTGATAATGAACTCCGTGCATGGTTTTAAAAGAAGAAAATATATGTAATTCACCATCATTCTTAAAACATGAGGATGGTTTTAAAATTTAATATGATTTTTCTTCTGTGTATGAAATTATTGATTGATATTTAAGTTTTGTTGAATCCTCTGAAGAGATAAAAATTGACCATACCATACTTTGTTTTTTGTTTGTTTTTTTGTTTTTTAAAAAAAGTTTTATTAGTGAATCACTGTGAGGTACAGTTACAAATTTATGAACTTTCATGTTTGCATTTCAGTCATACAGTGATCGTTTACCCATCCCTCCACCAGTGCCCATTCTCCTCCATCAATGTTCCCAGTATCCCTCTCACCACCCTCACCCCATCCCCCACCACCCCACCCTGCCGCTGCAGCAGGGCATTCCCTTTTGTTCTCACTCCTTTTGGGTGTTTTAGTTTGCAATAAAGGTATTGAATGGCCATTGTGTTTGGTCTACAGTCTACTTTTGGCACGCATCTTTCAATCCGAATGGGTCCTCCCAACATCCTCTACTTGGTGTTCCCTTCTCTATCTCAGCTGCCTTCCCCCCCAGCATGTGAGGCCAGTTTCCAAGCTGTGGGGTAGACCTCCTGGTCCTTATCTCTACTACTCTTGGGTATTAGTCTCCTATCCTGTTACTTTATATTTCACAAATAATTGCAATCTTTCTATGTCTGTCTCTCTCTTCTGACTCATTTTACTTAACATGATATATACCTACTTTCAATTCTGCTATTTCTCTACTAGTTGCTTCTTATAGACGATCCATTTTTCTCTTGCTCCTGTAAGATATTTTTGCTTTGTCTTTAGTGTTTGGTAGTTCCTAGACCACACTGTATCTAGTATTTATTAATCTTGTTCATCTCTTTGGATCACTTTAGATCAACTCTTTGGATTATCAATGAACAATCTGGTTAATTGTACTTCTTGTGTCTATATATTTTTATATATTTTTTATCCATTCTGTGAAATTCTCAGTCATTATTTCTTTAGCGTTTTCTCCATTGTAACCGTTTTTTTCAACTTTGATTAGTTATATATCACATCTTTCATTTTTAATCCTTCATTATCTTAAGTTTTATTAATATTTTCTGTTTTCTTGTTTTGGTGTTGCATTCTGAGTTTTCCCTACTAACCTATATTCTGGTAGTTTATTATAAAGCTGTGTTCATTATTAATTAGTCTTTAATTATTTTCTTTTCTTCAGCTGTTTTTTTTTAATTGAATCACCATGTGGAAAGTTGCAAAGCTTTCAGGCTTAAGTCTCAGTTACATAATGCTAAGCACTCATCCCTTCAACAGTGCACATATTCCACCACCAAGTTCTTCAGCTGTTTACTTATAAAATAAACTCGTGGAAAAATGTTCTAAATGCCAGTTTTTGTTTTCATTTTTTGGTCATACCGTGCTTGCTTGGGGTGAGGTGGGAAGGCATTCACTCCAGTGGTGCTTGGATGGTGCTGGGGATAGGCCTGCTGCTCTGCTCTCAAAACATGCATCCCAGCACTTTGAGCTCACTCTGCAATCCTAAACACAATTCTTTTTATTTACTTTTCAGCATCAGGAACCAAATCCAGGGCCTCTCCCATGTAAGAAAAGTGTTCAGCTGCTGAGCAATGCCCTCCCCCTCCCCCTCCCCCAATTTGAGGTAGAAGTTAAATAAAAGAGAATTCACTCAAAATAAATGAATAGTTTTGGTGAGCACCACCAGGCATAATTCCTGAGCACATGAGCCAGGAATAACCCCTGTGCATCGCTGGGTGTGACCCCAAAAGCAAACAAACAAACAAAAAAACGCTTTAATTTATTTTCAAATTTTTATTTGAGGCTCTGTGGTTTATAATAGTGTTAATGATAGTTTTTCATACACAGTGTTCCAACACTGCACCCTACACCAGGGTGTTCACTTCCCTCTAATTTTCTCAGTTTTTTTTTTCTTTTTGGGTCACAACTGGTGATGCACAGGGGTTACTCCTGGCTCTGCACTCAGAATCACCCCTGGCAGTGCTCAGGGACCCTATGGGATGCTGGGAATTGAACACCGGTCGGCCTCATGCAAGGCAAATGCCCTACCCGCTGTTCTATTGCTCCAGCCCCTAATTTTCTCAGGGTTTTGTCCCCTCCACCACCACTCACCACACCCTTGGTAAGCCTTGGTGAGTGGTGAGTTTTCAGGTTCTTTTGCCTTTAGACATCTTTTAAAAAGTTCCTTACTATGTTTCTTATTTCACGTATAAGATGATTTGTTTTTCACATAACCACCAACACTGTTTGTTTTTGGTATATGCCATTCTCACTGGTGTGAACTATATCTATTTTCATTTTCATATACATATCCCTGATAATACAATGATAACTATCTCATATGATTACTGATCATCCATGCATACATCATTTTCAGGGAAGTATCTGCTCATCTCTCTGCATTTTTTGATGAGGTTATTGGATTTTTGCTATTTAACTTTATGATTGCTTTATATATCTTGGGGAATCTTGGATGTTAGTCTTATATCTGATAATGTGGTGCAAATATATTTTTCCCTATTTGGTTGGGTATTTTTAAAGTTTGCCATAGTTTTTCTTTTTTTTTTTTAAATTTAAATTTTATTGAATCACCATGTGGGGGGTTACATAGTTCTCAAGATTATGTCAGTTATACAATACTCAAACACCCTTCCCTTCACCCGTGCCCATATTCCATCACCAACCACCCCATTATACCTCCCGCCCCCTCCCGCCCCCCCAGTCCCCGCCCTTGTAAGTGATAAGTTTCACTTCGTTTACGCTTTATCTTGGTTACAGTCCATGTTTCAACACATAACTCACTATTGTTGCTAGGGTTTCCCCCCCAAAAAGAAAAGATAGTCCCACTGTCAAGGAAGCATTTGATGGCTCTCCATTGCTGAGAATGTAGAGATATTAAGTCCCGCTGTTTGTTACATAACTTTTCTATTTTTCCCCCCTTGTCCCGCGCCACCGAGATCACGCCTGTTTAGTAATCACCACGCTGCCTGACAAAGGGAAAACAAACCAAAAAAGACGGTTATTTCCCGTCATCAGCCGGCGTGGGGCTCTGGCTTAGTTGATAGTCTGGTAGAATGTCTGCAAGCAGTTTCTGGAACCAAAAGTAATACGCTGGTATTGGCCCCGGCTCGAGATTCCACCAGTGTCCCGCTGTTCCAAGTACATAAAAATTTATTCCCTTGTATCCCATTCCCACGCCACCAGGTCCGTGTCAGCTTAATGGACATCATACTATGGTTAACACCACGCCGCGTTTCTTCCCAAGAAAGAAGGATATTTCTTCTCAGCCGGCGTGGTGATATGGCTTAGTTCAGTCTATAGAGATGGCTACCACTTTGGTGGCCTTCAATATTTCAGCAAAAGACTTACTATTCTTGTTAGGATTTCCCACCAAAGTCCGACCCGTTAAAAAGGAACCATTTCATATTGGTGATGATTAAATGACAATAGGTTGTGCGGCCATGGCAGCGGCCTCGCGGCTTTGAATTTCTGTATAAAGTCCAGGGAAAGTACAGCCAGAAATTACACATCGCTACAAACTTTAAACCTATTATGGTCCCCCCAAAGTCCAACCCATTACAAAGGAACCATTTCATATTGCTGATGATTAGATGACATTAGGCTGCCGCGGACGCGTGGTTTTGGATTTCTATATGAAGTCCAGGGAAAATTCTTTTGGTAATTGCATCACTCGCTGGCAGCACCTGGGCCAGTAGCTCCGAGCACACAGTTTGGAGGCATTTTGGGGTGCCACTCGTGTCCAAAATGGTTCAGTTGCCTCCGGGGTCAATCTCGCGCGGAGCCGGAGAGGAGCGTCCCCACATTGCCATAGTTTTTCTGAGTTTTTTCTTACAAAACTTTTGGTTTGATATATTACCATTGGTTTATTATTAGTTTTGTTGTCTTTGACAATGGAGTTGAACCACTGAAGACAACTCTGTGGTCTATGTTCTGAAGTGTTCTGCCTATGTTTTCCCAGTATATTCTATGGATTCTTGTTAAATCCTGAAGTCTTTAATCTGCTTTCAATTAACTTCTGTACATAATGTAAATTCTGGATCTACCAGAATTTACATTATGAAGAAAATTTTCTTCCTACCTTTCTCCCTCTCTCCCTCCCTCCATCCCTCCCTTGATACCTCTTTTTTCTTCCTTCCTTCCTTCCTTCCTTCCTTCCTTCCTTCCTTCCTTCCTTCCTTCCTTCCTTCCTTCCTTCCTTCCTTCCTTCCTTCCTTCCTTCCATTCTTCCCTTCTTTCTTTCTTTCTTTCTTTCTTTCTTTCTTTCTTTCTTTCTTTCTTTCTTTCTTTCTTTCTTTCTTTCTTTCTTTCTTTCTTTCTTTCTTTCTTTCTTTCTTTCTTCTCTCTCTCTCTCTTTCTTTCTTTCTTTCTTTCTTCTTCTTTCTTTCTTTCTTTCTTTCTTTCTTTCTTCTTTCTTTCTTTCTTTCTTTCTTTCTTTTTCTTCTTCATGTGGTTATTCAGTTTTCCCAGCACCATTTTATTTTATTTTATTTATTTTTTGCCACACAGGCTATATCCAGGACTTACTCCTGGCTCTGGATTCTGGGATTATGTTTGTCAGGGCTCTGGGGACCCCATGTGGCAAGTACCTTAACCCCTTACATATGAGGCAAGCACTTTAACCCTTGTACTACTATCTCTCCAGGCCCCAATGCATAATTTTAAAAGACATATTTTTTATATTAAACTAAAACAGAGATTCACAATTTCCTTTCTAAAGCCCATGAGAATTATTATGTTAATTGTACACAGTCTTTATTACCTAAAAACTGGGAATAAAGGAGTAAAGTCAACTTCATTTATATCCCTTTTGTCATTCAGAACTTTTTTTTTTTGCTTTTTGGGTCACACTGGCAATGCACAGGGGTCACTCCTGGCTCTGCACTCAGGAATTATCCGGGCGGTGCTCAGGGGATCATATGGGATGCTGGGAATCGAACCCGGGTCGGCCGCGTGCAAGGCAAACACCTTACCCACTGTGCTATCGCTCCAGCCCCCATTCAGAACTTTTATTTTTATCATTTGTAAGGGTTGGCGGCCACACAGGGAGGTGTTGGGGGACCATGTGGTGCTGGAGGTTGATGTCACTCAAAAATTTAGTAGTTATACATATTAAGTTTTTCTTTTAGTACTTCATAAAAAGTTTTTCTAATATTCATTAAATATCTCTCTTTGTGCTTAAAAAGAGAATCCATCTGGAAATTTACTTTTATCCAGGAGTGACTTGGGATTTAGTATTTTCTCCACATGGACAGTCAGTTCATGCTATTTATCAAGTCATTCATTCTTTCAGTGTTCCTTAGAAGAAGCATTGTCAGGGTGGTCCTTCTAGGTCAAGGGAAGAATGCTTCTGTTATTGGAATTATAACTTGTGGATATGGACATTAATATCAAATCATACTTGAGACAAACTGGTTTATATTTCTTGTCCTCAATGATTTAGAAAGGAAAAAATCAGGTAGTTGTAGTTTTCTTGTCCCTCTACTTGCAAGATGTTAGATATAATAAGTGTGTTAAAGGCCATATAATAGTTAAACATAATCAGGCAAATCAACACAGGGCAAGATAATGATTTTGTGTCATAATGCTCCCCGGGCACTTTTCATTGCAATCAGACAAAGCTGGAGAACAGCTGTATTTAATGATGTGAGAACTCGTTTTTCCAAGGTCAATGGTGTGTGTTTAACCTTTAGGTTCTTGCATGGCCAGCTGCCCACTGGTTTATGGAGTGCCGGTCAGCAAGATTGTGAATTTAGGGCACTGAAGACTTGATGCAGAAAAGGGAATGAATCTACATGGTCATGTAGGCTGTGTTTTGCAGATTTCCTGCAGGCTTGTTCTCCCAGAAATATGGAAATTTGGGGAATGTAGTGCCTCTCAGGTCACTGTGTGTGTGTGTGGGGGGGGGGTGGGATTTAGGAAAAAGGTTTGTTTTCATTGAGAATTATTTTAAAGCTAAAAACCAGCCTCCAAAAGGCAAACCCAAAGTCTCACTACTGTAGATCAAACTGCTTTTGCTTTTATTTTTCATTTTGTTTAAGTTCCCCCAGTGTGCCCATTCTGTTTTCCAAAATTGCTCTGAAAACCACTTCTAGCCCTGGGACGCTCTGCTGTGGAGGAGGGAAAAAAGAGGGAAAGGAATGAGGGAGGGATTAATGTAGCTGGGGTAACGATGCTCAGCGCTCATGGCAATTCTTTTCAGAGACATGCCAATTAAAGTTCACCTGTCAGTTTAGAAGCGTTTTATTTAAAATCCAAGATTTTCTAATCATATTTCCATCCACAATCCTTTTTAAACAAAATCAGCCCCATCTGTTCTTTTTTTTTTTTTTTTTTTGCTTTTTGGGTCACACCCGGTGATGCATAGGGGTTACTCCTGGCTCTGCACTCAGGAATTACTCCTGGCGGTGCTCAGGGGACCATATGGGATGCTGGGATTCGAACCCGGGTCGGCCCCGTGCAAGGCAAACGCCCTACCCACTGTGCTATCACTCCAGCCCCCCCCATCTGTTCTTTTTAATGGTAAGTTCACACTGCTCCACTGCTTTAAGAGGGCTCTAATTTCCATCCCTGGCACCACAGTATGCCCTCATACTCCCTGCCAAACACTGCCTGGTGTTGTTGTGGAGGGCCTCTGTGTACCCCAAAACAGCAAGGTTGGCCTTACCTCTTCCCAGCCTAAGTAGCACTTAGCCCAGGCGTAGTAGCTACAAGGTCACTGCCCCAGGCAGAGCACTTCCAGAAGGCCCCACCCCAGTGAATGGATCATAGAGAATCTCTGCCTACCAAATGTTCTTCACTATGCATTTCCATAACCAGCAAGATATGTGTAAGGAAACCAGTCAGCCAAAAGAAATAATCAAAATACCAGGGAAAAATACCAACCTTTCTTTTCTTTTCTTTTTTTAGAAGTTTTGTTGGATCACCATGAGATGCAGTTACAAACTTGCATGATTGCGTTCAGTCATAAAATGCTCAAGCACCCATCTCTCCACCAGTGCACATTTTCCACCAGCATTGTTCCCAGTGTCACACCCTCCACCCCCACCCCACCCCACCCCACTCCTGCCTCTGTGGCAGGTATAATCCTTCTTACTCTCTCTCTAATTTGGGGCATTAGATTTGCAAAACAGATACTAAGAGGTCATTGTGTTTGGTCCTTGATCTACTTTTTCACATCTCCCATCCTGGGCTATCTCCCCAATCATTTACTTAGTGGTGCCTTCTCTGTCCCAACTGCCTTTTCCCCCAGCACTTGGGGCCAGCTTCCAAACCATGAAGTGATCCTCCTGACCCTTATCTCTACTATCCTTAGGTGTTATGCTACTTTATAGTCTACAAATGAGTGCAGTCATTCTATGTCTGTCCCCTTTCTGATTCCACTCAGCATGATACTCTCCATGTCCATTCACTTATACGAGAATTTCATGATTTTATCTCTTCTAACAGCTGCATAGTATTCCATTGTGTAGATGTACCAGAGTTTCTTCAACCAGTCATCTGTTCTCAGGCTCTTGGGTTTTTTCCAGATTACTGGCTGTTGTAAACTGTGCTGCAATAAACATACAAGTGCAGCTATCATTTCTACTGTATTTTATTGCATCTCTGTGATATATTCCCAAAAATGTATTGCTGGGTCATATGGAAACTCAATTCCTAATTTTTGGAGGAATGTCCATTTTGTTTTCCAAAAACCCTGAACCAGTCTTCATCCCCACCAACAATGAAAGAGAGTACCTTTCTTCTCACATCCGCGCCAGCACTTGTTGTTCTTGTTCTTATTAATGAGTGCCAGTTTCTGTGATGTAAGATGATACCTCGATGTTTTGATTTTTGATGTGCCTTTTGCCCATTTGAATTTCTTTTCTATGGAAGTTTCTGTTCATTTCTTCTCCCCATTTTTTATGGGGTTAGAGGTTTTTTATCTTGTAAAGTTCTACCAGTGTCTTGTATATCCTGGATATTAAGACCCTATCTAATGGGTATTGGGTAAATAATTTTTCCCATTCCATGGGCTCTTTCTGTATTTTAGCCACTGTTTCTTTTGAGGTGCAGAAGCTTCTTAGTTTAATGTAGTCCCATTTGTTTATATTTGTTTCCACTTGCTTGGTCAGTGGTATTTTATCCTTAAAGATGCCTTTAGTTTCAATGTCATGGAGGTTTCTGCCTACATTTTCCTTCATGTACCTTATAGATTCAGGTCTGATATTAAAGTCTTTAATCCACTTTGATCTGACTTTTGTGCCTGGTGTTAGACAGAGGTCAGGGTTCATTTAATTTTTTTTGCAGTTAATGAACTGGAAAACTGTCCAGTTTTCCCAGCAACACTTGTTGAAGAGGCTTTCTTTGTTCCACCTCATATTTCTTGCTCCTTTATCAAAATTAAGTGATCATTTGACAGTCTATGACAGAATATTCAAGTCTGTTCCATTTTGTCTGTGCATCTGTTTCTAGTACAATACCAGGCAGTTTTAATTACTACTGCTTTGTAGTACAGTTTGAAGTTGGGGAAGGGGATACCACCCATCTTCTTTCCCCAAAAAACTGCCTTAGCTTTTCGTGGGGGTTATTGTTCCACATGAATTTCAGGAGTGTTTTGTCTATTTCTTTGAAAAATGTCATGGGTATCCTGATAGGGAAAGCATTAAATCTGTATAGTGCTTTGGAGAGCATTGCCATTTTGATAAAGTAAATCCTCCTTGTTTATGATCAGGGGATGTGTCTTCATTTCCTAGTGTCTTTTTTATTTCTTAAAGTGGTATTTTGTAATTGTCCTTGTATAGGTTGTTCACCTCTTTAGTTAAGCTGATTCGAAGGTACTTGATTTTCTGGGGTACTATTATGAACAGAATTGCTTTTTAATATCCCTTTCTTCTTTTTCATTATTTGTGTATAGGAAGACCATGGGCTTTTGCGTATTGATTTTGTAACCTGCCACTCTGTTATACAAACCTATTATTTCAAGGAGCTTTTCTATAGACCTTTAGGGTTCTCTAAGTATAGTATCATGTCATCTGCGAATAGTGATAGCTTGACTTCTTCCTTTCCTATCTGGATGCTTTTGATATCTTTTTCTTGCCTAAGTGCTATGCCAAGTACTTCCAGTACTATATTGAATAGAAGTGGTGAGAGTGGGCAACCTTGTCTTATGCCCAGTCTTGGAGGAAAATCTCTCAGCTTTTCCCCATTGAGAATAATGCTTGCTTTGGACTTGTGGTAGATGGCTCTGACTGTATTGAGGAAAGTTCCTTCAACTCCCATTTTGCTGAGAGTTTTTATCATAAATGGGTGCTGGGTCTTGTCAAATGCCTTCTCTGTATCTATTGATATGATCATGTGGCTTTTATCTTTCCTTTTATTGATATGTGTATTATGTTGATTGATTTGTGAATGTTAAACCATCCTTGCATTCCTGGGATGAATCCTACTTGGTCATGGTGTATGATCTTTTTGATGAGTTATTGGATTCTATTTGCTAGTATTTTTTTGAGGATCTTTGCATCTGTATTCATTAGGGATATTGGTCTCTAATTCTCTTTTTTGGTGGTGTCTCTGTCTGCTTTTAGTATGAGGGTGATATTTGCTTGTTTGGAAGTGTTTCTGTTTTTCCAATTTCTTGGAAAAGCTTGAACAGGATTGGGAGTAGGTCCTCTTTGAAGGTTTGGAAAAATTCATTAGTGAATCCATTTGGGCCAGGGCTTTTGGTTTTCTGGGGACTTTTGATTACTATTTTGTTTTCCTTTATAGTGATAGGTCTGTTCAGGTATTTCAAGTCTTCTTGGGTCAGCTTTGGAAGTTTATAAGAGTCCAGGAATTTATCCATGCCTCCGAGGTTGTCTAGTTTCTTAGCATAAAGGTTTTCTGATTATTCTTTAAATTTCTGTGGGTTCTGTTGTGATGTCTTTCTTTTCATTTCTGATTCTGTTTATTAGGGATTTCTCTTTCTCATTCCTTGTGAGTTTTGCTAGTGGTTTATAAATCTTGTTTATTTTCTCAGAGAACCAGCTCTTGGTTTCATTGATCTTTTGGATTGTTTTTTGAGTTTCCATGTCATTAATTATGCTCTAAATTTTATTATTTCTTTCCTCCTATCTGGTTTGGGCTCCTTTTGTTGGCTATTCTCCAAGATCTTAAGCTGTGAGGTTAGATTACTTATGTGGGCTTGATCTTACTTCCTGAATATGCTTGTAGTACTATGAACTTTCCTCTTAATGATGTTTTTACTGTGTCCCATAAGTTCTGATAGTTCGTGTCTTAATTCCTGTTTGTTTCTAAGAATCTTTTGATTTCCTTTCTAAACTACTAATTATTCATTAGTGAGCTGTTTAATTTCCAGGTGTTTGGTTTGAATTTCTGTTTCTGGGTGTGATTTGCTCCGATTTTCAATGCATCATGGTCTGAAAAGATCGTTGATACAATTTCTATCCTCTTAATTTTATGGAGGTATGTTTTGAGGCCCAGTATGTGGTATATCTTGGAGAATATCCCATGTGCACTTGAGAAAGGTGTATTCATCTCTTGAGGGATGAAATGTCCTATATATACTATATATTAGACCTCTGTCTTCCACTTCCTTCTTCAGATAAAGTATATCTTTGCTGAGCTTAAGTCTTATTGCTCTATCGAGAGGTGATGAAGCGATATTGAAATCTCCAACTATTATCGTATTGCTGTCAATGTCTTTCTTCAAGTCTGTGAGGAGTCATTTTAAGTATTTTGCTGGTCCCTCATTAGGTGCATATGCATTTAAAGAGTGGATTCTTATTGGTGTATCGATCCTTTGATCATTAAGACATGGGGACCCTCTGCTCCTAAAGACTATGATCTGAAAGGTCTTCTAACCCATTTTGGCACCCAGAGCGGCTTCTTACAGAAATGCATTTAGACTGTGAACTGAGCTAAAATATCAGAAATCCAAAACCACTCATAGAGTCTCATAGAGTCTTCATTCTCAGCAATGAAAAGAAATTATTATTTTTTTAATTTTTTATTAGAGAATCACTGTGATGTACAGTTACAAACTTATGAACTTTTGTGTTTGCATTTCACTCATACAGTGATCATTTACCCATCCCTCCACCAGTGCCCATTCACCTCCACCAATGACCCCAGTATCCCTCTTATCACCCCCACCCCTCCCCCACCACTCCACCCTGCCTCTGTGGCAGGGCATTCCCTTTTGTTCTCTCTCCTTTTGGGTGTTGTAGTTTGCAATAGAGGTATTGAGTGGCCTCATGAATGAAAAGAAATTATTAAATGATGCCTTTTCAGCATGCCTGATTGTTGAGGGAAAATTCTAGACAATAATAGTGAGCTCTTTATTGAAATATTGAATGTATTCAAAGTATAGAGAATAAAATGAAGATCATTAGCTACTAAGGTGGGGGGTATATTGGGGTTCTTGGTGGTGGAACATGTGCACTAGTGTAGGGATGGGGGGTTAATCATTATATGACTAAGACTTAAACCTGAAAGCTTTGTATATTTTTTCATGGTGATTCAATAAAATAAAAATTAAAAAAAAGAAATGGCTTTACTATCTCTTGTAAACTTCTTCAGTCTGAAGTCTATGTGGTCTAATATTAGTATGGCCACTCCCACTTTTTTGAGGAGCTGTTTGCTTGTAGGATTGTTTCCCATCCTTTCACTTTGAGTCTGTGTTTGCTCTGCCTGTTCAGATGTGTTTCTTATAGGCAGCAGAATGTTGGGTTCAGTTTTTGGATTCATCCTGCCACTCTGTGTCTTTTAACTGGTGCATTTAGCCCATTGCCATTAAGAGAGATTATTGTTACGGGGTTTTGTCCCATCTATCTGCCAAAGTTTGGTGTATTTGGGGGCTTGAAGCCCATTTAGTTGATCTTGTAGCCATGAGGCTATGAAGTTCCTGAGTTATTGTTTGTCTGTAAAACTGTATGTTGTTCCTTCCGATATGAATGAGTCTAGCTGGGTAAAGTATTCTAGGTGAGGCTTTTATTTCACTGAGTTTGTTCACTATATCCCACCACTGTCTTCGGACCCTTCAGGTTTCATCAGATGGATCTGCTGTGAATCTTAAGGATGCTTCCTTATAAGCAATTTCTTTCTTTGATCTTGTTGTTTTCAGAATTTTATCTCTGTCTATGGTTTTTGTCATTCTGGTAAGGATGTGTCTTGGTCTGTTTTTATTTGGATTTCTTTTAGCTGGAACTCTTCTGACCTCTTGGATCTGATCACAAGTAGTCTTCAGCTCCGGGAATGTATTAGCAATGATGTCTTTGACAGTTTCTTCTTAGTCAGGGTTTTCTTCCTCTCCCTCTGGGACTCCAGTGATTCTTATGTTATTCCTCTTGGCTTCATCCCAATTTTCTCTTGACATCTGTTGGTTTATTTTGAGGTTCTTTTCCATTTTCTGCTGTTGTCTGGAGATTCTCTGCACCTCATCTTGGAGCTCACTGATTCTATCCTCAGCAGCTGTTACTCTGTTGCTGAGGCCTTCTACTGAGATTTTCATTTTACCTACCAAGTTTTTTAGATCTGTAACTTCTGCTTGTATTTTTGTTTGCATTTTCCTCACCTCTGCTTTCATATCCTCTTATATTTTATAATCAGTGTGTTCCATTGCTTTTTCTGAGCTCCTTATACATCCTTAAAATTTCTATTTTAAATTCCTTATCTGAGAGGTTATAGAGTTCATTGTTACTGTTTGATTCATCTGGGCTAGCAACTTCAATCATTAGGCTTGGTGAGTTTCTGCATTGTTTTACCATTGTGATCTTTGTGTTTTGGAGTTTTATCTCCTGCTGTTGTATGTTATGGCCTCTACAATCGAACTATCTTTGTGAGTTGTTGTGGCTTATTGATAGATAAGCCTTGGGGAGCCCCAGAGGGGGGCGGGTGAAAGCCCCCTCTGCCCCAGCCCTGGCAGCTGACCCCCACTACCCAACCACCGCCATGCTCCAGGCTGCTTTCCACACACATGAGCGAAGTCCCACGGAACCCAGGAAATGCAGAACTTTGTGATCTTGGACTCTGGGCTCAATGGGACCTGGGAACAGAGAACCTCTGCCTGCTTCTCTCGGTCTCTGGCAACCAGAGGACCACACCCATAAGATACCTCCTGCCGGCACCAGATAATCTCCTTATCGGCCACCCTCCAGAACTCATGACTGCTTCTTCTGAAAAGGTGCATAAAATGAGGCCCCCATAACCATGCCACTAGGCTCTGCAACAGGCTATTTTCACTCAGGGAGCCCCAGGTGAGAGCACTCCCCACCCCAAGGGACCCAGCCCCTGCAGCCAACCTCCACTACCCAACTGCCACCATGCTCCAGGCTGCTTTCCATATGCTCGGGCAGAGCCTCATATATGAGTGAAAATATTCCTGGATCATCATAGAGGGAAATAAATATATATACCCCTCAGAGAACCCAGCAAGCTACTGAGAGTATCCCGCCCGCACAGCAGAGCCTGGCAAGCTCCCGTGGCATATTCAATATGCCCAAAACAGTAATAATAACAGGTCTCATTCCCCTGACCCTGAAAGAAGCCTCCAGTCGTTGGGAAAGATGAGTAAGGAGAGGCTGCTAAAGTCTCAGGGCTGGGACAAATGGAGATGTTACTGGCACCAGCTCAAGTAAATCAATGATCAATGGGATGACAGTGATACAGTGATTGATAGGTATGTGTGAGACCTGGGATAACTAGTGCCTCAATTGTGGGGTGCAGAGAAAATAAGTTCTTATTTTCTAACGCATCCACGTGGTTTTGTGGTTAGGGGATTAGAAGGTGTTCCAGATGAGTAGATGGGGGGGGCAATAATAGGGGTCCACACACTTGGTGGAAAAAGTTGGTGATGTGGCGCTGGAGGGGCAGCAGCTGGGAGGATGCATGGCCCTGGGGGATACTGGGAGGAGTTGGGGTCCGGGTGCCCGGCTGGGGTGCAGGCACAGGGAGTGGGTCACCGGCCATGGCAGTTCACCCAACCTTCATTTTAAAGTTTAATATTTCATCTGTGTCAAATGTGTCCTTACAGCAGCCTGTGAATCTTTAAAGGACATTTGTTTTACAAGACATTCATGTAACTGAAGCAGATGGGGACTGAATTAAGGTATGAAAAGAGTTCATTTCACAGTTAGCAAAAAGTGAGCTAGAAAGACTTGGGCATGAGCACAAAGCCACAAAACCCCATGGTGGGGCTCCAGCTCAGCTTTCTCTCATTGCTTGGTTTGTCCTTTTCGTTACAACTCAATACTCAAGCTGGAATATTCTGCAGTTAAGGACTGACCTACTCACAACAGTGTTTGTCAAAAGTGTTACTTCCCAAAGCTTTTCCTAAAAAGCAAATTCTTTATCTCCTGGAGATTTAAAGATTGTGTATATGATGAGATCTTCCAATTCACCAGAATGGGTGAAGTATCCAATTATTTTTCAACAATGTCTGCTATGATAACTGGTCTATCCAAGTTTTGATCTCTTTTGCCAATCAATTTTATAACTTCAATAAATAACATTATTAAGGTATAATTTATCATTGTATCAATGTCATCCCGTTGCTCATCAATTTGCTCGAGCGGGCACAGTAATGTCTCCATTGTGAGATTTGTTACTATTTTTGGCATATCGAATACGCCACAGGGAGCTTGCCAGGCTCTGCCGTGCGGGCAAGATACTCTCAGTAGCTTGCTGGGCTCTCTGATAGGAGAAATCGAACCTGGGTCAGCCGCATGCAAGGCAAATGCCCTACCTGCTGTGCTATAGCTCCAACCCAAGGTATAATTTATAGGTCACAAAAATGAGTGATTTGGGGACCAGGGTTAATATAATGAGCAGGGCACTTGTCTTGCATGCAGTTGACTTGGGTTTGATCCCTGGTACCATATGGTCTCCTGAGCCCTATCAGGAGTGATCTCTGCAGAACTGGGAGTAAGCCCTGAGCACTGCCTGATGTTCCTCCCCCAAGTCAGTGATTTTTAGTAGTGGGTAATTTTTTTTAATTCTTGTTTTATTTCTCCTATTTTTTTATTGAGACATGAGGAATTACACTATTGTTAGTGATAGAGTAATAGAGGCACACAGTGTTCCAGCTTCACATCCTCCACAGAACATCAGCAGCGCCCCCCCCCCCAACCAAAACATGTCAACGTTTTTGGCAGACCCAGTTGGGTAGGTTGATTCTCAGGGGCTGTTATTGGCCAACTGTTATTTCCTGATTATGTTCTTTTATATTGTGCATATAAGAGAGACCATTCAGTCAGTGCCCCTCTTCTCTGACTGACTTGACTCAATATGATCCTCTCCTCTCCAGTTTCATCCACAGTGTAGTGCATTCCACAAGATGATCTTTTCTTTCAGCAGAATAATATTCCATTGTGTATAATGCCACAGCTTCTTTATCCATTCCTTTAAAGGCATTAGACTTTTTCCCAGTTGTGGTATTCACCAGGAGCTGCATGGTTTGATTTTATATTCACACTTTGCTATCCTGGGCGATAAGTCACTTGAAGTACTGGGATCTCAGGTAGAGATGCTGTCAGGATCATACTCAGCATGTGTGGCAGTACTGAGAATTGAACTCCCAAGCCTCATGTTTGTATGACCGGACTTTAGCTACTGAGCCATCTCACCTCTCCATCAAATAGATTCTTTAGAAAAGCAAAAGTTTTATAGCAATGGGCTATCACTTCAAATCACAGAGACTGGCACACATCAAAAAGAACATGAACAACCTGTGTTGGTATGAATGTGGGGAAAGAGGACATTTATTCACTGCTGATGGGAATGTCATCTGGTTCAGACTCTTGGGAAAACAATGTGGATATTCCTCAAAAAAACTAGAAATTGAGCTTCCACAAGACCCAGCAATTCCGCTCCTTGGAAGAGTACAAAACCAAAATGTATGAGACATCTGGACTCCTGTTTTCATTGTGGTTCTACTCACAATAGCCAAAACCAGGAAAAACCCAAGTGCCCAAGGACAGATGCATGGATAAAGAAACAGTGATATAAATACAAATGGAATTTTATTTAGTCACAAGAAAATATTTAGTTATGAAATTTGCTGCTATGTGGATGGGTTTGAAGATTATCATGCTAGTGAAGTTAGTCAGAGGGAGAGGGGAAAACACAGAATGATCTCTCTCTCCTATGAGGGATATAAAGAAAGATAGTGAGGGAACAAAAATTATCCAAAGGCAATAGAAACAAAGTGCACAAGAACTGGTCTTCAGTAGGAAACTTGCCATGAGGGTTTAAACTGCATTGAATTGTCCCAGCACCACTGTGGAGAAGACTTTCTCTACTGAATTACTTTGGTATTTTTGTTGGTTATCAATTGTATTTCTATGGATCTATTTCTAAACTTTCTGCCTTATTGGTCATTGTCTATTCATTTCAAAAGTATATTTTCTAATTGGGTCACCCCTGGCAGTACTCAGAGATGTCTCCCTAGGCTGCTCAAAGGACCATACAGTGGCAGAGACTGAACCCAGGCTCCCATATGCTTGTGACAGTCCAAGGAGTTATTTTCCTGGTCCAGATCCCCATTGGTTATCATGTCAGCACTAGATTCCCTTTGTTATTGTAGCCTGAGAGTAAGTCTGGTGATCAATTAGCACAAGTCTTCTAATTTTGTTCTTTACCAATTGTTTTGGCTATTCTATATCTCCTGTGCCTTTCCATATCAATTTTATTTTTATTTTTATTGTTTTCTTTTTGTGTCACGGCAATGCTCAGGGGTTATTCCTGGCTCATGCACTCAGGAATTACTCCTGGTGGTTCTCGGGGGACCATATGGGATACTGGGAATCGAATCTGGGTTGACCGTGTGCAAGGCGAACACCCTACTCGCTGTGCTATTGCTCCAGCCCATATAAATTTTAGAATCATCCCGTCAATTAGTACTAAACACTGCTGATGTTCTCATTGGTGTTTTATTGATTATAAAGATCAATTTGGAGAGAATTAAGATCTTAACAATATTGACTTTTTCAGTCTATACACACAATAAGCTTAGTTGGAACTTTTTCAGTTTTCTCATCGATGTCTAGTAATAAACCTTTGCATTTATTTTCTTAGATATATCCCTATATTTTCATCTTATTTTTTTTCGTAGGTGTCTCACCTATTAGTACTCAGGGGACTCCGTAGTCAGAGGGATGTACTGGGAGCTTTGAATATGCCAGGTGTGTCCTACTATGTGAACTAAGTCCCTGACCTTTGGTGTTGGGTGTGAGAAACGTGCAACCCAGCAGTCTTATCTGGCCCATGGAATCATGTGGTCTGGCCCTGGTACATGACAGGACAGACCTATGTGCTTATTGTCAGCTGCCTATTCCTTGTCTGCCTGTATTGTTAATATCCCACAAATGATTCATAAATATCCAAATGGTCCTTAGCAAAAAATATTGGGCCTGAGCAATAGTACAGCTAATAGAGCATTTGCCTTGCACGCAGCTGACCTGGGTTTGATCATCATATGGTCCCTTGAGCACCACCAGGAGTAATTTCTGGATACCAAATCAGTAGTAGCCCCCGTCAGGTGTGCCCCCCCCAAAAAGAAAAATGTTCTCCACTCATGTTTATTGTGTATATATGCAGGCTTTCATTTTCAATGCTAATTTAAATAATATTGCCTTGAAGAAGACATATAGATAGCCAAAAAGTATATGAAAAAATGCTTTGCATCACTTGTCATCAGGGAATGCAAACCAAAACAACAATGAGATAACATCTCACAATATTGACATTGGCATGATACAAAAACACTTTTTATTGAAATGAATGTGGGGAGAAAGGACCCTCATTCACTGCTGGTGGAAATATTGACTGACGAAACTTCTTCTTCCCTTGCTTTATTTAAACACCAAGGCTTACAAAGTTGCTCATGATGATTTGTTACAGGAATTCAATATTCTAACACCAATCCCACCACCACTGTCACCTTCCCTCCAACATTGTTTCCATTTTCCCAACCACCCCTCAAGCCTATCCCTTTAAGAGGTCCACAATAATTAATGTTTTACTGCTTATTACCATTGAATGGCTAATAGAACAATCAAAACATACTTCAGTAAAAGAAAATTTGTGAAAATTGCTGTGTCTTAACAGGGGGACATTAAGTACTTGTCTGAGACTTTACTAAACTGTTGTTGTAAGTTAAAACTTCTGTGTTAATATTTTTGTTGATTGAGATTAGTTGGCCTCTATGTTACATTCCCATCCAATCTGGTGCACTCTTTTTTTTGCTTTATTGTTTTGGATCACACCTAGCGATGCACTGGGGTTACTCCTGGCTCTGTACTCAGGAATTACCCCTGGCGGTGCTCTGGAGACCATATGCTATGGTGGGAATCAAACCCAGGTCGACCACTTGCAAGGCAAATGTCCTACCCGCTGTGCTATCGCTCCAGCCCCTGCACTCTTATAGGGATATTAGTATTATAGAATTTGGAGATGTGGCTCCGGAAAATCCAGAATGTTTAACTGGGCAATCCAGCTGGAGGCATGGCGGAGGCTACTGTGGTGAGAGTGGCTGCTGCCGCTTTGGCCCGCCTCCCTCCCGAGATTGCATTGAAGGTCTCAGCTAGGACCAGGTGTCAGAGAAAGTTTTGTGGCTAGTTGATCTCTTTTGAGATTTAATTATGAGTCTCTGAACAGGGTCTGTAGATGCATTTACATGGTGTTGGCAGCAGTGGAACATGGATGTAGCTGGTGGGGCTTCTGAAAGTAGGGAGGTGTGGGGAGGTCACCCATCCCGACTCTGGGAAGGTCCAGAGTTTTATGCTAAGATAAGCCCAGTGTGCCTGATATTTTCACTGGTCAGACTTTTTTTTGGAAATTAAGATGGACACTTCTGAAAAAGCTAGGAACCATATAATACAGCAATTCCACTTGAGCATCTGCTCCAAGGGGCCCAAATCTCTATTCAGAAAAGACATTTGTGCTCCGATGTTCATTACAGTATTATTCATAATAATCAAGATCTGGGAACAGCCCAAGTGTCTAGGAACAGATGACTGGATAAAGAAACTATGATCCATATACACAATGGAATACTACTTCGATATAAGAAAAGATGAAATCATGTGACTTGCTGCTACATGGATGGATCTGGAGAATACCACACTGAGCAGAGGAGATAGCCAGAAAAAGAGGACACAGAGTGAGTTCCCATATGCAAGATATAAAGGAACATATTAGAGAAATAACAAATTTTTAAAGATAAAAGAAATTGAGAACTGGTCTTCAGTAGGAAGCTTACCCAAATTGGTGGGGGTAAGGGGATAAAAGGTAGATTGGTTCAGGGAGACACTGGGACAATGGTGGAGGGATACAGACACTCTACTGGAAGTGTGATGCTAATGTATTTTATGTATGCAACCGTTTATTAGCAGCTTTGTAAATCATGGAGCCTAAAATACAGCCTAAACATTTTAATTTCCAATTCTTGTCATATTGAAAGGTAACTGATTTTGTAAAATATTTTCTTGTCTCATGACTTTACTAAACTTACTTATTAGTTGTTATGGTAATTTTTGAGAAGAGTTTCCATGCTATTTTTTTTTCTTTGCAGTTTTTAAGTTACCTACCTTCCTTTCTTCCCTCTCTCCTTCCCTCCCAGGCTCTTCCTTCCTTCCTTCCTTCCTTCCTTCCTTCCTTCCTTCCTTCCTTCCTTCCTTCCTTCCTTCCTTCCTTCCTTCCTTCCTTCCTTCCTTCCTTCCATCCTTCCTTCTTTCCTTCCTTCCTTCCTTCCTTCTTCCTTCCTTCCTTCTTTCTTTCTTTCTTTCTTTCTTTCTTTCTTTCTTTCTTTCTTTCTTTCTTTCTTTCTTTCTTTCTTTCTTTCTTTCTTTCTTTCTTTCTTTCTTTCTTTCTTTCTTCTTTCTTTCTTCCTTCCTTCTTTCTTTCTTTCTTTCTTTCTTTCTTTCTTTCTTTCTTTCTTTCTTTCTTTCTTTCTTTCTTTCTTTCTTTCTTTCTTTCTTTCTTTCTTTCTCTATCTTTCTTTCTTCCTTCTTTCCTTTCTTCTTTCTTTCTTTCTTTCTTTCTTTCTTTCTTTCTTTCTTTCTTTCTTTCTTTCTTTCTTTCTTCCTATGAATTACTAGGTTACAAAGTAATTCATAATTGAGTTTCAGTAGCACAATATTTCAACACCAGTTCCATCACCAGTGCCACTTTCCTCCACAAGTGTCACCAGTTTCCTACTTGCCTCAAGGGCAAGCACTTTTTTCTTCAATGTTTTCCCTTCCCTTTAGGCACTGTGGTTACAATTGCTGATGGGGTATCTAGCACTTCACCTCCTTTCAGCCTACCTTGCTCCTCCAGGTGACTGCTTCCCATATTGTTCTTTTCCCTGACCTATTCCCCTCGTTCCACCCAACCCCCAACCTCTACTTACAAGCTTTTACTGAAAACCAGTTCTCATAGTATTGCCTTTCCACATTTGTTCCTATTGCCTTTGGGCATTTGTTATTCCCCTACTATATTTCTTTATACCCTTAATATGTGAAAAATAATTCTGCATCTTTTTGATAATTTTATTTTTTATTTTTGGACCACACTCAGCAGTGATCATGGCTTACTCCTAACTCTGTGCTTAGGGATCACTTCTGGTGGGCTTGGAGGAACTATACAGGGTGCTGAGGATGGAACCTTGTTTGTGCAAGTCAAGTGCCTTACCCAGTGTACTAGCTCTATGACCCCAACTTCCAATTCTTTTAAAAAATGAGTTCTATCTCTTTATGGGAATATGTAACTTTGAAGATCTGGTGGGGTGGGGATTTGTTCTGTGTTAGGGCACTTACCTTGCTTGGATGAGATACTGTGTTCAAACCCTAGCACTGAAAAAACTACACATATATTTTTGGGTAAGAACTATTCTTTTTGTCTGATACTTGTGGGTGCCTGATTAAAGAATAATAAAGATTTTTGTAAACTTTACAAAGACCACAGATATATATTACCTTTCCTGATCTATAGTTCTGAGTGCATCTCCTCCTTACAGGTTAAAACAAAATGTCCAACTTTTTATTTTAATAGAAATTGTTACTTCTCCCAAATTGATGGAAAGAGGCATTTCCAGCACCTTTCTTGCTAGATCTAGGTGGCAGAAGTGTCTAGGTGTGTTCTGTGGTGTATGTATAGATTTTGAAGCAGTTGGTTCAGTTCCTGAGGAAAGTGGGGGCTTAGGAGGTAAACTGGGGACAGAACATAAACTGGGGGTAGGAGGTGAACGAGGGGGTAAGAGTAAATCTGGAGGACAGGATAAAGCTCGTGAGATTGGAGGCAATCTGGGGAGGCAGAAGGTGAAAGGGGAAGCATGAGGTAAAGCTGGGGTCAGGTAAAGAGGGGAGGCAGGTGGTAAAAGGCAGGGGGGGGTGCGGGTGTGATGTGCAGCTTTTTTCAGCAGGCAGCAGAGTGGAATGTCAGGGGTAGCATTTCAGGACCTGCTTCAGGAAAAATTCAGATCAACCCCTTAATCCCAATTGCCAGCATGGGCCACACACATTTCTGGGTTCTGTGATATACTGCTTAAAATTCATTCAGTAAACACTTTGTATTTTGTCCCTCCCTCCTCTTGGAGTTTTTCAATGTCCATTAGCATAGGAAAGCCTGTGAGAATAGCTAAAGATTCATGTTTACACAGCTTTGTTTAATCCAGCACCCCCAAACTCATTTGACCAAGGAACTTGCCTTTAAAACAAGCCCTCCTAATATGCAAAAGCTCATTTGCTCATGCTCAGCAAAATACACTCAGGAAAATATGGTCATGGATAATTCTATGATCTCTTTCTCACCTTCAAAATGAGAATAACACTCACATAAGGTTATTCTGTAAGAACTAGCTGATTGCTACAAAATGCTCTGAGCAATAGAATATGCAGAGCATTCTAGAATGGAGAGAGGTTTGTTTCATGTGTCTTATTCCCTTCTCTTTCAACTTACAAATAGTGAGCAAATTTCCTCCCAATGCATGCTATTGAACTAAGCCAAGGGAATGATCCCGCCCATATGTGTCAATGTTTCTAGCTCTTTCTTGACATTCTCCTTTACCTGAGCTTCAAACTCTATTACTTTACTCTGATCTGTTGCAAAACAGCCATAAAACCATACAAAAGCTTTCAACATCAGGCATTATGCCTCCTACTTCTGTGTTTTGTGTAGTGATTTGAGCAATGGGGGAAAAAGAAAGTAATGCTTTTCATCTTTTGGAGAAAATAATTTTCTAATGATTTGGCAGCCTGCAATTAGACCAGCAACAAAATAAACACCATTGCAAGGTTTAGAAGCAGCTTGTTTTATGATTGATCCTGTTTGAGACATCAGCTATCTATAGGATCTGTATTGTTCCTTGATATTGTGGTTTTGAAGGGAAAGTGCAGCTAGAAATCTGCTCCAAATTGCCTGCCTCTATAATTAAAGGTGTAAATGTTTCAAGTAGAATATACCCCATTAGTAAGATTTTAGGAAACAAAAAGTTAATTTATTCACATTCGATATGGTCTGTAAATGCCACCATTAGATGCCTTCCACTGGCCTTTGATTAGCTATGGATTAATAAAACTTTTATACCGCCTTTGTCAGCCTCATTTTGAACTCTGTTTTTGCATACTGTTACTATTAAATAAATGAATTAGTGTCCAGAAATGTGTCATGCATATTACCTAGCAGCAGGAAGCATAATACAGTGGTCAGCTCCCCAGGAGCGTTATAAATCCTAGTGCGCTCGCTAACCTGCTCACGTGGACCCATTAAAAGCATGATGATTTAGTGGAGCAGGATTTGTGCTTAACAATGGAATTTTAGTTAATTCAAAACAATGTAAATCACATCCAATTATACTATTTGAATATTCAGTTGCTTCAGGTATATGTACTGTTGCTAAGTCCCTCCACTTATTTTAATTTTTTTTTTAAAAAATCCTAGTACTGAGTTTTTTCCTGGGGTAACACGCAGATTTGGGGTAGTTTATGCTCAAAGTAACCAACCTTGGAAAATAGTGTTTATTTGGAACAACGTGCTAATTCTCAACCGAAGCTATTTAGGGCATGGGAGGAAAAAGTGGAAAGGAGAGTAGGGGGGCGGGCTGCTGCCCCAACCCCAAGAGCCCCGGTGAGGCTGTAATTGAGCGAATGCAGCTACAGTGAGTGATAGGCGCATCTGAGAGGCAGCCCAGGGCTTTTATTTTTTCTTTCTTTTATTTTTTTGACGGCTGTTATCAAAGTTACTTCAGATCGAGGCAGTAGCTTTTCTCAATACCACTGTGTCCCTGAGGGTGGCACAGACCAGAGAGGAGGCTGGGTTTGAAAAAGGCTCTTTCATGCTCAAGGTCTCCAGGGGCCGTCCCGCGAAACGGTGATGATTAGCTGTCCGCCCGGTGAGGCTGCCCTTAGCACTCTATGAGGCTGGGCAGAGAGGCCTCTGCAGCAGAAGGGGGATCGCCCACCTCATCGACCCCCAGTCTCCCTGGGGAAGAGAAGCAGATGCGGAATTAACGAGGAAGGAATGAACTTTTGGCGGCGTGTTGATTCTCTACTGTGCATCTGGCCAGTCAAGGGACAAAGTACAGCTATCCTGGACTTCCAAACAAGTCCCAGATGATTCCAGCACTTAGATTAGGTCAGAAACCAAGTCCAGAGAGAACACTGTCAGAGACTGCTACCCCTGCTGCCGCCCGACCCTGTTTGCCCATGCTCGGTGTCCGCTTCCTATACACCTGTCAATTCTGCAACACCAGCACTAACCAGTGATGGAGATAGCTTTGAAATCACTGGGGTTTGGATTCAAATTTGATGGATCCAAAACTGCTATAAGTGGCTGTCCTTGGGCGAGAAATTTCCCCTTGCTCTCCCCCATGTCTCCACATGTGAAGGAGATGTGAAGGTGGTAGGGGTTTCTGTGCCTGAGAGAAAAAGCACAACAGGATTGGGCCTGAGATTTGTAGACAGGAGGTTGGGGTTCAATTCCTGGAATTCAATACTGACTGCAAGTTCTGCCAGGAGTGATTCTCAGTACTGCCTGGTGTGGTCCAACACACCAAATAAAGAAATAATAAACTACTTACCACTATACCATGGTGGTGGGGTGCAGACCAGTAATACTGTAGTAGTTATACCAGTATACAATACCAGTAACACTGTAGTAAAACAGAGTATTTACTATTATTCATATTGCTTATTTATAAAATGATTGTGAGCACATAACTGTGGAGCTGGAGCAATAGTAGGTCAGGTAGCACGTTAGCTTTGCACACTGTCAGAGTCGATCCCCTCACCCTCTAATGGTTGCCCAAGCCTGTCAGTAGTGATTCCTGAGCACCCCTGGGTGTAGCTACTCCCAAAATATGACAGTACTTAATGAATACAATATTGATTAGACATTAAATATATAAGCAGACTGAGTGATTTATTCAGCTTGTGACAACCCTACTTCTGTACTGACCTTTGTTTTCTTTCTCCTCTTGCCTACTCAGACTTTCCATGAAGTCTTCATTTCTCACCCATCTAATTAGTAGTACTTATTTCTGGTAACAGAAAAAATATGTCACAGCCAAAGAGGAAGTTGCCAGAGCCTCCTGACTCCAGAGGTGACCATGGTCATTAGGTTTCTCTGTGTCCTTCCAAGGACACATCATGAACACATTAGAGTACCCAGGGCAAACCCCATAGGCTGCAGAAAACTTGCCACACAGTTCAACATCTCAAGGGTCAGCAGTATGTCTTGTGAGTGCTTCAAATTAGTACATATCATCTCCCTCATACTTCATAATAACTGTGCAGAGTTACATACTGTGGGTAAAGCTTAATTTAACCGGCTCCATAAATTGGCAGAACTTGGGATATCTAATCCTTTGCCATTACAACAATGGTGTATCATATTGCATGCAGGTCAATCTGACTGTTGGATAGTCTTACAGCAGTATAATAAGTTCTTATAAATAAAATTTCCTGGGTCAAATTTTCATTTTTAAAAACTGACAAATTTGGGGGCAGAGTGATAGTAGAGTGGGAACAGTGCTTGCCCTGTGCATGGCTGATCCAGATTTGATTTCAGGCAACCCATAGAGTCCCTTAAACCTGCCAGAAGTGATATCAGATCACAGAGTCATTAGACAGTCTTGAGTATAACCAGGCGTGGCACTAGAACACACACACACACACATGCACACACACATATACATACACACCCCAAAAATGATAAATCAAACCATTCTCAGAGAATTGTGCTCCCTACTGTTTAATAATCATATATTAGTTTCCCAAAACCCTGCCATTTTATTGACTTTTTTCTTTTGCTTTTTGGGTCATACCCGGTGATGCTCAGGGGTTACTACTGGCTCTTCTCTCAGGAATTACTCCTGGCGGTGTTCGGGGGACCATATGGGATGCTGGGGATCGAATCCAGGTCGGCCGCATGCAAGGCAAATGCCCTACCTGCTGTGCTATCACTCCAGCCCCTTTATTGACTTTTAATTTAGAATGTCAAGTGTTTTAAGAATTTTTAAAAGTAGTAATCAAGGGACTGAAGCAATAGTACAGCAGGAAGGGTGTTTGCCTTGCATACAGCAGACCCAGGTTTGATCATCAGCATCCCATATAGTCCTTTGAACCTGCCAGGAGCAATCCCTGAGCACAGAGCCAAGTAAGCCCTGAACACCACTGGTGTACCCCCCAAACCAATAAATAAATAGATAAAATCTTTTAAAAAAGTAATCAAGTCTTCTTCTTTCAAATTACTGACTCTGGAATCTAAAGATCCACACAATAATATATAATGGCAGAACACTAAGTAAAAACAAAAACCAAACCATACACTTTTTAGGTAAAGGGATACCTTTGATATGGTTTCATCTAGCAGAAAAAATATTCAAGGCTTGGCCTTTCCACTGCTCCATGAGCATGATCCTGGAGGCCAACCGAACTACTCTGGACATGAGCACCTCGAAGGAATGCCTCTAGACTGTGAACTGAGCCACTGCCCCAGGTGGTGCCAGGGGGGTAGGGTTCCTCTCTCCAGGCTTTTCCATCTTATGAGCACCACAAAAGGGAAGTAAAAGCTTGCAGTGATGCAATTTTTGGCAGAATTTTCCCTGGACTTTATACTGAAATCCAAAACCTAATATCTCTTAATTGTCAGCAATGTGAAACGGTTCCTTTTTAGCAGGTCTAACTTTGGGGGGAAACTCCAAACAATAATAGTGAGTTTTTTGTTGAAATATTAAAGGTAATCAAAGTAGCAGCCATTTGTCTAGACTGTGAACTAAGCCATAGCCCCACGCCGGCCAAGGACGGGAAATATCCTTCTTTCTCATTTTTTTTCCCCCCTTGTTGGGCGGCGTGGCGTCAGTCATATTATGAGGATTATTAAGCAGGCATGAACTTGGCGGCGTGGGAAGGAGAAAAAAAGTGTTATGTACTTGGAACAGCAGGACTTCATATCTCTCCATTCTCGGCAATGGAAAACTAATTATCAAATGCTTCCTTGGCAGTAGGTCTGTCTTTTTTGGGGGAAATCTCCAACAATAATTGTGAGTTTTGTGTTGAAATATGGAATGTAATCAAGGTAAAGAGAAAATGAAGTGAAATTTATCAGCTACGCAGGCAGGGGTGTGGGGGTGTGGGGGAGGTATACTGGGGGTTTTGGTGGTGGAATATGGGCACTGGTGAAGGGACAGGTGTTTGAGTATTGTATAACTGAGACATAAGCCTGAGAACTTTGTAACTTTCCACATGGTGATTCAATAAAATAAATTTTAAAAAATATTTAAGGCTTTGAGTGATTGTATCATGTCTAACTAAGGTCACAGAGGCATGGTGTCCTCTTTATGGTTGACAGTGATGGGTGAGATCGGGGCCTCAGTTTTCCCGATTGGGTCTCATTCTTCTTTTCACAACCCTTTACTGTTCCCAGTGTGTGGATATCAATGTAACCTTCTGCAATCTTGCCTTGAACCCCTCCCACCCCAATGCAATGCTAACTCTGGAATGAGATGGGATGAATGTTGACTTCAAAGTGTGCTGACCTGCTTCAGATACCAGATCTATCATTTTGTCACTTTCTGATGGTCTCTTTAGGCAAGTTACCCAACCTCAAATCCTCAGATTAATATAGGTGACAATACCTATTCCACGAAACCTACAAGGAGTGCTTTGCAAAGGGTCTTGCAAGTACAAATGTTCCATACTTTGTTTTATATTATCTATTTGCTTAAGTAATTGGCAGCATTTTCATATTCTATTAGTATGATTTCCAAGCCATTAAAAAACCCCTCAAATAATGTACTCATTTCATCAACTATGGACTAAAAAGCGAAGGCATTCATGACAAGTGCACATTTTTATATAAAAGGCAGAGGAATGGGATATGAAAGAATTGTATTGGATTTTCAGCAGTGGCTGCAACCTAGTTTGAGATAGTACTCATTTCCCCTGAGAATAGTCAATCGCCAGTACCATTCAACAGCATTGTAAGAAAGGAAGATCTAGTGAACCCCGCACTGCCCCTTTATCGAGAGGTGAAGGGAGAGGGAGACATCTCAAATATTATTGGTTGTAGTTATGGAGCTAGGATTTGAGGGTTACTTAGTCAGTTACCACAATTCCAGCAAGTTTGTATTTTTAATTAAGAATCAATTGGGCAGATCAGGCAGTTGTAGTTCTGTGCCTGCATTTGAAGGAGAAGAAACAAATCCAGAGTCAGAATGAGGGGTCTTGTGAGATCATTGTCTTAGATGACTAAGCTCATTCTTAGTCAAGTGATCACTCAATTCATCTCTTAGTTTTTCAACATTTCTGTGGATTCATTTATAAAATCGTGATAAGATCATACTTTATTTACCACAGGAAATTATGATCAAGCACCACGATACCCATGCGTCAGTCACTGGTCATTAGAAAACTAGGTACAGGCTAGCTCAGATCTTTGAGGCAGGCATCATCATCACCATCATCATCATCATCATCATCATTCACCACCCCTTTTTATTTCTCTGGATCTGGGAGCTTAGGAGGAGAAAGAAGTGTGAGAGATTTTGCCTGAACTCATACAATTGACAAGACCTGAAACTCAAACCTCAGGTCTCTGGCCAAAGATTGTGTGCTTTTTTACATACCCTACCTCCTTGTGAAGTAGCTAGCATCTCACCCATTCTGCAATTAGCAGTTTCTCAGAGAGGAACTGGGTGGACATTGCTAATTGCATCAATGGGTTTGGAGATGATTCAGGAAAGCACTCTCAATGCCTTTACATAAATAAGTCTATTGATTGGACAGTTGTAGCTGGGTCATCCTGATGAGCAGAAGCTCACATACTATCAAAGATGTGTAAGTAATTGGATAAAGGAGTGGGGGACTTGCCAGTTATTTGTTTGTTTAAACAACACAAAGCTATAATTTTTGTTGAGTTTTAATAAGCATGCACTAGATTTTGGGGGCATGGTATGAAAATAACCAAAATAACTACATATACACTATAAAATGCTGCTTTGTGTTTCAGATCATAAATGACTACATGTAAAATTAATATACATATAACAAATATGTACATATAAACATTAAAATATGAAACACATTTTAATCTAATCTATATACTTAAATATGTCTATGTATGTGTTACATATAAACACACATTTCATTTGTTTTTCTTCCCAAACTTTCTTGAAATTATTTAGGTAGAAAAAAACTAAGTTGTATGCGAATGCTTAAAATAAGGAATATGGGCAGTAATTTACCATCAAAGAGTAATTTTCCATATAAAACTGAAAAGTAAAAATATCAGACTGCTTATTTTCACCAAAAAGATCCCATTGAGTCAATAAATATGCCACAAAATTTCATAGTTCCAGCATCTGATTAGTGTTTCTAATACTTCTGTGTTTTATTTTCTGATCAGAGCATAAATTCAAGATGGCTTGCTTTGGCAGTTAATACATGGATTGAAAAATTTGAACACACAATAATTTAAAAGATGACCACAAACATTTATTATCTCACCACCTACTAATAATTGCTGTTAATGCTGGTATATTTTTTCAGACCTTTTTTTGTCTGTGAACACCCTAATTCTAGAAACTAAAAAAAGATTCAAAGAAAGTGAATTATGCATCAAATCTCAGCTCAGATGAAAATAAGAGATGGGGCCTAGTCATTCATAGTCTTGTAAGAGCTTACACTGCGGCAGAGTATTAAAAAGAGGTAACTAAGCCTTTTGTAGCATATAAAATAATATAAAGCCAAATACATCTGTAAAATCTAGACTCAATTATTTACTTATGTACATCCTTGGTTATTAGATACCTAGAACATTTCAAAATTCCCATAAACAAATAAATGATTAAAATAAACATAAAACTGCCCAATGTATCACAGTGGGTAAATTTCCCCCCACTCCATTCTTACCTGCAGCCTCTACTCTCCTTGAGTTCTGGATCACAGTGGCTTATATAACAGGATATCCCACTGTCATCTCCCAAACATTGCAAAGTGAGTACCTCTCAAATGGACTCTTGCTTCCTCACTCCTACTTTGCTATTCCTCCCAAATCCCCATCTTAATCATTAACATACAATCCTCTTGTTGCTGACTCAAACCCGTAGGAATAATTCTTGCCAAATGTATCAGAGAAAGTCAAAGCCTCTCCCTTTTATGCTTGTTCTGTCACTTTAATTGAATCTAAGAGCTTATTTTTTCCATGCTGATGGATCCATAATGCAGGTCTTTTGTCCGATTCCTATGTGCTCCTTTTACACATCCCACTAAAACCCTGATTCCAGCTCCATATGTGTTTCTCTCAGCTGTGTATAAGTGAACATTTAACTGGGGATTCCTGACTGAACAGAATCACTGGTATACTCCTTTAGATGCAACTTCTTTATTTTCCCTGCCTTCCTCTCCCCTTTAGCTCCTAATTAGCCATTCTTCTTCTCAGTCCTGCAGTCCGCTTATTTGAAATTCATCAGCAAGTGTGTCCCTTGGGAGTAACTCTCAATTACAAATTGAAGACTAATTGTACAGTCATCATTGTTGCTCCAAAGCCTCTGCTGTAATTGTTTCCTGAATTAACTCTCGCCTCTTACTCAACACTAAGTCAAGGCTTTAATATGAGCTGTAATTTGTAATAGGAAACAGGGGTTGGTGAACTATAGAGCCCCAGTGACACTTACAAAACCAACCAACCAACCAACCAACCATTCCTTTTCTTTCTCTTTTGGATTCTGGATTTTTTTTAAATAGCTAAAAATAAATTTGTTTTATGGAAACCCATACATACAATGTGCTTTTTCTGTACATTGTACCTTGCCAACCATAATTTGTTCTCTCATTAATATCAGCCTTATTTTTTTTTTCAAGTGGCCAAAGAGAACAAGAGAGTTTATTTACAAAATTGAGCTGATGAGGGTTAGGGGATTCAGATGGGTGGGGCGGAACCTTAGGACTTGAAGAAGGGAAACATCAGCCTTATTTTTTAAAAAATCAAACAAAACAGTTTCTACACAACTAAAAACAGTCCACAGTCATTTTTCATGGAGTATTGATAAAGTTTCTTCCTCAGGGATCCTGTTTGCTAGGGATGGTTTAGGATATGGAGAGGCTGGACTGGGAAGAAAGTGCCACATGCTGTCCTGTATGTGGAACATCTCTCTGGTCACTGTCACCTTGATTGCCAGGTGACAAGCATCAACTGGAGAGTGCTTCGTGTAAGCTCACCCTGACCAGAGGGACCCGTCCATCTAGTGCCCAGTGATGCAGGAGATGGCTAGAATTCAGACTCTCCAGTGGAATGAAGAGGAGCTTTACAGCTGGTAACATCCCAAAGGATCAGCCAAAGGTCTTTTTTGGAGGGATGAGGTGGGAAATTTCCATCAGCGGGATGGAAGAGGTAACTCCCACAAGCTTCACACAGATTTTCTTCTGAGTGGCAATTCAGATTATATGTTAATCACATGCTTTTTAATTTTTTCATATTTTAAAATGTAAATTAAACAGCCAACTTAAAGGACTTCTGAAAATATTCTCGATAGAGTGAGGATGCTATAAAAAGCCTCCAGGTGGCTTCCTTCAAAATCACAGGCAGAGGTGAAGTTCATCTGGTTTGCTGCTTCCACTGCTGAGCTCTACAGGAGAATCATACCTGACTGCTTCATCCCTCTAGTAAAACTGTAACAGAATTACCATGAAGTCAGTTTATGGATTCTAGGGAAAAACCAAAGGAAATGGACACAAGAAATGGAAGAAACATAAACCGTTGGCCTTCTCTGGATAGGTCTCTCATTTGACAGAAGCTTCTCTATAGCCACATTTGCATCCTGGATGTGCTCTTCATCAGGGATTCTGCTGACTCCCTGTCCCCCAGAAGAGCACCAGCTTATTTCCTGCCACAACAGAGTGGATGCTTGCATTTTCTGGCCTCTGCTTTGCTGATCTTCAGGTCCTCACTTCAACATTTGGCTCCCTCAGTCCCAGACCTTTTCCTGAGGAATTTTTCTTATGCACAGAAATGGACAAGAAACATCCTGGAGCCAGCACATCCAAATCCAGTCTTAGCCGTGAAATCACCCAATAGTAAATTGAAAGATCTTCCTTTTCATGACTGAGTAGTATTCCATCATAATATAAGTGTGTGTTTGTGTGTATATATAGAGCACATTTTCTATTCATGCATCTGTAATTGACTACTTAGCTTATTTCTATGTCTTGACTATTGTAAATAATACTGCAATGAATAAACTTGTGCATATCTTTTCCAGTTACTGTTTTTGTTTTCTTCAGGTAAATACCCATATGCAGAATAACCAAACCATTTCCACACCCAATACTCATCAGGGCTTATTCCTGAATCTGCTCAGTAATCACTCCTGGTAGGGCTCAAGGAACTGTGTCACTGGATTGGGGTCAGCTGCATACATGGAAAGTGCCTTATCTCTCTTGATTCTCTCTGACCTTTAAAAATATAAAACCTAGATTGAGAAAGCTTTTTGTTACCATCCCAGGTTCCCAGATCACCCTTAGTCCCAAAAAATAAGGGGTAGAAGATATAGAAGGAAAGAAATTAAGGAGGGCAGAAAGGTAATTCAGCTTCCATTCACGTGATAAATGTGTGCAAATGTTTATAATGACATTGGATGCTTAACAGATGTAAAGTGTATTGTTCCCTAGTAAAAGTTGGTTTGAGATTTGAAATAAAAGATTCTTTTCATTGAAAAAAAATGTGTGCACTGGTGGAGGGATGGTTGTTCAATCATTGTATGACTGAAACCCAAACATGAAAGCTTTGTAACTGTATCTCAGGGTGATTCAATTAAAAAAAGAATTCAAAAGAAAGAAATTTTCCCTCAATTGATTTAAAACAAAATAGAATGAAATGGTCTTACCTACTGGAAAACAGGGTACTCCTTTGTGACCCACCTGTCAAACCGTATCCTGCCTCATACATTCTTAAGGCAAATTAACATTCAACCAACCTACCTTGGGATGTTTTCCAGATCCCCCAGATATGGCTTCCAAATACTAAAAACAGCCATTTAAAAATGCATGCATGTGCACATTGATGATGATTTGTTTTGCTAACTCTCCTTGATAAATGCAGAGTACACTTTTACAATGGGTGCATTATATAACATCAAGTGCAGGGACATGGAGACTAAATGATCTCTATAGCATCAGTGAGGGGATGCTTATGTGTCTTTGATGAAGTAGATTAAACTTCTCCTTTTCAACACACAAAGCTCAGTTGCATTTCTTTTAGACAGGAGAAGTGATGTTAACTGCTATTACTCAGAGTAAAGGCATATCTTACCTTTGAAATGCTTTACACTGATGAATGAAGGCATTGGAATTTGCTTAAAAATGACTAGACCTGCTGCTTGGCGCTTTGCCCCCTCCTTGTGTCTCCCAGATAGCCACTTCTCACCTATCTGAAGTCATTTGAATTTCCAGTTCAAAGAATCTTTGTTAGATGGCCAATTTGTTCCCAAGAGTACTGCAGTCTGATGTTTGAAGAGACATATATTTCGTGTGTGATGGCTCCATGCCAGTCTGCTACTGTAAACAGTGCTTTCAAGATTGGTTGCCAGCACGCCAACCCCAGGCACAGCGTGCTGCAGAGGTAGGGAGGACGACAGTTTAATGCGCAGTCGTAAGGTGTCCCGCTCTCCTATGAGAGGTGCTGAGAACACACTGGGGAGTTTGTATCCCTGTTAAGTACAGTGGCAGTAACTCCATAGGAAGCAAACCTACTAAACTATTGTAATCAGATTCCTAGGGCACACATTTCTTCCATGCTCAGCAATTAGCGATGTCCCTCTGGAAATGTTCTTCACATAAAACTCTTACCGCACACTCATGCACAAACTGGTCCTGGAAGAGGAAGGGATCATGTAGAGTTCCATAGATGGTCTCCCAATGTGAGTGAATTTGTGAACACACTCATATCTTCCCCAAGTAGCACTATGTCTTTAACGTGTGCTCGAGAAAAAAGAAACAACATTATCTTTCTGCACAACTGTGCATGCCCACACAGGAGGTGGTCCATTCCAAGGTTAGCCATCTCTGAAGATGCTTTGAGCTTAGGCCCTGATCATCTGCATAACTAGACTTTTCACCAAGTGGATGATTAATTCATTTGTCTTGATTGATAATTAGAACTGACAAAGAACAGATCAACACAAATCACGAGGGCAAAAACATCTGGGACTCAGTTTAACGAGAAAACCCCAAAACCTCCTTAGTGGTAATTGCATTGCAAGCACCAAATAGCTCTCACAGTTATTTTTGCAAATGATACAAATTAGCACCCAAGATCTGAAAAGCATACTGACTGTGAAAACACTGGGGAGTTTCTTCAGGCCCTGGGTAGCTTGGTCAAATATATGTATTAATCTACTTTTTGGCATACAATTTTGGGATTTCTTACAGAAAAAAAAAAAGAAAGAAAGAAAAAAAGTGAAGACTCCAGAATCTTACTGCTGTTTGTACTGGATCTCCCAGGTGAACAAGTTTATCTAAGAGGCAGTTTCTTCTTTCCCCCATAGAATCTTTTACTGATTTCACAGAAATACCATGAGAATTTAAAAATATCCAAGATGCTTAAATTCTGCAGCTTAAAATTTCTCCCGTGTTAAGAAGTATAGATATCATGCAACCAATTTGAAGGTTTTATGAGTACTTAGATATACCTGAAAAAGTGCAGGAAAACTGTGTAAGGTGCAATGATTGTCTATCACATAAGATCTAATGTAGCAAAGCAATAAGATGAAATTTACAAAGCAGTCGGCTTTGTTTTGGTTTCATCTTCTGATGCAGCCACCTCTGCCTGAGTGCAGTGAAGAATCAGGAATAGGTCATTTATTGCCAAAATTTTGGGGAAAGAAATTTCAGATAAATTAACACATTAAGCTATAAAGCATGAAACCTCCATGACCCCAAACCCAGAAAGGAAGAAAGAAAGAAAGAAAGAAAGAAAGAAAGAAAGAAAGAAAGAAAGAAAGAAAGAAAGAAAGAAAGAAAGAAAGAAAGAAAGAAAGAAAGAAAGAAAGAAAGAAAGAAAGAAAGGAGAGAGAGAGAAAAGGAAGGAAGGAAGGAAGAGAGAGAGAGAGAGAAAGAAAGGTAAAAAACAAACCAGAAATAGCTGTCACCAGTGGTGGAGTGATGAATGAATAATGCCTTTCTTACAGTTTTCAATACTCTGAATTGCCTTAGCTTCATTTCCTTCCTTAGACTTCCGATTTCTGGCAGCTGCATCCCTAGGAAAATGAGTCTTCCAAACTGCACACTTGCTTGTACTCTCCAGTGTTCTGCTTCTTCTCCTTCCACGATTACTTTCTAATCCAAATGCTCAACACCTGGAATTTAATGAGTCCTTACTTTTGGCATCATTGTCCTTTTCATGAATCATTTCAACAGTTTTCTCCTGTGAAAATTTGACCAAGGTCATAAATGCTCTGTCCCAAGACACATTCTTTCAACCCACTTGACAGAAAAGTCAGAGAGGTTGAGTGAAGCATCTCCCTGAGTTCTAGAGAGCAGCACTAACATCTTCTGAGCAAGCTGTCCTACAACCTCAGTGATGAAGTGCCTTGAAATTTAAGTTGTCTAAAAAACAAATCCCCCTGGACTTAAACACACTTTTTTTTTTGCAATCCTGTGGCAGTATTAATGAAATGATTTGAGAATACATTTTAGTTTCCTTTTAGTTTAGACTAAAAAATAATACATTTAATTTAGACTAAATAAACTACATACACTACCTAAACTATGGAATTTGGAATTGAGAGACATAAAAACCAAGTATAATAGTGACAGCTGCTTCATCAGGAAAAGTACTAATATATACATTGTTTGTCTGCAGAACCTTTAGAAGAGATTTAAGTAGTCAGAGTCATTAAAGAAAAAGACAGAAGTGGACAAATTGGGTTATGATTTCCAACCAATCAGCTACCATCTCCCCAAATAATATTTAGCATGAAGTGAAATGACTTTTCACAGGTTTGGAGCTTTTTGGTTTTTATTTTAGCTTGTTTTGGAGGGAAGGGATGAAGAGATAGTACACATTTGAGGAGGTTGCCTTGCATGCAGCCAACACAAGTTTGATCCCAGGCTCCACAAATGATCCCCTAAGCTCTGTCAGGAGTGATCCCTGAATCTTGAGCCAGAAGTCAGCCCCAAACATTAGCCCAGTGTGGCTGACACCCCCCTCTTCCCCACCCTAAGAATAAAAAGAAACAGATTTCATGATGTGAAAATGGTGTCAAAGCCCAATTTGAGTTCATCATAAGCAGTGTCACTGGATACGACAGGCCCTCTTATTTCCATACTAAATCTGCTGCTCCAGTGTCAGGATAGTAGAACTGAATAGTTATGACAGTAGTTTCCAAACTGAAATTCTAAAATATCTACTGGACTGGTCTGAGCACTACTGGAAGGGGTCCCTATAAAAAATATTTACAATATGGCACGGGATAGAAAAAATTATTTAGAAGGAGCTCTGCTGGGGAAATCACTGTATTACTGTCATCCTGTTGTTCATCGATTTGTTCAAGCAGGCGCCAGTAACGTCTCCATTCATCTTAACCCTGAGATTTTAGCAGCCTCTCTTTACTTGTCCTTCCCAACGATGCCACATCAGAGGCTCTTTCAGGGTCAGGGGAATGAGACCCATCATTGTTACTGTTTTTGGCATATCGATATTGGGGAGCTTGCTAGGCTCTGCCGTGCAAGCAGGATACTCTTGGTAGCTTGCCGGGTTCTCCGAGAGGGAGAACTAGACAATAAGAGGTCTGGGAGCTTTGTTTTATAGTGTCTGGATCTTGGCCATTGATGGGATACAACTACAGATGCCTATAAAAGTAAAGCATAAATACTTTTTTATGAGCCTTAAATACTAACAAACATTTCTGGGAGAGTCTGGGTAAACTGCATCCCTCCCATGTATGAGATCCCATGTTTTTTCTCTCTTCTACCCCATCTCCCTCACAGACACATTCTCCTGACCCTGATTCTAATCCCCCAAGCACCAGGTCTGGTGCCCTGAGCTTTTTCAGGGGTCACTCCTGAGTACAAAGTCAAGACAGTCCCTACCACCCGAGAGGGGGGATGGGTGAGGCCTCACCCCTCCCCAAGGGACCCAGACCCGGCAGCCAAAAACCTCCAGAACTCAACTGCCACCATGCTCATGGCCACTCTCCACATGCTCGGGCTGAGCTTAACCCATAAGTAAACCTATTCCTGGACCTTGCGGCTGCATGCACGGCTGCACGACATCTCATACCTCGCACCACTCATACTTCAAGAGTAGCATACCACATTTGATGGGGTTTAAAGTAGAAAGCAGCCAATCTTAGAGGGAAATATATTTTTACAGATATATGTATATATACATACATATATATACATATGTATATGTATATATGTGTATATATATGTATATATGTGTATATATATATAGCACAGCGGGTAAGGTGTTTGCCTTGCATAAGGCCATGCAACATATAATGAAAGAGCAAAAGATGACAAAAGGTTCTAATATAGATTGGAACAAAACCAGAAAGCAAACTTGCAGAAGTGAAACGTACAATAGAAAATCAATCTCAGTGGACAGCAGGCACTACTGGGGAAATAGGAAGGGTTATTGACCAAATCTATGTAGCATTCGCAGATGAACCCAGGGTTGTATTTGGAACCCCAAAGAGACCCACTTCTGATGCCATAAACAGATGTTTCCAAGCTAATAGCAGTCAAAAGGGTAGATGTTCACAGGCTGCTTCTGTAGCCCTCTTCTTAGGTCACTTTGATATTCACCATGCAGAACAATTTGAGTCAGGGTGGCCCAGTGGACTCATTATTGCTGTCTTTTGCATTCTTGATAATTTGATACATCTTTGGGGGATTTTTTTGCTGTAGTTTTTACCTATCCCTCCACCAGTATACATTTCTCAGCGTCAATGTCCCTCCTATCACTCCCCACCTACCCCCCCAAGCAGGTTCTTTTCCTCTCTCTCTATCTTTATGAGTATTGTGGCTTGCAATACAGATACTGAAAGTTAATCAGGTATAGACCCTTGTCCAGTGTAAACTTGATACATTTGTGTGGAACTTTTTCTACTTGTCTCTTAGCTATTTTTTTGGAAGTTTACTACATCCTGTGGTGTTCAGGGGGATATTCCTGGCTCTCTGTTCAGGAATCACTCCTGCTTGTGCTCAGAGGACCATATGTGGTGCCAGGGATAAAACTAGGGCCAGCCACATTCAGAGCAAGTGCCTTAGCTGCTGTACTAACTCCACCATCCTCTTCTTGGTTTTTGTTAAGTTAATTTATTTTTAAAATTAATATCCTGTGATTTACAATTCGGTTAATGATGGTTTCTCATACCCATCCAGGTTAAGCATTCTAATAGCACAATTGGCAGATTCCCATAATATTTAAATAATAGTTAGTAAGTTGTTAAAGAGTCAGACAAAGAGACTAGAGCGCTAGCTCCGGTGGTCTGGAGTGCATGTTTTGCATGCACAAGACCTCAGGGTCACATTCCAGCTCTGAATGACCCCTGAGTACTGCTCCTGGTGGCCCCACACTGCAGCCTGACCAGCATGACATGCTGATTCCCTGAGATTGTAATCACCAGGCCCTACTAAGAAGTATCATCAGGAGTGGCCCCAATTTCCTGATCATTTCTTGGGAAGCCCCTCATCCCATCCACACATTTTTTTAAAAAAAAAGGATAGAAAATTTCAAAGAAATAACACTAAGAGTAACTCAGTAAATAAGCAATTTGTAAGAATACAGTCCACAATTACCTTCCTACCTAATTCTTTCTTCATTTAGAATGTACCAGGTGGACCATTCAAATATAATAATTAATTAAATTTTTATTGAGCCACACTGGCTGGTGCTCAGGTGCTAATCCCAGTTCCATCTCAGGGAACCGTGCAGTGCTGGGCATGAAGAATAGGACTCGCATGTGAGAAGGCTGCCCTCAGCCTGTTGAGCTATTTCTTTGGTCTGGACATTTAAAATTTTTTTTATTAGTTTATTTTTAATTAGAGAGTCATCGTGAGGGTACAGTTACAGATCCATACATCTTTGTGCTCATGTTTCCCCCATACAAAGTTCGATAACCCATTCCTTCACCAGTGCCCATTCTTCACCACCCGTAAACCCAACATCCCTCCCCCCCTCTCCAGTCCCGTCTCCCCCCACCCCACCCTGCCACTATGGCAGGGAATTCCCTTTTGTTCTCTCTCTCTGATTAGGTGTTGTGGTTTGCAATAAAGGTGTTGAGTGGCCATTGTGTTCAGTCTCTAGTCTGTATTCGGCCCACATCACCCTTCCCCCACATGACCTCCAACCACATTTTACTTGGTGGTCCCTTCCCTGAGTTACCCAGAATGAGAGACCAGCCTCCAAGCCATGGAAACAATCTCCTGGTACTTATTTCTACTATTCTTGGGCGTTAGTCTTATAGTCTATTATTCTATATTCCACAGATGAGTGCAATCTTTCTATGTCTGTCTCTCTCTTTCTGACTCATTTCACTTAGCATGATACTTTCCATGTTTATCCACTTATATGCAAACGTCATGACCTCATTTTTTTCTAACAGCTGCATAGTATTCCATTGTATAGATGTACCAGAGTTTCTTCAACCAGTCATCTGTTCTAGGGCACTCGGGTTTTTTCCAGATTCTGGCTATTGTAAACAGTGCTGCGGTGAACATATAAGTGCATATGTCACTTCGACTATACTTTTTGGCTTTTCTGGGATATATTCCCAGCAGTGGTATTGCTGGGTCAAATGGGAGCTCAACCTTTAGTTTTTTGAGAATCGTCCATACTGTTTTCCAAAAGGGCTGAACTAGCCAGCATTCCCACCAGCAGTGTAGAAGGGTCCCTTTCTCCCCACATCCTCTCCAACAGCGGTTGCTTTTGTTCTTTTGGATGTGTGCTAGTCTCTGTGGTGTGAGGTGGTATCTCATGGTTGTTTTGATCTGCATCTCTCTGACGATTAGTGATGTAGAGCACTTTTTCATGTGCCTTTTGGCCATTCGTATCTCAAGGAGCAAGAGATGTGAAGTGGAGCAAGGAAAGTCTCTTTAACAAATGGTGCTGGCACAACTGGACAACCACATGCAAAAAAAAATGGGTTTAGAACTCGACCTGACACCATGCACAAAAGTCAGATCAAAATGGATTAAAGACCTCAACATCAGACCACAAACCATAAGGTACATTGAAGACAAGGTCAGCAAAACCCTCTACGATATTGAAGATAAAGGTATCTTCAAAGATGACACGGAACTAAACAATCTAGTAAAAATAGAAATCAATAAATGGGACTACATTAAACTAAAAAGCTTCTGCACCGCAAAAGATACAGTGACCAGAATACAAAGACTATCTACAGAATGGGAAAGGATATTTACACAATACCCCTCAGATAAGGGGTTAATATCAATGGTATATAAAGCACTGGTTGAACTCTACAAGAAGAAAACATCCAACCCCATCAAAAAATGGGGCGAAGAAATGAATGGACATTTAAAATTTTAATTAAAACTTGACTTGTCTTCTACAGGAAGTTATTGAGTTAATCTCTTTAAATGAATTCACTTAAGGGCATGAAGAGGGAATTTTTTTCTTTTCTTTTGTTTTTTTTTTCTTTTAGGGGAGGGTCATACTCAGAGATGCTCAGGGATTACTCCTGGCTCTACACTCAGGAATTACTCCTTAAAGTCCTTGGGAGACCACATGGGATGCAGTGGATCGAACCCTGATTGACCACATGCAATGCAAATGGTCTATCTGCTACACTATTGCTCCAGCCCTTATCTGAGGGGTATTTTCATCTTGTCCAATTTGTTGTTAAAAAAAAAAAAGCTAGTGAAAAGTGAAGAAGTATTTTGTATGTTGCAATGTGTACTACATCTTCAGAATTCTCTGTTGTTCGTGCAAGTAGATATTTGCATTATATAGCCAATGACTATTAAAAATGCTTAGGAAAGGTTTAAAATGTCCTGCACTGGGAAAAATTGAAATTAAAAGTAAGATAAAAATTCAAACCTGAGCAACTCTTTTAACATTAAGGTTGTGTTTTGTTTTGTGTTGTTTTGTGCCTGCTTGTTTGTAAAGAAATGCATCAAAGACTTCAGTTTATAATCATTATCACTGTTTGGTGTTGCAAATGATTGAGACCGAGATCTCTTAGCTTTGGCAGAAGTGTAATATAATAACACAATTCCAAAACACTCACCAGAATATCTACAGACCTGTCTCAAAAATTTGCAACTGCTGTATTCCCTAACAAAATTCTGTACGTGTGGGTTTTGTTATTAACTCTAGGTTTGCATTAGAATTTCCTATCTTACAGCTTGGAGCTAAACTCTGTTTACAAAACAGTATTTACACTTGACTAATTTTGCAGATCAAACTAATTAAATCAATTAAACTGGTGATTAACCAAATGAAGGCTGATTGCAAAAATTAGTGGGTTTATTTTGGAGGACTGGAAGTAAGCTAATTACTGCAGTGATTACTTGAACCTGGAGTACTCTAAATGTGGTATAAATTGAAACCTCGTAGTGAATTAGACTGGGAATTCATTACAGTTTAAAGCACTGTTAATACTATTCAGTCTGTTCCTCCTTGGGGAAAATTTCCTCACTATGTGTTCTATATACTGATAAACAATTGCTTGGGTTATTCGCTTTTTGTGATGCAACCAAGCAAAATGGGGGACACTGAAGAGAAGTTATTTTACCATAATACACAACAGTGTCTGTCAAATTTTAAGCTGTTTTCAAAATTATTGAACATTGTCTGAAAAGAGGACTATGAAGATTTACAGTTGGTGGTGGAAGCTGTGATTGAGGTGGGCTGCGAGACAAGGATGCAGGGGTGTTTGCTCAGAGCTGTGTGTGTATGGATACGAGTACCAGGAGAATGCTTGTAGCATGCTCATGGATATGAGTACACAGGAGAACGTCTGTAACATGTGAGTGTGTTGACATGAAAACATGGATCCACTCCTTTCTTTAGCCACATACATGTAGATCTACTGGAAAGGTAATACTGTAGGCAAAAAGGGAGTGGACACTGCGCAAAAAGGAAAGTCCTGAAAATGTGGCCATGGAAAAAAGAGGAAGAATCTGTAAGGTTACCCAGCACACCATTATGCTGTTGTTAGCAAGTGAAGAGCAAAATTCTGTTTGTTTTTTAAGCAAAAACAGGTTTTATTTTGAAGTTCTGAGGAAGGTAAGGGGTAGAGATGGAGAAAGAGAGAGTGACAGAGAGAGAGAGAGAGAGAAGAGTGCCCAAGAGAGCACAGACTTCTCTAGAGTGGAGAAGGAGCCCCAGTACACATCCAAGCATTAGATATGAAAGTACACACATCAAGAAGGGAGACATGGGTGACACATGTGCTTGGGCACCACATGTGCCCAGCAACAACACATGGGCTTGGGCAGCATGTGTACCTCGAGGACGAGATCTTTATAAGAATCTTGGTGGCTTTGAGCATATGAAGCACTTTACGTGTCTAGACAGCATCCTGAAATGTATGAAAAACAATGATCAGGGGGAAAAAGAAGAAAAAGTACTTGAGTTCAACTGAATCACGACCCCACTCCATCCAGAGAAGCACACTGTGCTAAGAACAGCTGAAAGGAAGCTGAGTGGTGGGAACCTGTTCCCTAGGGATTCGTTGGCAGGATATTATATTTCAAGTCAGTCAGAAGGTTGACCTCAGTTCTATACTAAACTTATCTCTGGCTGGGGAATTTATTTTCCTTTCTCTTCTACTTTCCAATAAACCTTTCTATTTCAAAAAATAAAAATAAAGTAAAATATAAAGTCAGTCAGAAGGAAAGAGATACCGAATAAACTCTCATATCTGGGACTTAGAGATACACAGCAACAAAGGACCAAAGGCAACACAATTGGCCCACACAACTAAATTTTATGGGGTTGATAGGGAGGAACATGGGGTCCTTGGAAGAGGGATGTGGGGATATTGGTGATGGGTGTGGTGCCAAAATTACATGCATGAGAAACTATTGCTGACAGTACTGTAAACCACAGAATCTCAATCAATAAAGAAAAAGAAACACTTATGGACTATAAAAATAAAATAAAACAAATGTATTTGGCTCAGAGAGATAGCTCAAAAGACTAGAGCACATGCTTCACAGGGAGTAGACCTGGGTTTAACCCCTGACAGCCCATGATGCCCCCAAGTGCTGCTGGATGTGGGTCAAAAATTCAAACTCGTTCCCCGCACTCCTAATATCTATGCCAGGGAGATGACTCAGTGGTAGAGTATTTGTCTTGCATGTTTTATGCCATGAGCTTTAACCCTGGAACTGAAAAGATAACAACAACAACAACAGATCACTAAAATGTATGTTATTACACTTCAGCTCCTACCCAAGTGCCAATCTCTCTCTCCAGTCCCCTCTATGGAATCTCCTCCATCCTTTCTGGCCTCTTCCCCTGCCCATTTTGGTAACTTAAGTCCTATGACCAAGTGTAAAGGTTCATTTTAGATAACTTGGTCCATTCCCTTGATTAAAAAAAAAGTATCTCACATATAAGTAGGATAAAACATCTAGCATTTGTCTTTCTCTTTTCTTTCTTTTTGAGATAAGTTTTATTCTTGTTTACCTCTCATCAGTTCTATTCATGTTGCAGCAGGAGGCAATGTTTCATCATTCCTTATAGTTCAGTAGTTTCCCATTGTGTGTATATGCCGTATCAGTATCCACTCATCTGTTGTTGAGCTCTTGGGTTGTTTCCATTTCTTGGCTATTGCAAGTAGAGTGAACACACACATGTATATATACATTCTGTGAATATAACTTTTGTGTTCTTTGGATAGGTCACTTGGAGCAAAATTGTTAGTCCATATGGCAGATCTATTTTCAATATTTGGTGAAATCTCCATGCTATTTTTCACAGAGGTTAGGTCAGTTTACATTCCTCTTAACAGTGCATGATGGCTTCTTCTCCTCCACACCCCCATTGGAACTTGTTTACGCCCTTTTTCTCACAGGTCATTCTCATTAGAGTGGGAGGATGATGTTTCCTTATTGTTTGATTTGCACTTTCCTAAACATAAGTATTACTACACTTCTGGTGTCTGTTGGTCACCTGATACTTTCTTTAGAGAAATGTTTCTTTTGCTCTTCTTTCCACTTTGTTGTTATTGAGTTTTGTAAGTTTCTTTTATGTTTATGTCTTGAATATTGACTGGCCTTTCATTAGACCTATAATCCGGAATATTGTCTCCCTTTAAATCGGTTATATTTTTAATTTTAATGCTAGTTTCAGTCACTGTGCAGAAACTTTTTTAGTTTGATATAACCCCATCTGTTTATTTCTGCATTTGTTTTCCTTTAACTTGAAGTCGAATCCCAGAAGATATCACTGAAGACTAGCACAGTGTTCGCCATGTTTCCGTCAAGTCAAATGTGGAACTCTTTCATTTGTTCTGAATTAGCTTTTGTGAATTGTGTAAATTAGTGATCCGGTTTTCTCAAGACAATTTACTGTGTCATGTGTGTCATCATCTCGTTGATCGTCGAATTTCTCGAGTGATCTCAGTAACCTCTTCATTCATCCTAGTCCTGAGATTTTTTTCTGTTTTTTTTTTCTTAATTTTTTTATTGAGTCACCATGTGGAAAGTTACAAAGTTTTCAGGTTGAAGTCTCAGTTATACAATGCTCGAATACCCATCCCTTCACCAGTGCACATATTCCACCACCAAGAATCCCAGTATAGCTCCACCCTGCACCCCCACACCCCTAACCCCCCCACGCCCCTAGTCCCCCCACCCTTAGCCCCCCCCGCCTGTGTAACTAATAAATTTCACTTTACTTTCACTTTGATTGCATTCAATATTTCAACAAAACTCACTATTATTGTTTGGAGAGTCTCTCCCCTAAAGTCAGACCTGCTGAAAAGGAAGCATTAGATAATTTGTTTTCCATTGCTGAGAATGAGGAGGTATGAGGTTGTGTGACCACACTTAGCGGCCTCTCAGTTTTGGGTTTCTGTATTTTAGTAACTAAGTCCAGAGAGATATCTGCCAGAAGTTGCATCATTGCCAACTTGTACTTCTCAGTTACATTATATTCCACATATGAGTGCAATCTTTCTATGTCTGTCTCTTTCTTTCTGACTCATTTCACTCAACATGATACTTTCCATGTTGATCCATTTATATGCAAATTTCATGACTTCATGTTTTCTGACAGCTACATAGTATTCCATTGTGTAGATGTACCAGAGTTTCTTTAACCAGTCATCTGTTTTGGGGCACTCTATTTTTTTTCCAGATTCTGGCTATCGTAAACAGTGCTGCAATGAACATAGAAATACATATGCCATCTCTACTATACCGTTTTGCCTCTCCGGGATATATTCCCAGGAGTGGTATTGCTGGGTCAAATGGAAGCTCAATTTCTAATTTTTTGAGAATCGTCATATTTTTTTCCAAAAGGGCTGAACCAGTCGGCATTTCCACCAGCAGTGAAGAAGAGTCCCTTTCTCCCCGCATCCACGCCAACACCGGTTGTTTTTGTTTTTTGGGATGTGGGCCAGTCTCTGTTGTGTGAGATGATATCTCATGGTTGTTTTGATCTGCATTTCCCTGATGATTAGTGATGTGGAACATTTTCTCATGTGCCTCTGAGCCATTCGGATTTCTTCTTTAGGAAAGTTTCTGTTCATTTCATCACCCCATTTTTTGATCGGGTTGGCAGTTTTCTTCTTGTGGAGTTCAACCAGTGCATTGTATATCTTTGTTATCAACCCTTTATCGGAGGGGTACTGCATAAATATCCTTTACCATTCTGTAGATTGTCTTTGTACTTTGGTCACTGTTTCTCTTGAGGTGCAGAAGCTTCTTAGTTTGACATAGTCCCATTTATTTATCTCTGTTTTCACTTGCTTGGCATTGTGGGCAACACAATAGTAGTTGGAGACTTCAACACCACCCTATCACCTCTGGACAGATCAAGAAGATTAAAACTCACCAAGGGAATAATTGCTTTGAAGGAAGAAATAGAAGAGAGAGGGTTAATCGATCTATACAGGGCTCTATATCCAAAAAAGGGGAATACACATTCTTTTCCAGTGCACATGGAACATTTTCCAGAATAGACTATGCTCTGGGCCACGCAACATACCTCAACAGAATCAACAAAATAGACATTGTACCAGCTATTTTTTCAGACCATGATGCACTGAAAATAGAAGTTAATCATGGACAGATGCAGAAAAATAAATCAAACACCTGGAAATTAAATAGCTCAATGTTGAACAATGAGTGGGTCAGGAAGGAAATCAAGGAGGAAATCAAAAGGTACCTGGAAACAAATGAGAATGAAGACACGAGCTACCAGAACCTGTGGGACGCAGCTAAAGCTGTTTTAAGGGGAAAATTTATAGCTCTGCAAGCATATCTCAGGAAGGTAGAAAGGGACCGCATAAATAACTTGACTTCACAGCTCAAGACCTTAGAAAAGGACCAACAAAAGGAGCCCAAACCAGGCAGAAGGAAAGAGATAATAAAACTTAAAGCAGAAATTAACGACATGGAAACCCAAAAGACAATTCAAAAGATCAATGAAACCAAGAGCTGGTTCTTTGAGAAAATAAATAAGATTGATAAACCACTAGCAAGACTCACAAAGAAAGAGAGAGAGGGAACACTTATAAGTCGAATCAGAAATGAAAAGGGGGACATCGCAACAGAAACCAATGAAATTCAAAAGATCATCAGAGACTACTTTGAAAATCTGTATGCCACGAAACAAGAGAACCTAGAAGAAATGGATAAATTCCTGGATTCCTATAATCTCCCAAGGCTGAACCAAGAAGACCTGGAGTTCCTGAATAGTCCTATTAACATCAAGGAAATTGAAACGGTAATAAAAAGTCTTCCCAAAAACAAAAGCCCAGGCCCAGACGGATTTACTAGCGAACTCTTCCAAACATTTAAAGAGGACCTATTGCCAGTTCTTCCCAAGCTTTTCCAGGAAATTGAAGAAACAGAAACCCTCCCAAACAGTTTCTATGAGGCTCACATCTCCCTAATACCAAAAGCAAACAAGGACACCACAAAAAAAGAAAACTACAGGCCAATATCCCTGATGAACACAGATGTGAAGATTCTCAACAAAATATTAGCAAACAGAATTCAACAACTTATCAAAAAGATCATACACCACGACCAAGTGGGATTCATCCCGGGGATGCAAGGATGGTTTAACATTCGGAAATCAATCAACATAATCCATCATATCAACAAAAGAAAAGATAAAAATCATATAATCATATCAATAGATGCAGAGAAAGCATTTGACAAGATCCAGCACCCGTTTATGATGAAAACTCTAGTCCTGAGATTTTTAGAAGTCTCTCTCTACTCAGCCTTCCCAACGATGCCGCATTGGAGGCTCTTTCAGGGTCAGGGGAATGAGACCCAGACTGTTACTGGCTTTGGCATATGAATACACCATGGGAAGCTTGCGAGACTCTCCCACATGGGCAGGAAACTCTCAGTAGCTTGCTAGTTTCTCCCAGAGGGACAAGTAGGTTATAAGATATCGCTGCGCGCTTCTGGGAGCTTGCTTTTAAGTCTCTGGATGTTGGCCGTTGATGGGATTACACACACCTGGGTTCTTCTCCCAGTACCTTCATGCATGAAGCTTGTCCGAATGTGTGGAGAGGGGCCTTGAGCATGGCTGTGGCTAGGTTCCGGTGGTCTTCAGCCGTCAGGAGCTCTGCTTGGGGCGGGGAGGGAAGCTGGAGCCCATCCCCTCTGAGGGGCCCTGGGGAAGACAGCCAGGCACGCGGGCAAGAGACTCTTCTTTCAAAAAATTTTCAGACAACTTACTAAAGAGAAAAATTCTTTCATTTTTTGCTTTGGTTCCTTTGCCCACATATATGGGTAATTAATTGTGTGCCCTCAATTCTGTTCCCTTGGTCTGTTTACTTTTATTTCAATACTCCACTGCTAACATTGCTATGGTTTTATAATACTGTTTAAAGTTGAGGAGTAAGATGTCTCCTTATCTTTTATTTTCTCAGGACTACTTTGATTACTTGGGATACTTGTGGTTCCAGGTGATTTTCATAATGTTAGTTCTATTTTCTTGAAGAGTACTATTGAAATTTTGATGGGAGATTGCACTGAATCTGTATAATTCTTTGGGAAGATTGGAGCATTTTTTTGCTTGTTTGTTTTTGGTTGTTGTTGTATAAGGGCTATACCTGGTGATGCTGAAGTGTTACTCCTGGATCAGCACTCAGGAATTACTCCTGATGGCTCTTGGGGGAAGCATATGGGATGCTGGCGATCAAACCAGGGTCAGTCAGGTGCAAGGCAAACAACCTACCTTCTATCTTATCTCTATAGCCCCCAGTGTGGTGATTTTTAATGCTATTTTCTTCTGCTCATGAGTATTAACTGTCTTCCCATCCTCATATGTGTCTTTTAGCATTGACATATTTTTGATGTACAAGTCTTCACCTCCTTTGTTAAATTTATTCCTAGGTACTTAATTATTTCATATGTGACGATTAATGGAATTTTCTTCTCTTTAAGCTTGTTGCATGCTAAAATAACAGACTTTTTAAATAGATTTTTGTAGCCTGCCACTTAAGTATTGGTTTAGTGTTTTTATAAGTTTTTTAGTAGAGACTTTAGGCTTTTCCGTGTATATGTCCTATGCTAACATTTTAAAGGAAATCATGCAGCTACTTTTTGTAGCCAAACTGAAGATAGGAATGTTTTTGTTTTTTGTGTTGCATCTACTTTAGATATTAGGGGAGAAAGTTAATTTTCCTAGTTAATCAATGAACCCATTTTGACATTTGGTTTCTTGCATGTTGCAAGTTCATAGAAAGAAACACCTTATCCCAACAGGAAACCTCACAACCTTTAGCAATGACTATTCATTGCCATTTGATAAGTAGTGCCCCCAGTGTGCCAGGGGCTAGAGTGCAAATTTGAATAAATTAAGACTACAGAAAGCGTTTTAATAAGGACAGAGCTCTCAAAAAGGAAAGGCATACCTGAAGAGTTTTCATCTGGTGGAGAAGAATCAAATGGCTATAGGACACGGCTTTATATTAGGCACTTACTGCTCAGGGCCTGGAGATGGTGTTGGAAGTTAATGACGCTTTCAGTAAACGCATCTGAACCCAAGCTTTGGTCAAATACTTCTTGAGTTATTTTTTCATGCCATCGTCTGGTGGAAGTACTTGGAAGTTTCCGTAATGTTTGAGATATTTCCAGCTGCCAGACCCCTTTGTCAGACCCCTTTTCACCAGCAATTCCAAGTCTGTGCGCACAGATGAAGACACAGAAGGTTGAGCTGAATTTTGATGCTTCTAGGGAAATGACTTTAAAAAACAAACACTGGATACAAACTTAGGTAACTACTCCATTTCTGATGGAATTTTTTAAGTTGAACTAGGTTTATGATGTCAAGTTTTATAGATTGAATTGAATTAGTTGAAAGTGTTTGGCATAAAAATAGAGGGGCTGGAGAGACAGGATAGGGATAAGGTGTTTGCTTACATGTAGCTGACTTGGATTCGATCCCAGTAACTACATATGGTCCCCTCAGTCTTGTCAGGGGTGACCTCTGAGCAGAGAACCAGGCACTCCCAGGTGTCCTTTCCACCATCCACCCCAAGGGTGGACTTCTTGCCTTATTACAAATAAAGATGATCAGAGTGTTTCCACTAATTATCAATTTAGAGTCTAGAAAGTCCTGGTTATGGAAGACACAAACTTGGCAGAATTTTGTACCTCCTTAAATCCTACAGCAAGTTGCAAAGTGTGGATGAACTTCACATGCAGGTTGTGGTTACTGCATTGTCATCTCTAGATATGATCCCATAAGTGAAAGTCATTTTTCTGATTCAATGTAAAGTCAATGAAAGTCAATATAAAGTCAATGTAAAGTCAATGTAAAGAGTTTTTAAACATTTACTAATATGATTTAATCTCCCTCTTTTTGTCTCTAAGAAAACCCAGGAAGTAGGTGAGAATCACTGATTTCTGTGCATCTAACTAAAAGATGTGACAGATTCTTGGGCCATTCTGCAGTGTGTCCCTTACCAGGCAGGTGTTACTTACTGATTTTCCCCCTCCCTCCTTTCTTGCAGACATAAACTCTAGTTTATTTAGATTAAATCTGCTCCTCAGGGAACATGATGATTGCCTGAATTCTGCTTAGGTTGGCCCAAACCTGGTGACATTCTACTGCTAAGAATAGATAAAGGCATATGACTGTGTTTGGGCAAAGTAGGTGAGGTGGAACTCTGTTTCTGGCTCTTAATAGTGCTTTTGCTAACAGACTTGAAAAGAATGGCCCATGTTTTCCTGTGGAAGCGAATCTGGGTCCACAGCCTTTCAGGGGAACCGTCAGTAGGCACAGTTGGCTTGTTGACTTTGGAAGAGAGAGAGGATGTAGACTCCAGGGTATGTTAGTCCCAAGTTGCTGATGGAGTTGTCCAACTCACAAATGCCTTGTTAAGTGATATGTTTCCTGGATGTGCTCAGGACTGACCCTGGCAATACTCAGGGGACCACGTGTGGTACCAGGGATTTGAGTCAGGGTCATGACTACCACCTCTGCATGCAAGGCAAGCACCCCACCTCTTGTACTACCCCTCCAGCCCTGATACATTTTCTCTTTTATTAAACCATGAGTTAGAATCCCTGTTGCATATGACTGAAATCAACAGAGACGTTTATCCATGATAAAGAAAACAGTACTTTTTTAAGGCTATCAAATTTTATAAAGTGTGTGTGTGATGAGCCATGTTTAGGTATGGGATCTACTCCCGGAGATTCTCAGCCCACTAGGTATTGCCCACTAGGCTGTTAGGTTCAGTACTAGAGATGGAATGTGATACTGCTTGGGTCCTATGGTTTTGGGGAATCACTCAGACCCTTTCCAAAGGTATTTGTGGACCTCCAGAGTCATAGCCAGCGAAGTTCTGGGAGCCACATGGTGCTGGGGATTGAATAGGGGTCAGGTGCATACAGGGCATGTGTCCTAACCACTATACTGCTCCCCAACCCTCTTCAGAATTTTTGACCTCCTCTGTGTTTGATCTGGGTGAGCTTTAGAATTGTCCTTTTCTGATTGTATTTTCTATTGTCAGATAAATCAATTGATAAATAAACCCAGGATATATTGGATACACAAAATTGTAGCAGAATTCTCTGTTACTGTCATTTGAGGTGAAAGATATCATTACAAATAGAAACTTTTGTTTCAAAAAGGTGAGAAGACTAATCCATTATTTCACATCACCTGCAGATATTTCAGGTAAAGGATCAAATTGTCACCCAACTGGCAATTGACAGGGCTTATTCAGACTTCAGCCAGGTCACTTCTCCCTACCTTTACATGTTGACTGGGTGCAGCATTCAACACATTAAATCAGTTTGCATCTAATTATTTGATTATTTCAAAAAGTACACATCCAGATAATAAATCACTGATTCAAGGTGTTAACTGAAATAAGGTAAATATCACAAGGTAGATATATGGACGGTGATAGATGGACACATCACAGGTTACAACAGCAAACATGTAAGCTAGGGTGGAAATAGTCTCTAATAACTTTGGCAGTTGGAGAGATACTTTTCTGGGAGATCTTTTGAGATCTAACTCAGTCCACCAGCCCAATTTTCAGTAAACTAGATGCTTCTATCCCTTAATATTAAATGATTTTAATGTACAAAGAAACAGCGATATCCCCTTTCCTTGGCACCATAGCAAGCTGACCTGATCTTTGAAAGGCTTCACAAAAGATGCCCTTACCCCAGACACCCCCTCATGCACCAGTCCTAAACACCTTCCCTGAAAAAGGCAGACCTGAGAGATGCTGGGGAGAGTGTGAGATGAGTCAGACTTTGACTCTTTTCTCAAGAGAATCCCAGATTCGATGTGAACTGGAGATGGTGATAGAGAAAAAGAAAAGGATTTCTAGTATTTGCATCTGCAGAACTTGAGGGCAAGAAGTCATCAAGAGATGCAGATTATTTAGAGCTTAGATGTCAAGGTGTTTCATTGTTGAGGTTGTAGGACAGCATGGCAAAATATTTTCTGCAGCTGAAGAACTTCAGGCTGGTTGAATATGCACATCTATGCCATACTGAAATTGCATTTATTTTAACAACTTTTCTCTGCATTAATGATGAGATGGTCTTTCACGGGCAAGCCTTTTGCTTTGGAAATTCATTGTGATTACATGGTAATAAAATATTAGAAGTGAGAGGGGAGAGGTTTTCCAATTAAATCTGGAGAAGAAGCACCCAGGAGATTGTTTTGTGGGACCTTTTACTGGGTCAGCGCTGAACACCACTGGGCAGAATCCCTGGCCAAGGGAGAGAGCAGTGGCTGGGGCATCAAGAGATGTGAGTTCTGCTTCTGACCATGACCCTTGGACCAGTCATTTTCTGTACTTTGGGTTTCTCATCTATTAAGGTAGACCAGGCTAATTAGCTCCAAAGACTCTGTTTAGCTGTTCCTTAACTGGATGCCTTTAATTTCTTACGGTTTCTTCACACCTAAACTCAATTTATCCCTTGACAGCCAACTGCATCAGAGGTGGCCAGTCAAATTTGTTACAATGATTTAGATTTCCAAAGCACAGACTTTACTTTCTACAATTGCTTTTTATGGGCCCTGATGTGGTAGTGGAGTGATAACACAGCAGGTAGGGCGTTTGCCTTACCTGCGGCGAACCCGGGTTTGATTCCTCCGTCCCTCTCTGAGAGCCCAGCAAGCTACCGAGAGCATCCTGCCTGCAAGGCAGAGCCTTGCAAGCTCCCCATGGTGTATTCGATATGCCAAAAACAGTAACAACAAATCTCAAAATGGAGATGTTACTGGTGCCCGCTCGAGTAAATCGATGAGCAACGGGATGGCAGTGACAGTGATTTACAGTAAGTTTTCAGAGCTACTATAGATAATTCCTTATGTCTCTTAGCCAGCTTCTATAAAATTTGATTTTATGGTTCTAAAATTTGGTTACAAAATTTGAATGTTTTATAGAACCATGGTATATCACTCAGAAATAGGCAAGATATTGATATCTAAACTACAAACTTGCTGTCATTTTTATTAGTTCAATTCTTTGAAGAAAAATAAAAGGCAGCTATAGTGGAAATGGGTCAGGGATATAAAGTCTTTTGGTTTCCACCAAATAGTAGCAAGCCTTGTGTGTGCTGTCAAGCTGGCATTTTCACCTCTGAGGCAAATGTATCCTCCGCCCTGACAAGATAGCAACAGATGCAAACACTGGCAGTGAGACACCAATCACCATGAAGCACATTGGTAGCTTAAAGTTCCAAATGCTTCCCTGCAAACCAAAACACACTTCCCATTCTCTTTTTAGGGACAAGAGGCTCACTACAAGCATTCATCATTTTCTAAGTACAATCCTTTCCTGGAAAATATTGTGGTATTATTCAAAACATGCTAAAGTGGGCAGGGGTTCCCAAGAGTAATTGTGAGTTATGAGGTCATGAGGACCTCATTGCAAACTATTTGCAAAACTTAATTGGGGTAATAAATAAAGTAAGCATGTAAATTAGATTGAAGACTACAGGGTGAATTAGAAGGAGGCCATTAGCCTGCATAGTCAAAAGGCCGTTTCTGCCGTATTTGCTGAGTGGAACTGTTCGTTGAGGAGATGCTAAATTCAAATATTTTAAAATTTCACCACTAAAATGACTTGGAAAGAAAATCATTTAATAAGATCCTTTCTGGACAAGATGTGAACTTTATTTTTTATGATTAGGTACTCAAGTACTTCTCAAATACAGGATGGTTGTGACATTCCCTTCTGATCCACGTGCCCCTGAGATGTGACTTCATCTGAACTAGGGTACTTAGAAGTAGATGCAGAAGCAAGAAAGTAAAGCTCAAAAAGAATAAATAAGGATGTCGTTTCCAATTGCCAAACTCAAACAGATCTATAGGCTGAAACGAAACTAGCTCTTTTCCCTTTTTGTTTTTTCAAACCAAGCTGGTCAGAACTAACTCTAAGCCTGCCATGCTCTTCCACAGAGCTGAAGAGTGAGTACAGGAGCCTCACAGAGGTAAATAGAAATTTTATTTTTAAAATATAGAAAGGAACAAGCACCCAAGCACTGCATGCAATCATCCTGCCCAAGTTAAGTCTTACAGAGGCTTTTTTTTGGAGAGGGGGGAGCAATTGATTGAATGAATACAAATGTCTCTCTGTTGTCACTTGGGATGCCACTTGATAGATCCCATTTTCTAGACTCTAATTATTCCATTTGTAGACATGAATGCCATTTAGATGTGAGCTAATTCAGCATGGTAACTCAATTAGATTTGTACAGACTTGGATTTATGAAACATCAATGGTTCTTGGTGAGACCAATGGGACTGCAGGTGAAGGCTCACCGACTGCCTCTCAGGAGCTCAATTAAACATACCAGCCAGGAGGATGTTTTTTAGCTGAAATGCTTCACAATTAAAATAAAAAAGACTTCTGTGTTCCTTGGTGAGCACAGGCAAGCAAAAAGGAGAGACTTGTATTAATGCAGATGGAAGTTTTCCTTCAGGTTATATGTTATCCTCATCAAAGAGATGCTTTACTGGGCTGTGCCTCTTCGGCCTGACAATCTCACTCATTGACCAGAATAGTGAAGATCCTGGAGATTCAATATGCCTTGCTTTCAAGGACACTCAATAAATGTTGGTTGAATTAAATTGCAGAGCATATCTTAGAGTATCTTGATTGCAAGAGCTGAAAGGCAGATGCTGAATCCCAATGAGATTTGTAAAATAAGTGCAAAATGTAGAATGTAAAACAGTGCAAAATGATGACAATCATCTATTGTTTTCAGCCTAAAATGGAGTCTGTGGTGAAAAAATTGGGGAAATATTGGTAACCAGGATTATTTTGATTCCTTGTAAAAATTATTCTTTTCATGGAGCGGATATTGCTATGTAGTTCCAAGGAGGATTTAGAGGTGCAGATAGGCAAGCTCTGCCTCCTACCCCATCTTCTTCACAATTGTTCTTTGAGTGTTTGATGATTCAGGAATTTTCTGGCTCTCAGCACAAAGTCTGGCACAGTGGGTATGCTTGAAAATAAATATGAACTGGGGCTGGAGTGATAGCACAGCGAGTAGGGTGTTTGTCTTGCACGCGGCTGACCTGGGTTCGATTCCCAGCATCCCATATGGTCCCCTGAGCACGGCCAGGAGTAATTCCTGAGTGCAGAGCCAGGAGTGACCCCTGAGATTCGCTGGGTGTGACCCAAAAAGCAAAAAAAAATGAATTAATGAACTAACATAATTGGCATGCAATTGCTTTGCCAACAATTGAAAACTTTGGAAATATCTGTAGTCCTTTTTCTTACTGAAGTCTTCTTGAAAACAAGATGATTCCATCTGTTTTCCTGAGACCTGAATGAGGTATGTCATTCTATTACATCTCTCTTGTCTCTCTCTTTCCATTTAATATCCTCCTAGCTATTTCTGCTGTGAGATTAATTTTAGTTTCAGAGTAGTAGGAATGAATGTTATAGTAACATCTAGGTATGGTAATAACATTTACCTTGAGGACCAGAGTGATAGTACAGTGGGTAGGGTGCTTGCCTTGCACATGACCAACCTAGATTTGATCCCCAGCACCTCATATGGTCCCCATAGCCCCACAAGGAATAATGCCTGAACATTGCTGTATGTGGATTAAAAATCACACTGTCTGTCACTGTCACTGCACTGTCATCCCGTTGTTCATCGATTTGCTCTATCAGGCACCAGTAACATCTCCATTGTGAGATTTGTTGTTACTATTTTTGGCATATCGAGTATGCCACAGGGAGCTAGCCAGGCTCTGCTGTGCAGGCAGGATACTCTCGGTAGCTTGCTGGGCTCTCTGAGAGGGATGGAGGAATTGAACCTGGGTTGGCTGCGTGCAAGGCAAACATCCTACCCGCTGTGCTATTGCTCCAGTCCCTAAAGGTAATAATATTTTGTTATTAAAATATATTTTTATTCTCCCTATTGACAATGACTAGACATAATTTTTTTAAATGCTGGCAGTGTAATTATCTCACTAATTGTTTCACAAGCATGGAGGTAAAAATGAATATTATTTTATAAATCCATATACATAAAAGTTTTGATTATGAAGAAAAACTCAGCTAGGAAGAAACTCTGGTAAAATAATTACAGAACCAGAAAAGGTTTTAAAAACAGGCATGTGAGAAATACAGGGCAAGAGCAGTCACACAAGAGAAGTTTCTCAGCCACCCACAAAAAACAATAATTACCTTGTACATTTTAATTTTCATATGTAGTTTTACAGGGCTGGAGTGATAGCACAGTGGGTAGGGCGTTTGCCTTGCATGTGGCCAACCCAGGTTCGATTCCCAGCGTCCCATATGGTCCCTCAAGCATAGCCAGGAGTAACTCCTCAGTGCATGAGCCAGAAGTAACCCCTGTGCATCACTGGGTGTGACCCAAAAAGAAAAAAATGTAGTTTTACATACCTTGTGTTGTTTTATCCCCATAACCCTCTTGCGGAATAAAAACTGTTTCCTCTATTGAATAACTGAGGAAGCTAAGTAAGAAAGGTCATGTGCCATGCCAAGGTCAGACAGCTAAGTCTCAGTGAAACTGCTGCTGCAACTATAGCCTTTTCTTCCTAATCCCTTCTTGAATGATGTAACAGAAAGAGTATGGTTTCAGTTGGGAAACAATTTTACTTTCTGGTTATCATTTTCAATCTTTTAAGCATTGATAGAAGATAGATTTATACCAAGTTCTTGATTAATCTTGGACTACATTCTTGAGTTTGATTTGAGTAAAATTTCCAACATTTAGACTCTTAAAATGCACCTGTCTGATAAAAATGGCATAGCGTCTGTAGATCAGATGCATTCGGGGAAAGGGTTGATAGCATTCGGGAGAAAAGATGTTCTGTTTCTTTAGAAATCTGAGTTTTTTAATCTCATGAGAGCTTTGATTTAAATTGGAAACAAAGGTTGTGACTTTTATCTTTCCTGTAGCTTCTCCCTGTCTAGCTTCTAATTTCCTAGAGTAATGGTTTCTGCAATAGTTTTTATTTATTTATTTGGGGATGGGGATGAGGTGGAAGGTACATCTGAATGTGTGTGTCTCAGAGGAGCGTGTGGTGCCAGTAATCAAATCCAGAGCCTCAGATATGCAAGATAACTGTCTGCCATAATCTTCGGATGAGTCTTCTAAGAAAAAATAAAGAAAGGCCTGAGTTTACTTGTACTTTGTGTGCATTAGTTAACATACGGATAACTAACAGTAATCTCTCTATATCTTCACAGAAAAACAAACTCTTTGTGACTTGTTTTCATTCCAGAAACTGCCACCTCAAGGAGCAGAAGAGAACATTCAAAAGACATCAGTGCTGAGTCGAGATGCCTTCACTGTCTGCTCTGTTGCTGAGCCCCGTGGGTCTAGACTGGCCACCCGACAACCTGGCAGCCAGGGACAGCTCGCCCAGGTCCTCTAGCCTTATTTTCTTCCTTTGCACTGAGAGCATTCCTCTTCAAAGACTGTTGGGAGGCTGGAGTGAAACAGTCTGCATGGAAACATTCTTTGCTCTTGAGACTGTGCCTTTTCCAAAGAACACTGTACTGTAAAATGCCATGTTTTTGTTTTATTTTATTTACTTATTTTTATTTTTATTTATTTTTTTATTCCACACATTTAAAGTTTAACTTTATTTATTTATTTATTTATTTTTAATGCTTTATTGAATCACCATGTGAAAAGTTACAAGGATTTCAAGCTTAAGTCTCAGTCATACATACCCATCCCTTCACCAGTGCCCATGTTCCACCACCAAGAACCCCAGTATACCTCCCACCACACCCCCACCCCCAGTCTGTGTAGCTGATAATTTTCACTTTACTTTCTCTTTACTTTGATTACATAAAAATGTAATCATATTTATATTATGTTGAAATAATACTTTTATGTTCAATATTTCAACATAAAACTTACTATTATTATTTGGAATTCCCCCCCCCCCAGAATCGAGCCTGCTGAAAAGGCAGCATTTGATAATTTGTTTTCTCTTGCTGAGAATGAAGAGATATGAGGTTTTGGATTTCTATATTTTAGTAACTAAGTTCAAGGAAATTTCTTCCAAAAATTGCATCATTGCAAGCTCATACCTCTGTTTAGTGGATCTTATAAGATGGCGGTCGCCATGCCGCCTCTTCCCCCGCCTCCCCCCACAAAGGAAAAGCTGAGAGAGAAAATCCTTTCCCCTCCTGAGGCAGCATGGGACCGTGGCTTAGTTCACAGTCTGGAGGCATTTCTGCAAGAAGCTGCTGGTGTCGAGAGTAGTAGATGGCCTCTGGGATCATGGGCGTTCAGCAATGGCTTATTTACTTATTTTTAAACATTAACTCTTTTTTGGTCTGTTGGGGTCACACCTGGTGATGTTCAGAGCTTACTACTGACTCTGCACTCAGGAATTACTTCTGGCGGTACTTGGGGACCATATTCGATGCCAGGGATTGAGCCAGCCACATGCAAGGCAAACACCCTACCCAGTGGTACTCCAGGAACTCCCAAGGTTCCTGGCCTCTAGGGACCTTTGGACCACTCACAATATCTGGGGGGCCACATGGTAGCAGAACTACAACTGGCTTGGCTTCACAGGAAAGTTCTTAAAGCTTTGTACTATTTCCTTGTCCCAGAAAAGGTTGCTAGCAGTAGGTGCTTTTGGGCAGACACATTAAGAAAAGGAGGCATGCTGGACAGACTTCTGGAAAAAACCCTTTCAAGTTAAGAGGCACCTGAGATGTGCCAAGACCACATAGGGTGTGGGGTGCTAGGGATTTGCAGTACACTGCAGGGAGAAGGGTGAGATAAAGAAAATGAAAGGATTAACACTGAGTGGGCAGAGCTGTTGGAGGGGCTGAGTGGAGGAGGAATATGCCTGACTTACATCAGTATGTTTCCTTCTGCCTTGGAATGAAAAGTCACTCTTTCTGAGAAAGCATACAAGGGGAAGACAGTTATAAAGTGATTGAAACACCCAGACGAGAGTTGACTATGACTGAGAAAGTGGGTTCACAACCTCTTCAAGTGGTGGCTTTGACTTTTACAAATCCTAAAACAGGCTCTGAAAGATCATCCCAGTTACCCAAAGACGCAAAGCTCACAATAGGTGGGAGAAGATTTGCCTTCACGTCCTCAGGAAACTACCGTGTGATCTTTCCCCTGATTTTGATGACAACCTTTGGAGTGAGCAGAAAGTCATTGAATTTAGGGGCAACTATTGTTGCTTTTGTTCTAATAATTTGCCGTGACTCTTAAGCGGAGGATTTGAAGAAGCACTTTTATTTGTATCATCTAGTGTTTATTCAAATTTTTATGCTTTTACATTGGAAGTTTCAATAGGCTTATGGTGATGCTTTTGAAGTTTTAAGTGCAAATTTAAGTCTAAAAACATTATTAAGGCAAGTTTACTACATACTTTTAGATACTGGTAGGAAGCATTATGGAAATCTCTGTCCTTGAGTTTTCTTGCACTGAGGCACATGAGTTGCTGCTTCCCAGTGTTAGGGCACAAGAAGCATGGAAGGCACTGGATATTGGTGCAGAGGTGACAGGAAAACCCTTAAAGGTTCATCCTTGGTGTTGATCTGGGCATGGAATATGTTCTTTGGCTGACATTTTAATCCATGTATAATTATTACTTTTTTGCTAAAGAAGATACTTACTTCATGGGGGGTACACTGCAGGGAAGCCACACCAGCTATGCTTGGGGCTTACTCCTAGCTTTGTGCTCAGGTCACTCCTGTCATGGTTCTGTGCACCCTAGGTGGTGCTGGGGTGTGAACTGGTGCTGGCCATATGCAAGGCAAGTTCCTTCTATCTCTCTGGCCCCTAACAAAGGGTTTTAAAAGAAACACAAAATATCCACAAAAGCATCAAACACAGATGAGAATGTGGTGGTGGCGTGTTCATACAACCAGCATCAATGTAGACTGAGTCTCCCCATGGAGCTCAGGTCTCTCCATTGCCCTTTCCTCAGTCTGGGAGCTGTCGGCTTAGCAATACCGAGTCTATTGGAATAGTGGGGTTCCTCTGGCCGAGGAGCCCAGGGCACACCATGGTTCCAGACCTGTGGTTCCCACCTTCCAGACCCTGTCTTCACCCTTGAGTTTTCACCAGGGTTTGGGTTTGAATCCCAAACCCCGAGAGATCGGACATTCCATCAGGAGCTTAGTCAACATCTTCTCAAGCTCTGCTCCCCAGGGACTGGGTGATCTTGGGAGTGCCCCACTTGGCCATCTTCTGACCCACTGGATGTACTTACATTCAGCAAGTTCAGTGTGGGATCTCCAGTCTACTGTCAGACTTGGCAGGGCAAGACAATTTCCTGTGTGACTCTAGCCCCATGGGAGATGGATATTGGTTGTATTGAAATTAATTGGGATTAGCCCCTTCGCTCACCTATTCTTCCAATTGTCACCTTACATTTACATCCATTTCTGTGGCTGTTGATATGGATGTATCAATTAAACCAATCAAAGTAAGAGGATGAGATCAAGATCACTGCCATTCATGGAGTGAACTGAGTGTATATGTGGGTGTCCATCCTTATTTTGACACTATCCACTTATGTGGCCTCAGACAAGTTACTTTGCCTCTTTGACCTTCATTTTATCATTTTTAAAATCAGGGTCAAAATACTACACTTCTCCCTGAAATTATTAATCAAGTGGCTACTTGTTTTAACTACTGTGAGTTATAATTTTAGTTTTATGTAAGATAATGCATGCGAAACTAACAAAGTACCTGGCACATAAATATTCAATTTATGCTAGCTTTAACTCTCTGTAGTGGTGGTCTGTACAATTTTAAACTAATCTTTAATTAATGTAACTAATGGTAGAATGATAATGCAGTTGGTAAATGGTAGGAATTTGAGCCCTGTTGAGTGTGGTTCTAAATCTGAGGTCTCAAGTTAGGAAGACATGGGTAGCAGCTCAGGACCTGAATCGCCCATTGTGATAAGAAAAAGGCTGGTAGTCGTGCCTTTCAATGATCACCTCAGGAGTGTTGGAAATAGTGTGGCATATTTTTCAGGAGTGCAGTAGAGAGGTGATTGCTTAGGTAGACTTCATCAAAAAATTTATGGGCTTGGTACTGAGGCTAAAATACCTGCCTTGCATCCTGCTGCCCCAGTTTGAAGTCTGAAATCATATATGTTTCCCTGAGCATTAGCATTTATCACTCATGAGTACAGTGCCAGGGATAGAACCCATGGCCCCCAAATCAAAAATAAATAAATTAGATAAAAATGGTTAAGATAATTTTTACTTAAAAATAACTTTCCCCCTCTGCTTATCAAAATAATTTAGGTGCAGCAGAGAAAGAATATTGCAAAAAAAGTTAAAGTTAAAATAATTCAAAATAATTTTACTCTTTGTTTTACTTTCCATCACCTCTCTTTCTATTTTTTTGTCTGCTTCTGACTTTTCCAGTTGCCTCAATACAAACTTTTGGTAAAATATGCTAGTAAATCTACTACAATTATAATTGCTCTGATGCAGCAATATTACTCTGGAGATCATTTCCCAATCTTTCATTTGATAAAAACACCAATGTTTAGAATATATACATTCAAGTACACTTAGTACTGTATACTGCTTTCAGTAACAAAATTAAAAACAAGACCAATTTCTGGATGTCTGTCAGTAAGGGAATCCTTGCTTAAATTGACTCGTTGACTCTAGATACCATTATGTACCTATTACAGAGTCTACAACAGGTTTTATTGTAATGATCTGAACAAAACTGTCTTATAATCTTACTATCTTAGCATCTGTGGGTAGATTATAAGTTATTTCAACCCAAGTGATGTAGAGAGAAGTAAAGTTTATGTTTTCATTTGATCCTAAAATGTCATCTGTACAAGCACAACCTCAGGAGTAATGTGAGGATTGCAGTGTTTGTGGCTGATAAGCTAAATGAATAGCCTACTGGGGTGAGGGCTGTGGGAAGATCTAGAGCATTTAGAAGACAAGAGGAGGTAATTCTGTTCTCTGTAGGCTGGTCCCTTCTAGAGATTCATGTTCAGCAAGCAGAGTAGTCAATTTCTTTGCTGCTGTGAGATCAAAATCACATCCTTGGCTGTAGAAACTGTCCTTGATTCTGACAAAGAGCAGTCTCAAATAACTTGCTATAATTGCCTCCACATTTCATGTTGCATAAAAGAAAAGCCTTAGATTATTTTCACAGTGCCTCAAGGCGTAAACCAGGGTCAATGGGAAGCAGCCAACAGGAGTCCAGAGTTAATCCAGAAAAGGCACCCTAACATTTCAGAGCTGATCAAAGTGCTGAAACAGCTGGCCCTGAAGATTCCAGTCCTGTCCTTCTAGGTGTTGGAAGGACTGATGAGAACAGTGAGAAAGAGTGTGAGAAATCTCCCACCTGTCTAAACACCTATAGTTTCAGAGAATGGAAAGATCCACAAAAGCTAAGCTTTAATAGTTATTGATTATAGTCTTGCAAGATCCAATGGCTAATGAGCAGGCACACCCGAAGTAGTCAGAACAGGGGAACAGGGGTTATTTTCCCTAATATATTAAGGGAAGTCCTGTCTCCTGTTCCTCATAGGCTGAGTACTATGTAGTGTACAATATTCCGACATCACCTAATTTTTTATTGGATAATTGGAATACATGTATCCTTTGGGTTGGGTATTTAGAACTGTTGTTTCCACTTTCTGTTTCTTTGCTCTGCTCCTTTAACAGAATGAAGCCATTGTATTTTCTAAATAATCTTGGAGAGAAGATATATTGTGGCAGAAAAGATTCCCTTGGGTATGGACTTTCTAACGCGTAGATATTTTCTATATTGACTCCCTCTAAATATCCTTTTTGTTCAAACACTGATAGGCAGTGAGTCATTGTGTAGGCATGCTGCCAGATATTTTACAGCTAGGGTTAAATGCTTTTTCTTAAAAATGGACTGACACTGACATTATTTCTAATAGGTGCTGGTTACTTGTAGGGTCACTGTGGTACCTAACACTCTTTTCCAACCCATCCCTAACCCAACCAGAGAATATTAAAGTTTATGTCTGGGGCCTGAGATCTGGTTCTCAGCTATGAAGATTGAGAGGTAATTCAGAGCCAGGTATGTAATCCCCAACACATCATATAGATACAGGTTTGAATTCTGTCTCCTCTACCTTTGACTTTCCAAGTCAAGCAAATTATTAACCTCTCACAAATATCAGCTTTATTCTCTTTAAAATATAAATAATACTGGTTTCTTCCTCAAAGACCTCTTATAAAAAGACTCAAGATAACAATGATTGTTTTCTTGTTGTTTAGATTCTAGGGATCAAACTCAGCTCCTCCAAAATGCAAAGCTCATGCTCTATTATTGAGTCATACTTCCATCCTGAGATAATAGTCTCTTAACATGGTTGATATATAGTGGCATAGAGTGAATTTCAATAAGTATTTTTATGTTGCATTAGGTGAATTATCCTTGTATGATTATATAGATTCATTTTTAACAGAGTAAAGCCATTGTTTTTTAATTGATCTTGGGGAAAATCCATAAATTTATCTGCTATGGGATAGACCTTATTTCCTGATGCCCCTGAGGTTTATAAAGTTCAGTTTATCAAAATCAACTAATATATTTTTAGTGTTTTCCAGTTACATCTGTGTCAGTTAAAGGACTCTGAATCGTTTTATGACTGAATCTCAATCACAAAAGCTTTGTAACTGTATCTCACAGTGATTCAATAAATAAATACAATAAAATGAAAAAAGGACACTGAATCTGGAATTTAAGGATCCACATCCAGGTAACTTTAAAGTCTGTTTCCTCTCCATAAAGTATAAGTGTATGCCACTTCATTCATAAAATGTTTGTGGAATAATAAATGACATGACTTTTATAAAGGTGTATTTCAAATGATCAAACCCTACAAAATCAGGAACTCTTATTATTGTCATAACTTGAGAGGGGTGTGGTTTCTATGACCTTTGAAAAATCTACTATTTGGAAATTTAATTACAAACTTCTTAGAGAATGTAGGAGTACATTTTCAAAGTAAAATAGAATTACATCTCCCAGATAGGAGAAAGTTTAGCTTTATAGAAACCCTTTAGGAACGTGAGAGTAACGTTCCAGTAAGAGAAGCAGAAAAAAAACTTGAGTGTGATGAAGAATTTATGTGAATGCTTTTCTAAGAATAGAATTTTTATTTATTTATTTATTTTTTTAGAATTTTTATTTTTAATAGGAAGCTGTGTAGGTAGTAATTTAGTTATAACAACTAAAAATACTTAATTACTACATATGAAATTAGAGCAAGCAGGTGCACATGAAGAAGTGTGGGGTTTGAGCAGAAATAAATGCACATTTAAGCTTTTAAAGATTTATAGCACTGGATGGGATCTTTTTTTTTTTGCTTTTTGGGTCACACCTGGAGATGCACAGGAGTCACTCCTGGCTCTGCACTCAGGAATTACCTCTGGCCGTGCTCAGGGGACCATATGGGATGCTGGGATTCGAACCCAGGTCGGCCGCGTGCAAGGCAAACACCCTACCCGCTGTGCTATTTCTCCAGCCCCAACACTGGATGGGATCTTATGAAGGATTTTACCAAAGGGGGAGAGGGATTGTAGTGAAGATGTAATCTACCCACTAAGATTTCCCAGAGAAACAACACTTGACATTGCTAAGGTTCATGATTTGATGTTCCTGGTTTGATTTCTGAGTAAGTTCCATAGAGAAATTGGAGTAAGCAGAAAGGAGTGAAAGTATCCTTTAACTACGAAGAAATCATTTCTATTACATATTGTTCACAAAAGAGAGCACATTTGTGAAAATATATAATAAACACTTGATTTTTTGTTTTGTTTTTTTTTCTTTTGGGGGGAGTAGAGAGAACCCTACCTGTTAGTGTTCAGGGGCTATTTCTGGTTTGTACTCAGAAATGACACATATTCTAGGAACCATATACACTGCAGGAGATCAAACCTGGGTCAGTTGCATGCAAGGGCAAGCATCTAAACTCTTCTGTCTCTCCAGCTCGAAATGCTTGAATTTTAATGGATAACAAAAATGTTTCCCTAGAAAATAAATACCAATATCAGCATTATTTGCACTCTATTGGAGAAAAAAATGCTAAAGCTTAAAGAACATTTCTTTCCTCCAATGTTTTCCAGGTTCCCATTTCTAATAGTGAAGAATTGGAATAGCCCAAGTGTTCAACCAATGAGCAGACATTTCAATAAACCACCAATAGTCTATCCCTTAGACAAACAGTACAAACAACATTGCCAAGATCATGAAAGGAAAGAAGCAGCAGAAGAACACCATTGCATGGATGGAGTATACTGAACAGAGGAAGCATGCCCTAGTAGCTTGAGTAAAAAAAAAAGAAGAGTAAGTTACGGGCTACGGTGATAATACAGTGGTTAGGGTACTTACACTGCACATAGACAAACCTGGTTTGATCTCTAGCAAAATATATGACCCTCTAGTCCCCACGTAGAGTGACCATTGAGCACAGAACCAAGAGTAAGTTATGAACACTGCATGGTGTGCCACCTCCCCAACCAAAAACTAAGTGTAAGTTAGTGGATAAATAATGAATTAAATTTATTAATCTTTGAAAAGGTGTGGCTTTCCACTGATTTTTATTGCAAGGTAGATAAAGCCAGGTGGGGAGGTCAGCAGAGCTGAGTATTTTGCATTTTTCCATGCAGGAGCAGGAGACTCAGAACTGAGAGAGAGAAGCTGCCCTATCAGGACCTCAGCCTCACTGGATTCAGCACTGACCACCCCACCTCTACCACAAAGGTTTTGCCAATGGGTTGATTATTTTGTGAGGAGAAACCCACTTGTGATTCTGGGGAGCGGGGGCTAGAAGTCCCAAGAAGCACCAAGATAAGCACTTTTCTAACTGAAGAAGGAATCTATGCCAATGCCTCAGTCAGCAGGTCTGTCATTTCTCCCTCAGCTTCCCCTTTCAGCCTGGTTTCATCTTGACCTCTAGCTTCATCTACTACTCTACACTTAGCTTTACTTGAACCTATCACAACTCCTCTTAGGAAAGAAATTCATCAACTCACCTACCTCCCATTCTTCTCCTTTTAGGTGTTAAGCAATATCAAATGGGTCAGAGGTGTGACTCAGTGCTAGGTCCCATATTTGCATGTGTGAGGGCCTAGTTTTGATTCCAGGCCTGCCCCCAAAAGAAAAAATAAAGACAATATTAGACAATAGTAAGGTTGAAAAGTTTTGATACTCTTCTCACTTCTGCACCCACTGGGATCATCAGTGTTAACATATGACTGTACAATATGTATTTTGTTCTTCTACAAGAACCTGCCTTTATTTTTTCCAATTTTAAAAGGACACTATGCCAAACATATCAGTCACTAACTTCTTTCTCTTAATAACTTACATTTCAGATCCAAGACACAGATATGAAGTAACTCATCCAAAATCACACAGCTAATAAATCAGAAAGTTGGCGTTTGAACCTCAGAGGACAACTCTGGAGTCTGGCACTTTATCTGCTATAAACAACTCTCACTGATAGAAGAAAAGAAAGTTGAGAAAGACCTGAGGGAGTGGGTCAGTGCTAGGACAAGAGAAACAAATATACACGCCACCTGTGGTGACAGGCCCCCTGATTCAGCTTTGGCACAGCTCTCTGAGCTGCAGCACCCTCCCTGCAGTACTCATCACTTCCAGAAAAGGCCATTCCTTAGAGAAGGCTCCATAGCTGGAACATAAGGTGTTCAGGCAATGGAAGAAATTGCTCAGTTGCTTTGGGCATCACCCACCTGTCTGTCTGTCTGTTATTGGAAGTTATGCATTTTGACTTTATAAATGAACAGAGCTGGTTTTTTCCCACCCCTGGCTCTTAGATTAAGGAAGAAGGATATAAACACTTTAGTCAGAAAATTTTCTTAGCTTCAGAATATTCTTAACATCATGACAATTCTATAATAGTGGGGGGAAATGCATTTATGTGCCAAACTATTTGGAACATAAGTGGCTCTTTTAATTAAAATTCAGACAGAAATTTTAGATTTGTTACTGAGAAACCATCAATCATGCCTATGAATGGTTCACTCTGAGTTGACCTTAAACTGTAGGAAATTGCCATTTTCAATTCACAAATTACTTTCTTCCCCACCTCTTTACATCACCATTTCACTTTCACTTGTCTCATTACCATGGTCTTCTTGATTTTTGTTTAAGAAAAAGAAGAAAATAGAAAGGAAATAAACTTTTGCTAATCAAATCTTGCATTATTGTGAGATCCATGTTGAAAAATAAGGTATTCAGATTTATAAATGTTATCATGGCTTACTATTTGTCCCATATGTGAATATAATTAAATAAACATCTAAGGAGTGTTCATGTGTACTCTGTGATATACCAGGAGATAGGACTGCTAAGGTTATCATATATTTTCTAGGAGAAGTGTAAATACATTAAAACATACATACAAAGTAAAGACCCACCATAGAGTACAGAAAAAAATGACCAAGGAGAAAGAGAAGTAAAGGCAACATTTCTGGAAGGGGCAGCTGTTCAGCTGGGTTTTGAAGAATGACTAGGATTTTGATAGGTGGTGAAGTAGGAAAGAAAGTCATTCAAGGTAAAGCCAAGAATACTTGCAAAGGCAGAGGGGTGCAGATGTGAATGCATGTTCACCATTCAGTGATAGTGAAAGTAAAGATATAGTGAATAAGAAGAGAATGTAGGAGAAGCATGGATAGGTTTTTTTAGGGTAAGACACTCTTAGAATTTAATTTTTAATTTTAAAATTAAAATTTTTATTTTAATAAAAATAAATTTTATTTTAATTTTTTTATTTTAAATTTTTGTTTACACTTGCTATATAACATGTATGGTCAATTCACAAACATGAGCCTAATTATAATAACAATTTATTGAATCTACTTAATAAATGATAGACTTACAAGTAGGACTGTCTACAATACTCTAGGGTGACTGGTGCATACAAAATAAAAACAGACTATCATGAAACAAAGTAAGTTAGAGAACCTGATTTAGGAATTTTTAAAACTACATGTAATCCTTTCTCTCCAGTATTCAGTCTCCAATTCTTATCAGATTTGGGCTCTATTCTCTCATAAAGAAAAGAATTGCTACCTGCAGTAACCATATACTTGAACTGTCGCTGCCAAAGCCATTAAACCTCAACATCATCCTGTGAGGGAATCCTGGGAGGGATCTGGGAGGCAATTCATTTCATACTAGACTGGGAGACATCAGGCAAGTTACCAAGTTACCCTGCTGGTGAAGAGTAAAAGCTAGCATCTAACACACACACACACACACACACACACACACACACACACACACACATCAATTTGGATTATTCCAGGGCTTTCTAGAAGAAGGCTAGAGAGCTAGACCCCAGAAACTATCTGATCCAGGATGATTTGGGGTCAGAATAGAGTGTGTGGGAGATGGATTTTTGCGCAAGCTTTCAGGAGATATGGGCAAGTGGGAGAGAAGGCACTATCCTTGGGGTCCTTAACATCTAAGACAATGGGGTATTCTTGGCACTCGTTAACACGTTGACATGGTGTGTACCACTGATGGCTCTCACTTGAATGTGTTTTATTTATTTATTTATTTATTTTAATTGAATCATCATGAGATACAGTTACAAAGCTTTCATGTTTGAGTTGTAAATAGCATATAATGTTGATCTGCTGCTCTTGTGTCCGTGCGCTCCTGGAATTCTAAAATTTAAAAAATTAGGGTCTGGAGAGCTCTCTGCAATGAGCTGTTCAGTTCCAAGATTTGCCTGTGTGTCTCTGGATCATGGCCATTTAGGAGCTTAATAAGTAGCCGAGGGCAGTAGGTGGGCATCATCTCAGAGTCCATCTCGGTGGAAGGGGTGGGGAGAAAGGACGGCTCCTTCCCTGTTCCGTGAGGCCAGGTGTTTGCCACTACTACTCCCAAATACCTGGATTTTTGTTGAGTTCTGGAAGATGGCGGCTGCCAGGATTCCTAGGGGGCAGGCGAGGGACAGCACTTGCTCCCATCTGGAGCAGCCCAGCAGAAGCGGCCCATTGCAAAGTCCGGAGGCATCTGCAGCAAGCTGCTCGGGTCTGAGACTCGTTTGTGTGTCTCTGGATCATGGTCGTGTAGGAGCTTCGAATGTGGTTTAATTAACACAAACTGACAATATGTTAAATACTTTCTCAGGCACTGTGCTCTTGCTTTCTGGGCTTTGTCCTGAAATGGGCCTAGAGAAGGAGATGATTTATGACACATATAACTTCTCCTCCCACAAAACCATGATCTGATAGACAAGATGCAGAATAAGTGAAATTAGAGTGGTCTGGAGAGATTGGGCTGCATAGTCATGACGGCCCTAGTAAATGCTAGTATACAGCATTCATGCCTGAGAATATGGGATATGCACCCCACGGTAAGTTTTGGGTTTTGTTTTCTTGGATTTCCTTATACTACACTGGAAGTATAGGCTGCATTTAATCCTCTCCCACACAGAGGGAGAGGATTAAATGCACTGCTCCTTTCTACGTCCTCTTTCTCCATTTAAACTCTCCTCAGTCCCAACTTGAACTCACCTCTCTAGTGTCTTCTCTGACTGTTACAGGGGAAAGGGAGCTGGTTCTTAACTCACACAGGAGCATTGGTGACCTGGTATCCTCCTCAAAGTATAGAATTTGCATTTTTCAAAAGAATCTCTGGAAAGCTGGTATTTCTCTCCATTGGTAGATTTCCTGACATTCTTTCTCAGGAGAGTCATCACCAGCACACAAGCACTGGCTCCTATGACCTTGCACAGAGCTAAGTCTTTGATATGCACTTAATTCTTACAAGTCATACAGAGAGCAGGCAGTTCCCACTCAGAAAAAGGAAATACTGCTTAGCGAGTTGAAGTCATTATACTACCATCACAGTGCTTGGTCTAAAAACTGGGATATGGAAACAATCCAAATACCTTATGGAGACAAATAGATAAAGAAGTTGTAATACTTAGATATTTAGTGGAATACTATGCAACCAACAATGTGCAATTATGTTTTTTAAAAAGTTTTCTTAATACTTTATTTTTTTCACACTGACAAATTGCTTTCTATTTTTATTTTCTTTATTTTTAATTGAATCACCATGAGATACAGTTACAAAGATTTAATGTTTGAATTTCAGTCATACAATGATCGAACACCCATCCTTCCACCAGTATCCATTTTCCACCTCCTATGTCCCCGGTATCCCTCCTCCTCCATCCCATCCCTCCCCCTGATTCTATGCCAATTTCCCCCATATCCTCTATCTATTTTTGGCATTATGCTTTGAAATACAGATACTGAGAGGCCATTATGTTTGGTCTTTTTCTACCTTCAGCACACATCTCCCATCCCAAGTGATCCCTCCAACCATCATTGACTTAGTGATCCCTTCTCTATTCCAATTGCCATCTCCCCCAGATTATGAGACAGGCTTCCAACTATGGAGCAATATTCCTGGCCCTTGTGTCTACTGTTCTTGAGAGTCAGTCTCATATTATGTTATTTTATGTTCCACAAATGAGTGCAGTCCTTCTATATCTGTCCCTCTCTTTCTCACTCATTTCATTTAGCATGATACTCTCCATGACCATCCACTTATAAGCACATTTTGTGACTTCATCTTTCCTAACAGCTGCATAGTATTCCATTGCATAGATATACCAAAGTTTCTCTAACCAGTCGTCTGTTCTCAGCACTCGGATTGTTTCCAGATTCTGGCTATTGTGAACAGTGCTGCAATGAATATGCATGTGTAGATGTCATTTCTACTGTGCTTTTTTGAATCCCTGGGATATATTCCCAGAAGTGGCATTGCTGGATCATATGGAAGCTCAATTTCTAGTTTTATTTTTAAATTTTTATTAGTGAATCACCGTGAGGTACAGTTACAAACGTATGAACTTTCATATTTGCATTTCATTTACATCCCTCCACCAATGCCCATTCTCCTCCACCAATGTTCCCAGTATCCCTCCCACCATCCCCACCCCAACCCCCACCACCCCACCCTGCTGCTCAACAGGACATTCCCTTTTGTTTTCTCTCCTGTTGGATGTTGTAGCTTGCAATAGAGGTATGGGGGAAAAGGCAGCTGAGATGGAGAAGGGAACACCAAGTAGAGGATGTTGGGAGGACCCACTCGGGTTGAAAGCTGCATGCTGAAAGTAGACTATAGACCAAACATGATGGCCACTCAATTTCTAGTTTTTTGAGGAATGTCCATATTGTTTTCCAGAGAGGCTGGACCAGTTGGCACTCCCACCAACAATGAAATAGAATCCCTTTCTCCTCACATCTGTGCCAACACTGGTTATTCTTGTTCTTTTTGATGTGTTCAAGTCTCTGTGGTATGAGATATCTCATTGTTGTTTTGACTTATATCTCCCTGATGATTAGCAATGTAGAGCATTTTTCATGTGCCTTTTGGCCATTTGTATTTCTTTTTTGAGGAAGTTTGTGTTCACTTCTTCTCCCCATTTTTGATGGGGTTGAAGGTTTTTTTTCTTGTACAAGTTCGCTGCAATTTGAATGGAACTGGAGTATCAATTTATGATAAACTTTTGGCTTTGAATCATAGCAGTGGAAGGAGACAACTAGCAATGAAAGTGAAGAATGAGAATTTACATAAGGGCAGTGGTAAAGGGGATAGGGTCCTTTGGACAGGGGGGTCATGGTTTGTGTGTGGGGGGGAGAGATGATGAAGCACAATTGCTACACATCAAAACAGTAAATCAGCATTACAATAAACATGTGACCTTAACTACAACAATTTTTCAAATTAAAACAAAAACTATAAAGGCGAAGGAAGACAAGAATCTAGGTGTCTGTGGCTTCCAAGCCCAACTTTCTTAGGGCTCTGATTGCTTCACTAAACAAGATGATCAGAATTTTCTGGTCTGTCCATTCTCTTGATAATGGATGCTTTCCTCCATCCACCCACAGGTGACAGGTAGCATGTTCCTGTCAATGAAGAACTGGTGAACAGCAGTTTTCTCCAGAGCAAGGAACAAAGATCCCAGCCAGTAAATACGCTCATTTCTTAGCCTTCCCTTTGCCCAGTTTAGAGAACTTTCTGCTGATGAAGTAGAGTTTCTTACACAAAAGAAAAAGATTTACCACAAACAAAGGAATCAAAGAGCAGGACCAGGTCTCCAGAATGTAGTGTGGAAACTTTGCACTGATCTACCTCAGGAAACTAGGTTAGAGTTTCTCAAACATTCCTTCTTATCTGAATCATTTAGAGAGCTTTTACAACTCCTAAGGTTTTTTAGGTTGGGAATATACCTCAGTAATAGAGCACTTATATATGAGGCTATGGGTTCAATTCCCAGGACCACACACACACACACACACACAAATAAAAATTCCTA